>NC_052131.2:52353125-52710515 GCF_016086655.4 Lepeophtheirus salmonis | reverse complement strand
ATTTAGATGAAGTTATTAGAAATCACCGGAAGTAATTTTTTATAAACTACAAGAACAATGTTGTAAATATATATTGAAATAAAAAAAGAAAAAAGATTTATTATTGATCGATTGGTTTATAAGAAAATTATTAATGAATATAACTCTTTTTTTAAAAATGGGTATCATAAAAATATCATGTACAATCCTCATGGATCCATAGATGCTTATATATCATCATATCAGGGAAAATATATTTAGAGATGAAAGATAATTGAGATTTTACTGGTGAAATATCTATTTTTATTTTCTGTGAAGCCCCAGTGTTATGTCATGCCTTTAGTTCTAAATAAAGACGATCACAAAACTGAACCTAACTACACTTGTACAAATGTAAGAAGGAGCATTTTGTAGTACGGTAAAAAAACAACACTTTTTTTAAACACGGTAAAAATGGGGCAATGTTTTATGAATGGCTATAAACTTAACACTTTTTATTTTGATTTATCTCTTTATCATATGTGCTTGATCTAATTAAAAATAGCAAAACAGTTGCTACTAAAGACAAACACCGACCTCCATAAGTCTATTAATTCCATATTTGTTATATTTAATCATTATTTTGGGGGAGTGAAGAATTACTTCATTAGATGTTGATTTGGGATCAATAATATATGTTAAAAGTGATAACTAAATGTCTCTCATTTTGATTGTTTAATGACTAAAAAACATTCCGCGATAAGTTTGATTTGTATAACCATACATATATAGAGACAAGTGGTAAATTATTTTGGTCTAAATATCAGCTGTTAGTAACGAGAGATGGGGAATGAAATGAAGTATGTTACGGATGACATTAGTACTAAAATCTTGTTTTATAGTTGAATATTTTTTTCTCCTCATCCTTTCTAATTCAAAATGTTTGTTTCGCAAAGACAAACTGCCATAGTAAATTATCTGATGACATTATTTATAAGAGTTGAAATTTGATTGTAAAAAACTTTGCCCATATAATGTAATGGAAAAAGAAGTATTATAACTGCAGAAAAGATAATGGTAAAAAGTTTTGTGCGTTTTTTCGCTTTATTTTAACAATAAAATTAACATAGTTAAAATTATCCGATTTAGATGGTTCCAAATGGTTTTTCTTCATTTTCACGGCAATGGAATAATTGCTGACGTGCCTGTCCAACTCGACGATTACCCTCATTTTATTGACATTTTTGATGTCCATGTTAACAAACCAGAATTGTTGAAACCACCGCTTTGCCTCTGCATTCAATACTGTATTTGGTCCATAAACAGGAAAAGTTTTTAGGCGGCATGCCCCGTCTTTTTACTTCCATCCGCCATGATGATACTATTACTGGTATTTTATTTGCAACCTTGACCAATATTTTGTACAACTCCATCACGTCTCTACTTTAATTGTATTCTGCAGATTTTTCCTACAAAAATAAACAGAAAAATGTCCTCAGTGTATTATTAATTAACCAATTATTTAATGTTATTCAGTACTTGTCGATAGCAACTAATTCTAATTCACGTTCAGAGCATTGATCAGGGGAAAAGAAAGCCATTAAAGAATTATTTAATTCTGGTAATAGTTGATGTTAGCGTGTGAGACCGTGCAATATATGGCCTATATACCCATTTTTCCCGTTGGAACATAAATATATTAATCTACATACTTGTAGTTCGTTTTAAGAAATGGATTGTTAATTCAGTAATTGATGATGCTTTCAAGGAGGGAGAAAATGGGGGGTTATGAGAGTCCACCGAGTGGCTCACTCTCCTCTATTTTTTATGACCATAGAAAGACATGAAGAATGAGGATATGAGAGAGAAAGGAACCCTACTATAACCAATACTAATGGACATTCATATATTTTCAATTGGGGTTGACGAAAAAAAATATATATATATATAAATAAATAAAATACCAAGATAAATAATGGTTATTTTTTCTGGTTGATTGGTAATCATTTGTTATGTGTGTTTAAGTGTGTGTCTGTGCATGAAAATTGAATTTTAGTTATGTCAAAGTGAGTGAGGAATGATGTTTCCTTGCCTTCTGCATCTGTTATTGACACCCCTACCAAATATTTTAACAACAGTTAACAAATTTATTATATATATATACACATTTAAAAAGCCGCAAAGGTTTTTGTAATTTTTCAAAATAAGATTTTTTTTCTTTATTTGAATGTTAATTTAGTTTGAGAAATGGATATCGAAGGTTTTCTCAATCTGGGTTCGCCATAGTTATAAGGGTGGCATTGTGAATAGAGTAAAAAATTATATTTTATGAAAAAATTGAGAATTCTATCATAACCGCAGTCAAAAAGTATGTTAAGTAGGGGCTCATAGTAATAAGTAATATACCAGTGTTCATTTATATCTGAACACTTTCTAATTCACTAAATTAATTATGGCTGAGTAATTGAAATTAATTCATATTTTGATAATTAAAGTATAAACAATTACTTACAAAACAAAATATACCTGAACTCTTTTATTGACGTACAAGTCGAGAAAATTACACATGAACGTGATCGACGAATTTTCATTCACACACACCAAGAAGTGGGGTGTCTCCAGAACAACTGTTTACGCCTTTCGGGTGCATTTCGAGGGAAAGGCCTGCAGTGTCCATCATCGAAACAATGAGGTCCTCAATGCCACTGTCAGCCAGCGCATGGACACCATGACTTCATCTGGCGCGGGTGCCAGGCTTTCCACTGTCGCCTGGTATCTATCATTGCAACAAAGGGCGGCTAAATTAAAGATTGAGAGAGCTTATACGCACACCTATGTATTGTATTAAATAATAAATTATATCTTGTTGAAGTTTAAAATGCAATGTGGTCAGATTTTATGGACCAGCCGGTAATAGGATACTGTCATCACAATTTTGTATTGGAGTGGCCTGATTCTTTTAAATAGGAGCATGTTTTTAAGTGAATAGATACAGATAACTAATGAGTACTAACACTTAAACAAACTTTTGAACCCCAAGATCTTACCTTAGTGATAATGGCCCCGCAGTGATACCGTGATTTACGTGTAACGCATGATAGCGAATGACAGTATTTCCAACTTTAGAATGTCGCCTCTAGAATGAATCCACGGTCAATCTGTTACTTCTTCTCCAGCTTGATTGCTGAGCCATATAAAAACGGAAGTTCAATTTAACAATTTAATTTTTTCTTTATTTTTTTCCTTTTAGATGGTCACAACTTTATTTTCATATCATAACAGTCAACTTTTTTATCCAAATGCCAAAAATACTGGATATACAATTTTGTGTTAGCGAGGTAGCACCTTAACAAGCTTTATTTTATATATGTCATCAGTTATGCCTCCTTCCAACCAAAATAAACAGACTAGAATACAACAATAGGAACCAACTTCGACCTTATACAGTAGTTTTTTTACTAATTTCAAATTTTTCAAAAAAATCTTTCAACGCAAATAAATCCAAACAAATTATGCTACAGTTGTATAATTGGTCCCTCTAATGCCCCGTTATTCAAAAATTACAAATGGGTGTGATTAGATCAAATTGGATAATTATAACCAATTATTTGACCATTAATAGAAGAATAATTTTTTTTTTGTCAAGTAAAATGGTTATGAAATTTTAAACAAAAATGTATATATATTAATGATTTTCTAGTTCTAAGTTCATAATTTGAAAGTAAATACATATTAAGAAACTCTATTAATTTGATGTAAGTGTAACATTTTCTATATGAAGAAAAATGGACACTCTGTTTAAAAATGTGTGACTGATTGAGCCCCATAGAGGTGATATTGAAATTAATATCATAGCGCAGATATATTTGATCTCAAACGAACCGGCGAGTAAAATCAATGTAAAATTACATAAAACTAACAATCTGTATAATTTTTTTATTTTTATTGGTCAATAAGTCTCAGGACATACAATTTCAGCAGTTGTTACCGAATTCTCCATCACTATAAGGTGTTCATGCTAAAGGTATTTGATTAGTAATTAGATAACCTGCTTTCACCGCAGTATTACTGGTTTCTCAGCTCAGCATGAAATCAAATTCATGTTTCTTTAGAAGTATTTTGAAGATTTACCTTTTATTTTCTGTGATCTCCCTGTAAGCTTTTATATTTTTCAATGTGCTATGTTCCATAAAGGCGCTGTATATTGTAATCTATAGTCTATCTGAAGGAAATGCCAAACATACCATTTTTCCATTAATTTCGGAAAACATTAAAGAAAATGTCCATTTTTGTACGAAAATGCTTCACTATCTGTCCACCTTTTTTCCTTTTTGTAAAACTGAAAGAAATTAATAATGCAATTGCCACCAACACATCCTAAACATACTCAAATGCTATCACATATTGGTGTTAGTTCCTCTACAGTGTTTTTTTAAAATTTTGTCTCAAGCAGACAATAGAGAAATAATAGATTTTAAAGACAATAAACAATTATACATTATAGTAAATTTATTTAACTATATTTACTATTTATTTTATTGCAGATTTATCTTCCAGGCTTTACCAAACCTTTAAACAGACCAGATCCTGTCCTTAGCCCGTATGTTTGACACCCTTGATCATGAAATAAAACCAAAAAACTCGTCACATTTTATATTTTCAGGGTCTGGATGAGGTTAAAGTTTTTTGCAATTACTTTGCACACCTCTTTAAGTTGTGCTTAAGCAAGGAATTTATCATAAATTATAATTTAAAAAAAATATATAAACAAATTAACGTATGGCAATAAACCATACATTGCCTAAAAGAGCAGTGTTTAAACCTTCCGTTTTACGTCATACAATTCTTTGGTAAATAAAGTCAGTTTCGTAATGTTATCGAAGAAACAAAGAGTGCTTAATTTTCTCCGTTAGGAAATTCCTGTTTATGAGGTGGTCAAGATTGTGGAAGTTAACATATCCACAGTTATGAGGATAATGAAGACATTTTAACACTGATAGTAGATATAAACGGAAGCCTGGGAGTTGGGGCCACAACATAAAGCGATCGGAGGAGTTGCCTTGGGGACAGTATTATAGCAAATCAACAAAGCTCAATGCACAAGCTTGCAAAAACTCACAAATTTGGCCCTCAAGAGCTACTAAAAATGCTAGCACATAACAGACTACCTAAATTGGATACTGGACAATTCTGACCCCGGACATTGTAGCCTCCGTACTCACAAGGTTTTAATCCACTTACTTATGAAACTTACGGGACCATTGAGGCCAATGCCTATGCAGGCCCTCACAGAAATACTTTTGAAAAGGCCTCCACTGTTTATCTTTAATGAGTATGTCATCAGTGTGTGCAAGGGCTTCCCACCTCATATAGAGGCTATATTTAATGCTATAGACGGACATTTTGAAATATATGAACACATAAGTGTTTTTTAAAAGTTATTGTATTTCAAAGTGTTAATCTTAATCACGTTTGAGCTCTTGATAATTTTGTTGACGTTGTCTGCTTTGATGCATTTTTGATAAAGCATACTGCAATTACTTTATTTTGTATTTAAATTTATGCACACGAGGATTAGTACAATTTTACATCTCTATTTACAAATATGGGTAGAAGGTGTATTCACGTGCCTCCTTAGCAGGCAACATAAATCAATAAATCATGCCGTGAGATATAAATACAAGGGTAATAGTTATTATCAGTTTTTTTATTTTTGAGTGTAGGCTTTAATACGATAACTTCTTCATCATAATTTTCCACTGGAGGTCGACTTATAAACGTACATACACTTTTATTTATTACGTGGATAATTTATTACCCACGAAAAATTAAGATGTAAGCGTATCTATCCATGTAGGTATATTCAAAAAAAAAAAAAAAAAATTCGTACAAACAATTAGAGTTTCTCAATTCCCGGTAAATTATTTTTAAATTGCTAGATCCCAAATAAATTTCGGGATCCCATTATTAATTAATAATTACAGTAAAGTCCAAATGTTTATTTATATATTTTAAGTTGCTAAAAATAAATTTTTAGGTAGTCATACCTACTTTTGCGTCAATCTACTCCAGTTCAATTTGGTCAAGTCTTATCATAATTTATAGGCTATAAATATATATTTTATTTAATTGCTTCAAATCTAAATGAAATAGATTTTATTGCTAAAACTTTTTACAGCGCTTTTAAAACATCCCTTCTGATAATATACAAATTTATTCTCTTCTAATTATTAATAAATTGTATTATTTTTGATTTATAAGTATGGCAAATTTCATTAATTTGTTATCTTAAAACCTTTTTTTTTTCTGTTTCATCCTATTTCCCTTTGTTTTCAATTTATGGTATACAAGTTGCTACTAATGCTATATTAACTTTTTGTATCTACAGGGTGGAACTTCAATTAAACAAATAACATAATTATTTTTTTAATAATTCTACGATGTCAATCATCAGTTTGAAAAAAACAAAACAATGCTGAATAAAAAAAAAAATTATTATTATATTTAATCGAATTTGGCGTCAATTACAGCCTTGACTCGATTTTGGAAACGGAATTTGGTCTTGATGACAGTCTCTTTTGGCAATTTCCGGAATTCCTTCGGGATCCTGTAGATCAGCTCATATTTTCTGTTGTTGGATGATCTGTTGTGTATCGTTCTACTATACCCAAGAAAGATAAGTCCATGGGGTTTTAGTACGATTACCTAGGAGGCCCAAGAATAGGTACAACAAAGTAACTATTTTTTCTGACAACAAGGTCAACTTTAGTCTTTTCTGTTAGAAGTTGAGCTTTTAACATCTTGTAAAATTTGTATCGTAAATCATTTGCAAAACGTTTCCTGATCAGTCTTTTGGAACAGCTCAGATCTTATTTTATGATCAGTACACTTACCTGATGATTCATAATCACCTCCAAACTCTTCCACTTACTTGCTGAATCTAAAAATTAAGGTTTTAAAAGCTTACAATTTCAACGTCATTCCGTCTTAAAGTGATCGCAATAAAGACTCCCCCTTTTCCACGGTTGTGGAATAAAAACTTCGTTAATCGATTTTATCTTTTTAAAACAACCCTTAACACTTCTTCCGTCGCAGGTACTCAAAATTTATTGTTAAACAACGGCTGCACGCTGTATATCATACTTAACCTCTTCAAAATTAATGAATATATTTTTGGTACCTAAAATTCATTATAAGTACGTATAATTTCATAAAAGTGTTGATCTAAAGTTAATTTATAATGTTTTAGCTAAATTAATCAGTAGTTATGATAACTTATTGATATCTCAACTTAATGTTCTAAAGATTAATTTTAAAAATAAATGTATTTTTTTCCTTGTCTTGAATTTAACCAAGTATTTTAAGCATTCATTTAAAGGAAATTTCAGACTGATTTCAATGATGTAAAGTATATTTTGAGAAATAATCATATATGTACTTTCCTGAAAGTTAAAGTTGTCCGAAGACTTAGGGGTCACCCTCTAATTATATGGAAATGACAATCTAGTGTATATTAAAGCATAGTTTGTCCCTTTGTCGACACCAACTAACTCTGAGCAATGCTGGGGTACTACCCCTTAAATATAAACATCATCATTTGCACATACCCAATATCATATTATAATCTGTCAAGAAAGAGGTTGCGAGCTATTACACATAAAAAAAAATTAAATTGGATACGCTCTACAAATAATAATATACTTTTGTATTATTTAAGTGTATAGACATATATATATAGGACTTTGAATAATATAAGCTGCATAGGCAGGTTTGAATTACCTTTTTTTCTTCTTTTTATGAACTTAAAGTATTAGGTGTGACGAATTGAATTAAGGGAAATTTATGACTTAAATATTTCAAGTCAAGTAGTTCAAGAAAAGAGGGGAGTATCATAAAACGGAGTGAAATTATTGTATACTATATATATTTTAATGACGACGAACAAAGGGAACCCTTATTTTTATAATAAAGTACATAGTGACCGACCCCTAATACGGGAATAATGCAATATTTATTTGAAAGTGTAGAATGTATATCCCTTCTTATAGGATATGCCCATATACAACGTGCTAAATGACCACAACGTGACCACATTGGCATACTCTCTTAGGCAAACGTGAGCACTTAGGTAATTAATTTTTGTTGCTAGGTTGTTTGTTCAAGCTTAGCACCAATCAAGAAAATGAAAACCAATTGATGTATTCATTATCCCAAGTATTTGGAATAGGCATGGAGCCCTCATTCGAATCTGCGCCTGGAGCAACAATTGCTCGAACTTTAGGACTTAGTAATAAGTTTGCTCGCAAGGATAGGAGGTAATTTCTGGCCTATATATGTAAGTGATTTTGAGGCAACAGCAAAAAAGTTTCAAATGGTTCCAAAACAATTTTGACGAATTGATCTCTCCTGACTCTTGGCTTCCAAACTCGATGGATTTGCAATCCCAATGGATCTTTTTTCATCTGGGGAACGATCGAACAACAAACCAAACAAACCCCCTGCAACACCAGAGCCAAACTTATCAGTCAGATCAATAATGAATTCCAGGAGTTTCCAAGGGACAAAATGAAAAAGGTTTACTTGCACTTTCGGTCTTGTATAAAGAATATAACTGAGATTGGATATTCAGAATTTATCAGGCTCTCAGAGCCTGTTTTTCTTTTTTTAAATTTGACAGCTGGTTGAAGAAAAATGGCAATTGAAAAAAATATATCATTTTTGCGACAAACATATCCTGTATATTTTGTATAAGGTACATGTGCCTTTGAGAAATGAATGGCCTCTCTATTTATGTCAAAGACTTACCCCAGCCAGTTTTGACAGAGTTTTATGAGGTAGCGAGAACATTGGACTTTTTCTGGGTTATTTCAAGCATAGACATTCTTGATTTTTTTTTTTTTTTGTGGTCTCAGGATCAAGTTTGAACGACTTTCTCAAGCAAAAGGGTATTTTTAAAGCTTTTTTTCTGAGCTTTTAAAGACATTGCAAACCGTAAAGTAGATGATGCCCAGCTTTATGATGATATCGTGTGTGCTTTTACCGGCATATATTAAAATATTAATATAGAATCTGTACCATTTCATTTTTTTAGTGAGCTAACAACATGCTTAAATTCTTGTTTTTGATGAAAGATAAGATGACTTCCGTTTTTGTTTTCTAGCATCAATATCATAGAAGATATTTAGAATCTATAAAAAAGTTTTTTAAATGCTTGTATATTTCTTGGGCGTAGAGTTTTTGAAGTTTGAGAATAATGGACTGTTGCGACTAACCTGGTCTCTCCTATATGATTAAATATAACACCTATAAATACATCTCATTCTAATTTTAAAATACGTGTGTACATGGAAGATAGACAATATTATTAAAAATTGGTTGGTATGAAATAAGTATAAGTTATCATTGGACTTGGAGTAGAAGTTGAGGATCGACGTTGGAGTAGTTTCTGCCTATATCCTTACTATACCTTGATTGATATTTGTTTTTATTTCCTCTATCTATTAGCTTATACCTTATGACAATTAAGTAACTCTTAAATCACCAAAAAATATTCTAAAAGGTTAATAAATATATTAACAGAATTAAAATAAATAAAAATACGTTCCCAAGGACTGTTCCTGAGACTGGATTGGACAATACCAAAAAAATAAGAACCGATGCGATAGTAAATCAATGATCTCTATACCCTTCACAAATTCAGAGTGCAGACCCGAAACTTGTAATACCATGACTAAACTATGAAAATAGTATTTTTTTATGGAATTAAGTAAATGCAACTCAAAACCATTTTGTGATATGTTAAATACTATATTCAATATGCCTTTCTTCACAAAACAATAAACACCTTGACACACCGGCGACCAGCTTTTTATGTTGAAGATCGTGTCCATGGCGGACCAACCTGTCATGATAGCACCTCGACGCGAATGCACATTTAGATGAGAGATGTGGCAGACACTCTTCTCCAAGACGTCCTAAACTGCCAAGTGCATGGGGTTGAAGTTCGGGCTGGAGTAGGGCAACATAGCCATATTGTTGATGTAGAAGTTTTGTTTTTTTCTTGGCAGTATGGGCTGTAATGGACTTCTTTATGTTGTAGGCAGTTCGGGGATGTAAATGGTCCCTGCAGGTTTCTCAATACTGACACAGGGAAGGCGGAGATGGTACACGCGTTGTTCTTCTTGTTGTTGCTCTGATATTTTTATAGTTGGATACATAGGATAAAAACAAAAGTTTTATATTTCTGTTTCAGCTGTCGTTTGGTTGCATGATGCAGGCTAGCCATACAAATAATGGGGATTAAATTTTAATTAAATGTTATTGCACGTTTTTTGAGTACACAAGTGTTGAAATAATTAAGAAAAGGCTTGTGAATTTATTGACTGTAGCTTGTCTTATATTCAAGAAAAGCCACAGTTGCAACTCTTCCTATCCCCCCTAAATTGATCGTTATACAACAACGCATATTTCAAACTTATATTCATAGTCCTACTAGGAATTTACATATAATAAAAAATAATAACACAAAAATACATATTACAAGTTTTGAGCTCAGCAGGGGATTTGGTTTTTTGTTTTTTTTTTCTTTATTTTTTTTATCATTACTTTTTTTTTGCAATTATGATTATACAGCAATATGTATTATTATGAATGGTGTTCCCTTGTCTATAAAAAACTCATTGAAAGCATAAATATTTAAATAACTTGCATAGGTGCTAAAAACCATGGAACACCACCATCACTATCACCACTGCTGGTAATTTATGACCTACTAAAACCCAAAGAGAAGACACAAATTTCCAGTCTTAGTTGCTCCGGCTTATCTACTGATTAAATCAAATACCTTTACCAATGATGTAAAAAAAGTTGATGGAAACGTTCCCTTGTGGGTCCTATTCTTATCGATGGGTATTTATAAATAATAGATTCTATTTTAGATTGGGGGAAAATATTTTTACGGAGTGCGTAGGGAAAAATGTTCTGTTAACTTATTTCAAGGACTGCTACACATGAGGGAGTATAGTCATCCCACTATATGAGAGTTTACAATTATCACATGTGTCTAATCAACACAAAAACCAAGTTTGAAAGTTTTTTCACCAAATTGAGTTCATATTTGCATTATTTGAAGAAATATCGCCATATTGAGCTTTTAGAATATTTTGATTTGTATATTTATTATGATATATAATATAAATTTTTGCAACTAGATCCCGTTTATGGTAAAAAAACGTTTAATTAAAAGCATATGATGTACATACAACGGTGGGCAGAAATATCCGTACATATTTTTAAGTAAGTTTAAATAATAGTAGATGGCATTTTAAGACAAAATTTATTACATATGAAATTGAGTAGTTGCATCATTCAATTAATTATTCACCAAAACTGTAAATGGGAAATTAAGGCAGATCAAGTCATTTTTTATTTTTCTTGTTGAAGTAGGATATGTTAATCTTCGCAAAGCGCTTCTTGGATCTGAAGGAGCAATGCGAATTCCCGTTTACCTTCTTTTTTATAGCTCTGCCCACAACTATAAATAACACTAGTTAATTCAGAGCTTTTTGAAGCTTTTATAACGACGTGGAAATGGATGTCGAAGTAATGCATAACATATGCCAGTCTTATGCCAGTCAACAGTTACTTTTTCAGTTGTAGGTCGCGTCCAAAGTGAAGTTTCACCCATCTCTGATAAGCCTAATGATGCCTGGATTTGATTTACAAATTTGGTAGAGTTTTCTACCTCTTTGCATTTGCTTCATCGTCTTGATAAGAAGATGATGCCTTCCCTTGATGTAGGACTTCAAGCCAAGGTCGTCCTTCATGCCCCTGACCACCATCATCCTACTGATAGACCTCCTCCAAGCGTAAGTAGCCATTGAGATGCCATAACTTTATTTCATGGACCTCAGGAGCACAGCCAGAAAGTGGCGAGTCCGCTGTTTGGTTTTGTGTAAACTACAAAAGAACTGAGTTTTGCACTTATTTGTTTCAATTTTGTCGTTTGTATAGTGTTTCCGATAGTTTGAGTTTTCGAAGTATTTCGTTGGACAATAATTTGTTCTTTTTCCAAATAAAAAAATTAAATTGATATTCTTATGTATCACTTGTGAAAAGGGAATTTAATGAAACTTATGACATTCAGCAACATAAATTAAAAACCGAAACTTTTTAATCCCATTACAAATAGAGAAAATATTGAAAAAAGTCATTTTCAAATGGCAATAGAGATCACACAACATGATTTTTGTTTTTGTAAAATAAAACATAAGTTCGAATTACTAGGTCACACTAAAAAGGAGATACCCTAAACATAAGCTAAAATGTTGAAAGGAAGAATTTGACCTGTTTTGTCACTTAAGACCTCTAATATGACCTTAAAACTACATTAACTTAAAATATTGTATAACTATTATATTGAGTATAAAAGGCCTTTAATGATAACGACATTTGCAAGTTTTTTCTATGGTAATTACTTTTGAAATAATTTAAAATAAAATGGGTTGGCCAATTTTAAAATTTTTTTTCTTTATCAAAATTCTACCGAGATACAAATATTGGGCTAAAGCTGAATTTCCGAATTTTGATAAATTAACACCATTATTATTGGCATTTAATTTTAAACTACTTCATAGTACAATTTTTGATACACACCCTGTCAATGTATATACAAACACACACTTCTATTGTAAATTGAAAGCTTGGATCAAAGAGAGAGAGAGTCAATTTCATCAAGTATGTATTAAAAAATATTCATTGATAGAGGGTCGATGTTAAATTTTTTTTTTTTTTTTTTTTGTATAAATTAAAAGTGTATAGGTTTGTTACTTTTTATTATACAAGTATGGGCTGCCAAAATTGTGGAATTCTCAAGAGTAGGGTGAGACACGGGGTTGATTGTTACACAGGACATATTATTATTGGGGAAATATGCTTATTATATGATAATTTTTAATGATAAAATATAAGCTGATCATTCCCAAAGTTCGTACACAAATTTTCACTTATGTACTTTCTTTGAAGTTAGTCTCACAAATGACCTTTTTTTTTTTTGTTTCAAATGTGTATTATAACTTTAGTAGTGAAATGGGCTTTGTTTGATAAAATGATTAGTAGGATATTAGTTTAAAGTTACCTCCTATATAACATTCATAATGTTAGGGTCATTTAAACTCAGATAAATAATGCAAAATTGACTTAGGGGAGAGTGAGATACATGTACGGATGAGACATGTTACACTGTCAATAACTTTACAATGTTGAGTTATCTAACCACCTTGTTCTTATACAATTTAATTCATTCCTTTGTTTATCAAATCAACATAAAATCAGGGTTACTAATGCTTACAGCTATAGAGAATTTCAACCTTGCAATTTTGACACAAAAAATTAAACATTTTCCCTAAGTGTTTGTTCAGATATATTTCTATTATAAATCATGAGATTTTCATTTTGTTTTATTAGGGGTCATATTCAAGTATGTTTTGAAATTAATTAACACTATGAAGGAGACTTGTTACACCCCATTTGTATTATATATACTCGTCTATATAAAAATATATATTATATTTCATTATGTTTTGTTTTTGTGTAATTTCATGATATACTTTAATTATCAATCACAGTAAATAGTTTAAAAATATATTTTTTAAATTTTCAATATTAACTATGCTCTATTTCTGTAAATGTTTATTTTTTATCTTATAAATGTAATTATAAGTATTTACTTTATACTGACAAAATGTAATAAAAAGTAAAATAAATGCTTGAATATAAACAATGGCAGTTTTTACGGGTTTCCTCTTGGTGTAACATGTCTAATCCTACCCATTACCTTGTTTCCTCCTACCCTGTATCATGTCTCCTTCCTGGTGTATCAAGTCTCCTACTTTTGGTTAGTTTCGTAAACACCAATAAATGGGTACTAATTATTGCAATACATCAAAAATACTATGGAATTATTTGTTTTAGGTAAGTACCTATGTCATGTTGCCCGGTCGTTGAATTATCTTTTAAATTATGAAACTTAGGACAGTTAAAAAAAAAGATTTCTTGTAAGATGTATCTTCACTCTCCCCTATACAATATTATTAATGAATATAATATGCCTTTTTTATTTGCAAAATGATTGAAATTTCTGTCAATAATACTTTTGTTCTTGCGATTCAAGACAACCAACAACAGAGTTGTAGAAAAACACATCAGTGAATACTCTTTTATAATACTTTGATAAAAAAATAAATGGTTATTTTCTCATTCCGAATTCAATTAACAATCGATTATTAATTTTTTTATCATGTTGGTAAGTAGACAATAATATCATAATAGAATGATCATGACCATTGGATCAACAAACTAGATGAACCTTGGACGAAGTGAATAAGCCTAAAAGGAGACTATGTTGATTAATAAAAAAGATTTACAATAAGCAATTAAGTAGTTTTTATTTTTGCACGGACTTTTCAAACGACTCTCGTAAAATAATTTTATTAACAAGTGAAAAGAAATCGTGTCAGTTGTAATTAATTTCAAATAGTATTATAAACTGATAATTTGAATAATTACTACCAAGGAATGGAAGGCATGAATTGGATGTTTGCAATTCCTAGGCACTTATGCCATGGTGTTTGCCAAATTTTTGTTTTGTTATACAGTTAAAAGGTTTAGCTCATAAATTCTATGACATTATAAATTACAATTTTATTCTGGCTTTGATAGAAAAAAAGAGCATTTTTTAGTTAAGAATTTTAGGGGCGAGGGAGTACGTTCTGCATGGGGAATATTTATGACGTAAGGACACAACAAATGCCGTCTGTAATATCAGTTTTGAAAAGGTACTCTTAGGTATCGCTATACCGAGCAATACAAATATCCAGTGACAAAATTAAAATGATTGGAAGAAAATAGAAAGACAAAATGTCGAAGGTGATTGTTCCAAAGTATTTTTCCCCAATATAAAGACAAATAACGAGTTTTTGAATTTGAGTTTAAGCTTCAAGACACGAACTTAAATAAAAACCCAGTCCCAAGGAGAGGTAGTATGGTAAAAAGAATTTTATCTGCAAGTCTTTACATTCAAGTGAAAGTATTTGAATATTTACGTCGTGCACAGTTCAGGTTATCAGAAAATTTAATATTTTTTATATATAGTTATAAAATTGATATTACATAGAACTCCAATATAAGTTGCAAGTCTTATCTTTTGGGTCCATGTTAATTCGCAAGTCTTAGTTTTCGAATCCAAGTGAAGTTAAAAGTCTTTGATTGAGGAAAATTTTCAAAGTAGAAAGTCAAGGCCAAATCGAGTCGCAAGTTTTGAGTCCAAGTCCATAACTCTGGTCTAAACTACCAACCCCTCGATCCATTTTATTAGTAAATTCAATCATTGATAATCTCGTAAGAAATGGAGTCCACTGTTTATTGTCATAATCTTCTGGGTTGCTACTTTCCGTCTTTCATGCGCCCACGGAACTCCTGGTTAGTTAATAGTTAGATTTTCTATACTAGAATTGTACAAAATTCTTACAAATTACGTTACATTATATATTTATATATTTTTCGACCAGCAGTGACAATCAAAGACTATAACAGTCGACAAAAACTTAATATTTGTAAAATATACAAATTATCATTTATAGTAAAAGTTATACATCTAAACTAAGAAAATTTAAATCTTAATTGCAACGTAAAAGTGCAAAGAGACAATTAGAAAAATAAAATAATCCCATAAATGTAAATATGTCACACAAAAAAAGAAATAAATTAAATTGTTTCAGGTAAGAAGAAAGCAAAGGTGAATAAAATTCTAAAGACTAGTAAATCTCCAATGGTTGAAGATATTGATATTTAGATTGGGAGGTAGATGGTGTTGTAATCAGAGAGCCTCGTTTCGTGCAAGAAGTAGCCTTTGTTTAGCAACTTTTGTGGGGTAGATAGGTTTATTGTATTATTTTAAATTCTGTGGAGCCTAAAAACTTCCTCAATTGTATGATACAGAGTGATAGGCCCAAGTCTTGTGACTTTACATGGTTATTTATCATTATCTCTGAATGAAGGAAAAAAATACGTTGCAAACCTAGCTTGTACGTTTTCCAGGTACTGAATCATGTAGATTCCGGAAGGATTTCAGAAATCAGATCTGTAGATTATAATCAAGAGGACACAAAGTTTGTAATATTTGACCTTGAACGAAGTTTAGCATAGATTAGATGCCAAAAGTTAGAAGAGTTAGACAATAATTAAAAATTCCACAAAGTAAGAATATATACAGTAATTATTCTTACGTCTTCACTCAATTCTTCTCAGGGTTCAACTACGACACTGAGAAGTCATTAATTCTCAACAAATCCGTTTCCTAAGTCTCCGTATGTCATGAGGACATGGACCGGTGATCATTACACTTTAAGAATATAGAGAATCAATTGAACAACTTTGGATAATTAAAAAAAACACCTTTGAAGTTGGTAACTTTAAAAAAAAAAAAAATGATACACGTTCAGGTCATATTTTATACACTCCTATGTTAAATATATTTATGAAGGGGGAAAAGCCCACATTTTGTGTACCTTATACACTTTATGAAGGATGACTCAGCATGTTTTTTTTGCTTTTTTGGAGAAGGAAAAAAATATAAATTAGAGCTTTTGGAAAAAAGGCATAAGCCTTACTTTTGCATGCATATAAATATGCTCATACATTATACTCACAAAAAAAAAAAAAAAAAAGTGTCAACTTTTGTTTTTTTGCTGATTGAGATAATTTTCAATCATAATCCATCAAATATATATTTAATTTCTTCGTATTTTGGGGTGCAGCTATGGCGGCGAAAATTAAGAAACAAAAACAACAAAAAAATTGTAAAATATATTAGTCCTATGATTATTAAGTTTGTGAGAGGCAGGATAAGCATAATTTTCAAATGCATTTTTAATAATACTATTTACATTTAAATAAAATATCCGAAATGGACTGATGACAAAACTATGGATACTTAGATTCATTGTGCACTGTATTTTTAGGTAGACAAAGTAACACTCTAATACCTACAAGTATGATGCACTACATCAATATATAACAGTAATGAAACCCGTATTCCTCTAGTAGTCTGTCCTCATCTTGTCCTGCTGATTCACTAACACCTTCACACTCTTTCAGTTCCAAGGACCCGTCCAGATTTAAAAAGTTTTCACTCTCAACATTGTTTTGGTCCTGAACGGCTGGAAACAAGCACATTCTGCTTCTTTCACGATTTTGGAATAAGTAAAAAACATTTCTGGCTATCCTTAGTTGTCAACCAACTGCCGCACTATTTATTTGGAAGGAAGTCCAAATACTTTTTTAGAACGAGCAAGGACAACCACTTTATCCATAGCCATGTTTGGACCTATTTTTGGAAGAAAATCTGATGTACATTTGAAAATATATAACAAAGCGTTCAGCGAAAGTTATTCAGAAAAAAAATATCTTTTTTTTTAACCTATGTAAATTTTATTTGATATACTTAAATCCTCGAAATGTATTAGTTAACTTTATAAATCGGCTGATTTAAGTATGACAAATTTTATACCAGCTTAGAAAAAGCCACCTTGCATATTTGTAGGTAAATTTTTCATAAGTAATAGAAATATATTCTAATTACTTTCAAAAATTGAATTAGGTAAAATCGGGCAATCCGCCAGATTATACTACTAATGAATTCTTAAATTAATTTATCAATAGTTTTGTTTATATCGGGAAAATCCTTCATCAAATACGTGTATGTAAGTCAATCACCAATTTACTAGAAAAGTAAATACAAAATATTTTCATTTTCCTAAGTTGTTAAAAGAAAAAAAATGTTCTTGATATTCTTTATCAAAATAAGTAGACATTTTGAATAATTCATTATTGGTGAATAATTGGAATTTTACATTCAGAGCATATTCTAGCGTGTAAGTTTTTTTTAGGAAAGAACATTTAAGTATGAAGTGTGTTTGTTTACAAATGGCAAACAGTAACACTGAGACTTTGTTGGGGACTTATAAGTGTTAGTTCTTGTAGGACACAGATTAAAATGGATGGTTGCTTTCGAAGTGATTCCTGTCTATGTATTTTACAGATATTGGGTGGGATTTGTATTTATTTCCTTCCTCTCTATCTTTGGAAGGAGAGTATTTTGTCTGTCATGATGTTATTGCAAGCAGCTGTGAATGGAAATAAACTCACACAAATTCAACTCCTTATATAGCAAGGATATAAAGGCTGGATTTACTCTAATTTTGATCCTTTAATGTACTCCAAGTCCAAAAAAGACTTTCACTTATAACTCTGATTACTAGCACAACTTTTGAGTATAAAAAACCTCGGTCAGATTCCCAATAAAAAAGGGTCTCCCACTTTTTAAAACTTATTTATACACCTCTATCGATGTACCATGCAGTAAGCACCCTCTATAAATTCACCATTTGAATAGAAATGACAAGGTAAATTATGCAAAAAGAAAAACAAATTCTATACACTACGAGAGAAAATAAAAAAACTTACCTTAATTGTGTTGAACAAAAATGATATCTTGCACAGAAAAAAGTAATTAAAGGTAAAGAAAATCTCCTTCATATAACATGTGGAATTTATCACTTTTTTTAATGCTTTGATATAGATTAGAGTTCATCAACCATAATTTTATATCAACTTCACGTGGTATGTTGGGTAACTCTTCTTTCATTTAGGGATAATACTTGAAATCCCAAAAAATTATGGATTAACTTGATGTATACATTTCAAAATCTAAGAAAAACAAGACTGACTACAAAAATTCATTAATCAATGTTTGATATATGATATGTCAATCATATAAATGTTATTTTACATTGTTCTTCTTCTTTTGGCTATTTAATTAATCAGATCGAGATTCCACAGTTAAACTCGAACTAATAAGTAAAAACATAAAAAGACAGCAAAATCTCCTCAAGGAAAATAATAACGGCAAAAATGTCGGTGGCGAAATTATCTGCAGAGAAACATTTCACGGCAAAATTGAATAGAACCAAATAAATAGTATCTTTATTTATTCCAAAATCGAGTCGTGAAAGAGAGTAATAGAATAAACATCCTTTGAAAAAATTCGTTGGAGTTATGGATAAAGATGTTAATCCTTGGCATTTTTTGTAAGTAAACCAACAAAAACCATAAATCAAAATGGTAAACTCTCATAACGTTTCATTAAATGAGCTACAAGCACCCATGAAAGGCAGGAGAAGATGACAAACATGGGAACATATTATGTTCCTCACAACCTCCATGAGCCAAGACTATAGCAGACAAAAATAGTTTATCTATTGTATCAGAATTTTTTTAGTCGTCCAAAATCGAATTATAATCCATGGAATCAATTGATATGAATATGAACATAATTTATGGTGATGGTTTAGCCTTGTGACGTGATTCTGTATTTTTATCCGTATATATTTGATCATGTTAGTCAAAATAATGGTGTGATCTCGTATGTTTTGTTTGTATTGTCATTTGAGGTGGCCGATTTGATCTAAATTTATCGAATAGTGACATGTAATATTGGACGTCCTTTTATTATAAGCTTTCTGCAATTAGCAGGGCCCACAATTGTTTAATTCAATAAATTAGTACTACTAATAAAGGAACTTTATTAAAAAAATATATTGCTTCTGTTGCCAACAACAAAAAAATCATAATCTAAAAGAAATGCTTAAGATTTACAACTCTAGTTATTAATATTTTGTTTGGATCAGCGTATTTCCTGATTGTTGGATGTTTTTTGTCACGAATCTGGTGAATAGCTCTGAATACATGTACATTTTGACGCTTTGTTTTTTAGCTTTTTGCAAACTTCGATGACAACTAATGTGAAAAAGTTGTAATATGTTAAAAAAAAATGACCTATACAAAATATCACTGCCCTATGAGGTCATTTTTAGGTAGCACATCTCGTTAAGATTATAAAAAAAGGCAAAAATTCTTTACTTTGTAAATATGGATATTAAAAACGTAATTTTTAGTTATTTTGTATATCTTTATTTTGAACAACAATTTGTTAAGCTATTAAAAGTAAAAAAATGTTTTTTTTCTAAACTTCTCTCATGCAAAACAAAAAAAAAAAAAAGTAAAGAAAATTTGATGATCTGCGTATAGCGCGCATCATTTTTTTTTCCTTTTCATAATACAAATATCCAAGTTATCTTATGTTATTCTCTGTTTTTGCTGCATAGGGTGGGTTTAGAAAAAAAAATTATTAATATTTTTTACAGGTAATAATAATGTCTATCATCATTAAGTTTTGTAAAATAAGGATTAATGCTGCAATTAATTATTCATAGACAAAGTAAAGAACTTTTGTCTCCTTTCAAAGTCTGGACTTGAAGTGCTTCCTAAGAATGACATCGTAGATTAATTAAATTTTGCATAGTTGATTTCTTATCTGATAACCTCATTTCTGAAGTAGTCGAAATTTGAAAAAAAAAAACAACAGGCCTAATGTACATACATTATTTTCTTTATGTTAATAAGCTAGAAATACCCCTAAATTCTCATAAAATTCCTCAAAAAAACGTAATTTATTTTTGTATTCCAACTTAACTCCTGCCTTTGATATAATTCATAAAAGAAAAAATCATAAATTTCCCTATGACTTTGAATCATTAGAATAAAAGGATATAAATGGCTAAATGATTTATGTTTAACATTGTTTAAAATAAAATAATAGCAATAATAAAACTTTATCCAAATTCAAAAAATGAAATATATCATTACAATGAGTAATAAATTTACGTTACAATAAATTAAACTTCTTTGGAAATTTATGTTAGGAAGGAAATATAATAGATTGCTATACTGTAACAAATATATGTATTTTTTATATTATATTATATGCTCAATCTTCATATACATTAGACTGGCTCATAAATAAGCTTATTTAGCAGAGTCCAAATATGTTTCTCTGGGTGAAAAATGATGAAAAATCAAGTTTATGATATAAGATTTGTTTAATGTACATAATTGATACAAAGCTTCAGAAATCTGGCATGACTTTAAAAAAGTAAGTTTGAATCACACTTTCACCTGATTATAGTTTTAGTAATAACAATAATCCTGCTATAATCATAATTATCTTTGTTATTTCACCTATTGCAAAAATATGCTGCTTTCATTTTGATGATTCTGGAAAAATTAGGATAGAAATATGGTGTTTTATGGTATTAAATATTACCCTTGGATATCAGCAAATTATTTTAACTCTTTATAAAAATGTGTTAGGTCTTAAAAGATAGTGTTACTACGGGGGACTACTGGTACTTTTAAAAGTGTATTACTGATTGTATTTCGGATCTTGTACTTGTAAATTATTTATCGATGATGTAAATATACTTTTTAAGAGATTTTGTGGCAACCAATCTGATTGTTTCGTATTTTTACTGTTAAAATAAACAAAAATCCTTCCTGTGAGAGCGTAACAACTTCAAACACGTGAGACTATGTCCAATCAGGAAAGAAAGACGATCGAAATTGCAGCCCTTCTCCGAGCAGGAGTGCCTCATAACAACATTAAGGAACAGGTTGGGGCCTCGTTGAAGACAATTTACAACGTTTCCAAGCACTTGGAGGCTGGGGGTGATCTCAAGCATTCCCTGGGGCTGCCAGGAAGCCCACTGTCTCAACAAGGCAAGTAAAGGCAGTGTTCAAGAGGACTCCCAACAGATCCATTGCCGACATGGCCAGAAAGATGGGAATGTCGAGATCAACTGTTTCAAGGGCATTGAAAAGGACTGGAGGAAAGTCCTTGAGGCGTACTGAACGCCCTCTGCTAACTAAACGTCAGCGAGAAGTCAGACTTGAGCGTGCCAAGAAAATCTTGAATGATATCAAGAGCTCATCTGGACGCATCATCATTTTTTCAGATGAGAAAACTTTTACGGTCGATCCTGTTTTCAACAGGCAAAATTACCGTATTGTGAGCTTTGGAGATGTTTGGAGATCCACCGGGAAGGCCATGAAGCCGGTATGGTTCTCCACTGGCTCAGATTAACAGCGGAGGATTATGTGAAGATTTTGGCATCCAAGGTCCTTCCGTGGATCAAATCCATAGGGGGCAACTCTCTCTCCTTGGGGTTTTCAACAAGATGGAGCACCCGCCCACGCTTCCAAGAAAGCTCAGGAGTGGCTGAAGGACAACATGAGCTTTTGGCCAAGGACTACTGGCCCCCTCAGAGCCCAAATCTGAACCCACTAGACTTATCTATCTAGGCGCACGTGGAGACCAAGGCCTGCAAAAAACGACACAAGAACATAAATGCCTTAAAGGCTGCTGTCAACAAGGCCTGGGCCGACATGGATGCCAATTACATCCAGCAAGTCTGTGGCAGTTTAAAACGTCGCCTGACCAGTGTCATTGAGTCAAATGGTGGCTACATTGATTAAATTTGATCACAAACTATTTTATTATTCTAAAAATGTATGAATAAATTGTTTCTCAAGTCATTCGAAATGTCATTATTGTCAGCAATATGTTCTGAACAAAAATCGGTAAATAATTCTGCACGGCCCGGTAATATGTTTGTATGTGTCTTGAAAATGATAAATATTGATAGATTTTCTATAGGTTTTTTTTGGTTTTTTTGCTAATGGTATGTGCATAGTAATTAGAAAGGGCCTTAAGAGATGAACAACTTAGGGCTATTTCGTAGAGTCGAATAGTTATTAAAAGCAAGTGTGAAAGAAAGTCTTAAAAAATTAAAATACTTCTAGGTATTGATTCGTTCATTTTATTTCATAAAATCTAACAATTAAATTTGTACGTCTGTATACGTGTATGTTTGAACTTCAATCATAACCAAACCAATCGATGGACTTCCCAGAAATTTTTCATTGTAGGCTCCTAATGCTCCAAAAACGGTTCTGGCAACAGTTTCTGGGCCTTTAAATACCTTTTTCTTAATTTTCTTTAATTGAATGTAAGGAGCTGCACCGATTAAGTATAAGTAAACGTTATAGTATTACAATTACTCAATCTAATCTAGAAATCTTGTATAAAGTCCATAAAAATAAAGTGTATTTTTTTCTCTAGGAATCAACTGGGCGTGAACCTACACATATTCAGTTCAATAGAATAATTTCTCCCGAGTGTGTTGACAATAAGCTACGGCTTTTTTTTAGCACTTTACTGCTTGAGGGCCAGGGTGTAATTTGGATATAATAAGGTTTATTTAATTCTCAGGGAAGCAGCGGTGGAAGAATTTAACCTGTTATATGGCATTAACCTCTAGCATATTAGAAAGGGTTCTGGGTGTTTAGAAATGTGGCGGTAGGACACTCCAAACTTATTTGAAGCCCAGTATGTCACCTTTACAATCTTAGAACCGTGGTGTATTTTGGAATATTAGAAAAGTTTCTTAATGCACAGGAAAGGTATGGCAGAGAAATTGAAGTTCCCTCATGCCCAGTAGATCACCTTCACAATCCATATTATATGAATGCCTAGGTGCCTAGAAATATGGCGGTGGTTGAGTTAAAACTGTAAGTTGGTCTAGCAATTCACCTATACAACCTTAGATGTATTGGGTGTATTTTGGGATATTAGGAGGGTTCCTTGATGCTCAGGAAAGGGACTGCGATACTGCGAGTTCGGTGTCTGACACAGAACAAAGTAACCACTTCATCATTGTGTCGAAGAAGAGTATCTATATATTAGAATACTCACTACTCATACACATAAAACCAACATCAGAATAATTCTTAAAATTTTATGGTAATTATTTTTTTTATATAAAGCTAAAGAGTTCTTCTAATTTCTTAAGGTAATCATTAGATAATAGAATTCATTCAACACTATCTTTCATTTTTTTAACAATTTTTCTTATAGAAAAAATTATTCTGTAGTTGATCAAAAAACAAGTAAAAAAAAAAGAAAGAATGAACGTTCAAAGTAATGAGTATTTCTAGTGTAAATTTACTAAAAAAGTAAAGTTGAGTTAAACATCGTAAATTAATCATAAATAAGTTGGAATAATTTGCAAATGTATGCTTACGTGATTAAATACGCAGATTTAAAAAAACAGTCTCCTTTTTTTCCCCTCTTCAAAACAGCAAAAATATATGTTGTATGTAATATAAATTATACTTTTAAGGTGTTAATCTATCTGTGTTAAAAGAATTATTGTTCAGAGCATAATTTATGTTGAGACGTTTGTAATAAGTAAACTATGTATTTTCTAAGATTATTGCATACGTGGAAGTTTTTGTATGTTCAGACATACATGGCCCTATTAGAAAAAGTATGTTTCTATCTATACACAAATTTGGTGAGTCAACATAAAAACAATCTTGAACAAAAAAAAAGGAAAAAAAAATGATTTTTTTAAAACTTCAAACTAGATTTGTGTCGGTCATTATAGAGTAACAAAGACCAGTACAGTCCCATTTTTGGTCCTTAACGAGACTAAAATTTATCTCTCGTGACGTCAACTAGAGTGTTTTTACTTCATTTATTATTCCATTATGTAATAGAATACATTTTATAACTAAGTAACAATTAAAATAAGTTTGTATGATATTGTACTATAACGAAAAAAATAATATTTTTGCAAAATATTTGCAATAATTTTAATGTATATTTCACATACCATATTTGGCTTAATAAACCATCAATATTTTTATACAAAATTCCAGTGACTCACAGCTAGGACGACTCCCAAGGACCGACAGTCCTAAGGGTATGTCCAAAAGACTAACAGTCATAAGGGCTGGTGCAAAGGGCCCAATGGTTCTAATTACCGGGTGTACTGGACTAGACCGAATAAATAAGGACAGATACAATACTACTTCAAATATACATACAGGGTTGATCTTATCTGGTGGTATACAGTTGAATATTTTCAATCCGGAGTTACATTGATACCCATTTACTAAAGAGGACAACAAGACTTCTTATATCTGAACAAAGGAAGCTGAGACGGTTGAAATGAGGAAAGAAGATTCTTGATTTTTATTGGGCCAATATAATTTTTGGGAAAGTTTTGCCCTTCTTTAAAGAAGTTTTTTTCACGGTTGATGCCACAGTGAATAAACTCCAGTACAATTGAACATCCACAAAATCTATCAGCTTCAGTGAGACATGTCTTCAGAACCAAAATCCAGTCGGAACCATGGTCTTGGATGTTGTGGGGCTGCCCTCTCATTTTTGTTAGTAGGAAAGAGCAACTCAATGCTGATGCTTACATCATATTTCTTGATAAGAAAGTGCTACTTTGGGCCAGAAAAGGGTTCAGGGATGACCTTTTTTTTCACTTAAGGTGGAGCTCCTTGTCATTACACCGCTAAGATACTGCCCTTCCCGAGAGACAGCATTTCAGACTTTTTGGACCTCCACATGTGGCCACCCTCCTCTTCAGAGACGAACTACTTGGACTACTCCATCTAGTGTACAGCCTCAAGAGGCTTCCATAAAAAAAATAGGCCGAGCTTGAGCCTGACAACATAGTCATAGTGTGCAAGGGATGCAGGCCTCGTATTGAGGAAATTATTAGAGCTGAGGGCTCAAATATTTATTGAAAGTTCTGCAGATCACTATTTTCCGATGAGTTTGTTGTAAAAATCTCCTTACAAAAACATCTTGTTGAAATTTTACTCTTCAAAAAGGAAAAAAAAATAAAATGGGTACCATGAGATAAGATCAACTCTGTTCAGCCCAATTTTTCATTGAAATTTTTCCGTTATTTATGGGCTTTGTTCTCGAGTTTGTGGGATAAGTGAATTTTAACTTTTACACATTGGCTGAAAAGTCCCGGTCTTAACAGAGAATACTGTTTTTTTTTTGTTCAAACTGTGATTTTTTTTATTTATTGTAATTTTTTTATGAAGATCTTTTATGTGGTTTATCAAGTGGAGTCCCTAGAACAGTTTTAGTCATTTCTTAACTTGAACAGTATTGTTTTCCATTATGAAAAAAAGTGTATAATTAAAAACGATTTTTTTTATCCATTTTTTGGAAAAATCTAAAGTAGCATCCCACTTGGCACAATACCAAACAAATTTGAATTTAAAAATAGCCCAATATATGAGGGTAGCCCCAAACTTTTCAGCCCATTTTTTGGTTTAAAACTTTCTGGCAAGGCCTTTGCAAGTTGTTTTTACCCTTTTCTCAGTAATGGTATCCTTGACTAAGGTCGTTGTCTCTTATAACCTCAATTAATTCATCCGAACTTAATGTATATTAATCCCAAGCAGGGTTGCCATGTACACTGTTGTTCGGGAACAGCCTATTAGGTCGGCTAAAAATATCGTATGTTGACTCATATACGGGGCACAATAATAAAATTTTTAAATAGTGACATTCTTCAAACGTGGGTTTATCCTTTGAACAGTCATCCGATTAGAAATCACACAAAGAACTGAATTCAAAGTTTGGAAATACACAGTAGACAGCTGGTAAGGTTATAACTTCAATATTATGGGTTGCACATTGAATAATATTCGTTGGTTATCTCAAAAGGGACACCCTATTATTTGTGATTATTTGATTGCTGGAGCGTTTGAGGGATGAAATCCCAACAAAATAGCTAGATATGAGGAAGAACAAACCACTATGTTCAATGAAAATAATGTCCAAATGGCATTAATTAGGTTAAAAATAGCTTATTGATTAATAATATTCGCCACACCGGACCCCAGTGACATTTTTTTTTTTTTTTAATGAAGAGGTTATCAAATTTACTAAGGCCTACTTTGGAACTAAAGAGAAATTATACCATAAAAATGACGTTGTAAAAATATATGACAGTCATAATGTTATTCTGGAACTTGAAGGTGGCTACATTCAACAATAGATTGAATTATGCTAAATAAATATGTTTTACAATCTGAGCTTACAAAATCTTGGCTGACCCGAAATAAAAAAATATTGATGATTTATTTTTTTTCAAACGGAAAGTACAAGAAAATAATTTTTTGGCTTCCAAGTTTATATCTCTATGATCTTAATATTTGGAAAACTGACTCTTTTACCTATATTTGGCACTGTCTGAGCTAAACAATAATCAAACAAAATAGAAAAGCAAGATAGCGACAAATAAAATATGTATGACCTTAAACGGACACCTGTAAAAATATTGATAAACAGAGTTCCCAAGCATTTTGTACCGCTACATAGGCACTCTCTTATAAACAAGCTCAGGTACTTTGGTCGCATATATTTTGTTAGTTATATAGGTTGTTATAACTTGCACTAGTTGAAAAAATGGAAACAATTGACAAATTATATGTCCTTAATATTTAGAAAAAGGCAAGTGCCCTTTTTGGAATCGAACTTCGGGACTCAGTCAGACATTCATGTGCAAGGTTGTGAGAGCAATTGAGGTGTCTAAAGGTGATCTTGAGGCAATAACAATTCTTGCTGAGCCTTCAATGGCTCTTTGAAAATTTTGACAACTTTATCTCAAAAGTTTCCAGATCTGAATTTATATGATTTTTTTTTTTGTGGGGGGCGTTATTGAACGACAAACCGATAAAACCCCTGCAACACCAAATACGAACTTCTGTATTTGACAAAGAAACAAGGGGCGCTTCCCTGTTCTTACTTTCGTCCTCTAGATATTTTAATTGAGGCTAAAGGTAATTTTATTGAATAAAATAGTTTAGAATTCATCATGCTGTAAGAATCAGTTTTTTTTTTTATTTATTGGGATAACTTGTTAAAGAGAAAATTATGTTTACAAAAATCCTTGTGCACACTGTATATAAAAATCAAATATTTAGTTATAGTATATATTAGAACATAATTTTTATTGTAAATAAATATTACTTCATAATAAAATTCTTCTATACATATTTTAGTCTATAAATTAGCTTTTCTATTAGCAAAGATCACTTAATTTTCTCATATTACTTTTAATAATCCGAAACAGAGTTAATTTAAAATGAAGTTACTTCAAATCTATAAGAAATTTGTTAAGTATATATTGCAAAAATATCAATTTTTATTCCATTTAAGATGACGTAGTATTAGTTGACAATTAATCTATAGGTTAATTATATTTTGAATCATTTATGGATTCACAATAAATAATTACTCATTTTTTATGATGATATTGAGTCAATGACCATATTAAAAAAAAAAAGATGTTACCGTTGACCATATTTGTTCGCTGATTCTTTCAGAATGAAAAAAAAAAAATAATTAAATTAACTGTCAACTAATTTGGATGTCCAAAGATACCAAAAGGCTATATAGATGGAATTGATGCGTTTTATTTTCCATAAAAATAGGACATAATTAGAAAATAAATCATTTGAACAAATTATGTAGACAATGATAAACGAAAACTATGAGTGAGTAGAAACTGATTTACTCATTACCAAAGCTATAAATCAAGGTTCGAAACAAAGAGAAATTGATTAATATTTGCCCTTATATATTGGGATCAGGAGGTCCTCTTACTCCGCTTACAGTTTTAACAAAAAATATTACTCTATAACTAACTAAGAGTAAATAAATTGTATACATTCGGGCAAAAAAGTACCTGGAATTGTTAATTTAAATTGCCCGCGCAAAAGGGTTTAAAAAACATTATGTTTTTGGTCGGTAGCACTGTCTTGTATTATGATGCCAAGTTTGAGCGCAATCTGTGAACTAGTTTGCTTGCAACACCTGGATAAGTCAGTCTACATAACAAGTGTCGGTCCTTATCTATTCTGTCTAGTCCAGTCTTAGGGCTGGTCCCTTGGACCAGTCCTTAGGACTGTTGGTCATTGGAATTTTCCATATAAATATCGATGGTTTATTAGCCATATAAGATATATAAAATGTATATTAAGATTATTCCACATATCTTACAAAAAATATTATTTTTTACAATATAATACGAACATAATATAGGTATTGTTAATTAGTTTTATAATTTATTATATTATATAATTGAATATAAAAGGTGGGAAAAACACCTTGATTACGTCACAAGGGATCGGTTTTTCCTTCTTTAAGGACCGACAAGTGGGACTAAACTGGATGGGACAGGACTGGACCACGTTCCTCAGTATACTGAAAACGAGTCCGGCCATAATTATAGCCGTTGCTGCAAGGTACGCTACATTTTCTCTGAAGTTCCCGATCTCCAAGTAGCCTACGTGGAATTATGCATCCGATTTAATAAAATGCTTCCTACAAATTTTTGTACGATATGAAAAGACTCTTCAGTTAGTTATTAGTCAATATAAAAAGCATTTAACAATTACAATTTTTTCCAAAAAATTAAAAATTTAAATTTAATTTTTGAAGTTTTGTACAAAAAAATTATTTTTTCAGATTTTTTTTTCCAAAAATATTTAAATTTTCTGTGAATAGCTATAGGTTTTTGAAATTTATCCCCAAAAATTGAATATTTGAAATTTTTGAAATAAAAATAAAATCCCAAAATCAAGCCCTCCACAAAATATATTCCTGCAGACGGTCTTGCTAAGTTAACACGTAGGTATCCTCACTTAGTTTAATAGCTTTACTCATTGCAAAGTAAGTTTTGTGTGTTGGAATATATCAATGTCTATTTAACACGTAATTAATTAATTAACGATTTTAATATTATTTTTATAGTGTATAAACGTGTTTTATAAATATTTCAACACTATAATTTAAGCAGAATTACGTCATTATTTTTCAAGAACATTATGAAAGAGGGGGGTAGGTGATATTAGTCAATTCAGTAACGTTCATTAATAAATCACTATCTATATGACGTAAGAACATAATTATTGTTATTCAACTTACTAGTGTTAAGAGTCAATCCGAAACCGAATTTATTCTATAACTTGGGATGAAAATTGTTTCTATTATTAATTATTTTTATATTATTATTATATTAATTATTTCTGAAATGAATGGAAATTGGGATAAAACCATTTTAGCTGTACTCCCGATCGCTTCAAGGTTGTCGCGGAATCTACGATTCTGGCGGCAAAAATGCTCTAGTACGTCCCATTCCTATAGGACAGAGTTCTCATATAATTCTTCTCGAATATAATTTGATAGCCAATGAATATATCGATTTTCCACCACGTTAATTGCATGCCTTGAGATTGTAAAAAAACTTGAAAATACTGCGCAGGCTTATATTATTATCTGTTCACAATAAGTACCATTATAGAACAATCATGCATATTTCGTCTTGATTAACGTTCCTTATATCTAGATTGCAGGAAATCTCATTGTGAGTACACCTTTCTCCCCCCCACCCCCTCCATTACAAAAAAAAGGCCATTATTACGATCAGCCCTCTTACTAAAGAATTTCTTAAGTTTGTCTCGATAGTTTAAGCTCTTCAAGTTGAAGACTGTTAAATTATATGTGAGAAGATCTATTTTTGCTTTAATATATATATGAAGGCGAAACTTCCCATGGCTAAAATCCCTATAACCTAATAGTGAGTTTGTTTTTTAGAGTCTGCGGGTCTAGTTTTTTTAAGCTCGATCCGACCCGAAGAAAAAAAAAATTTAAAGTTATTCACAAAACTAATTTTTGGTGAATTATATGAACTAATTAACTGTAGGATTTCCGATAGGCCCCAATAAATTTTGGGAAAACGGGATTCGACGGAGAACCCCAAATATAAAATTTGAAGTTTACGTTCAACAAATTTCCCTTCTCCCCCAACCTGAAAAAAAAAATATATATAAAATAACTTTATTTTTGGTTTTCAATAATGTAGAAAAAACAAGCATTATCAAGCCCTATGCTTACAAAATATAACATAAGAAAATATAGTATTAAATATTACTCTTAACATACATTGGATAAAATTTGTATTTCAGCCCTATTTATTATAAGTTTTAATTTATAAGTGAGATACATTATATGAACAAAAAGAAGTTTTTGGAAGAAGGAAATCTTTGAGTAGAATCCCAAGAACACCATTTCTATTGTCAAGTATGGTGGTGTTTCTTTGCTCAAGGAAAAGGACGTCTTCCCTGCATCGAAGGGAGAATTAATATACTGGAAATTCTTTTGTGCAACCAACTCCTTCATAAGGCACTAAAAATAGGTCTTCCCGAACTTCAATGATTCAAGACATATGGGCATTACAATAAAATAGTGACTCGATAAAAAACCAATTAAGGGTATAGAGTGGCCTAGCCAGACAAAGAAAAAAAACTGTATATAATTTTAATAGAAGGTTTATTTTAAAAGTGAGTGACATTATGTGAAAAAAAAAGTTTATGGGGAAAGAAAAATGGTGAGTATGCCCCATAAAACTTCATCACTACAGTCAAACTTGGGGATGGAAACATTATATTATTGGAGATGTTTCTCTGTTTCGGGGAAAGACGACTTCAGTAGATTGAAGGAAAAATGGACAAGGTCATTTATTCTAGAAATCAGGACGATAACTTTCTTGCCAAAGGACAGGGCAGTGAAAATCGGCCGTGTACAGGGAGCGGGGATCAAATTTTCGCCTACTTTAAGCCTTGATAACTTGAAGATGACATTATCAAATAAAACACCGGTTACCAAATAGGAAAGCTATTCTTGTCAACTGACGATACGTAGTTCAGTTAGCATCATGCCGTCATCCTATGAGGAGATAAAGAGCTATAAGTGGAACGAGGAGCTTTCTAGGTCCGCCGTAGTCATGGCATTGGTTAATAATGGAGGTGAAATCTCCTATTCAAGGATTGCTTCAACCTTAGGACTGAATTTATGGACTGTTCAGTGTATCGGTAAGAAGCTACAGGACACCTGGGATGTTGATGCCACCATAAAGAGGGCACCCAGGGAGGAGGGCGCTGACAGGAAGGTCAGGGACACCGACTTTGTCGACAAGGTGAAGAAGATGGTTGAGGATGACCCTACCAGGTCCATGAAGGCCATGGCCAGGCCCTGGGTGTGGCAACAGGACTCAGCCATGTGTCCAAAATCTCCATGCAGTTGTTAACCGAGAACTGTTATGACGTCGTAACCAAGGATTTGTGGCATCCTAACTCTCCCAACCTTAATCCTTTGGACTATTTTGTCTGGGGCTATGTCGAGAGACATCCCCATAGCACCAAGGCCAGCCTGATGGACTCCATCAAGGAGGTATTCAGCAACATGGACAATGAGATGGTCAGAAGATGCTCGACATGCTCGACAAATGGACGACAAATGCTCAAAATATACCGCTATGGAAATTAAATCCTGACTAATGAAAATGTACATTAGGGTCATGGAGTGGGTAGTCTCCGTACCTCATTCCCACTAAAAATGTATATAAGGAAGAAACTTGTCCAATTGGCTAAGGATCAAATATTTTTTTCTTCAATATATATATGATCCAAAATTCTGTGGAACATTCAGCTACAGATCCAACGTTTCTAGTCTTAGTAGGACTACCTATATCCTCAGTACATCAATATATTAAATTAGAGTCAATCCATTATATCGTATCAATGTGTTGTGAATATTATTGGTATCCTAGACCAGTAATTTCCTATATATTTTACGATAAATTCCTAGGAAATGTTCATTACTCCTTCAAAGAAGCGGTGGTGAATCAGTTGATCCCTAATTCAAAAAAAAATTACATATATTTTATAAAAATTGAGGCCTGTGACTCCTGTTCCTTCCATTGTATTATTGTATGTATGTCTACTCAGGGGATACAAATCAATGATTGATATTTGATCCTTCATCAAAAAACATGTAATCACGAAAGAATATAAAATATAATGTTGTGATAAGAGATGATGAATTGGGGATAGGGCATGGGAAATGATCAATGGATCTTTTTGTGTGTATACTTGAATAAAGAGGAAAAAAAAAAAATACAATAACACATTATACATATAAAATGTTAATCATTTCCGTACTCTGATATATAAGTGCTCACAACTTAATTCTCTTAAACGTAATTGGTATGTAATTGAGTACTTTGTCTCAAATTCGCATTCTTTATATATATATATATGCTTGAGTATAAAAAGAAAGTTGTGTAATCTACATTCATTAAGTAGTAAATTCTAATGACTGTCACTATGGTAAAAAAATCTGAAAATTAACACGGCAACACTAATAACTTGATGAATTTTGTGCACGTCAGTACCTTTATTGTATCCTGTGCAACCTCATATCCAAAAAGAAATAGATAAGAAGGACTATAATTAATGTGTAGTAGTTAGCCTATTAGTATCAACTAATAAATTATTATTTAATAATTGTTGTAAATTGGTCAAAGCACTTTACCAAAAGATAATTTGAATTCCCCCAACCAATGTTTAAAATACAGGCAGATGAAACGTCGTTTTGGGGAGAGAAAAGCTTAACTGTCATTAGAGTAGCTACAAGTAGCCATGAAAGAGAAATAAATAACACCAACATCACTCTGTATCTCGCAAGGAAAATAAGCAGAAATGGCTCTAATGTCAATACCCAATTAAATATACTGCATCCAATAAGGAATTAATTACCTTTATAACTACTCAACAAATCCTCAGTGTTACCATGCATATATCATGTGCACAAGCATACGTGGTTACTTTATAATTATATTACAGGGTTTTGCAGCAAAACGTGGACTAATAACAAATGTTAATTTTCTCAGTATTGTAGGAAGGCTTAGAGATTATTTGTTGACATTCTGGTTCAACCATCTTTTGTGTATAAACAATATATAATATACGTTTTGTCATCTAGTCATCATGTGTGAGCAAAATACCTAAAGGAAGTGTATCTCAGCTCTCATAGATGCTAAAGTTGAGCTGGTGAGGATTATGGAAAAACCAAAGTTTTGTAGGAGCCTGGTTTTAATGTGGCCAGGAAAAAGAAGGATGGAAAAGATGTCTCCTGGGAAGCAGTAAGTGGTGTGCACCATTTCTAGGGGGATCTGGAATTCCTGTCCAGCTTGGAGAAGAAGATTAATGAGGACCCCAACAAATGGATGAATAGACTCGCCAATGAATTATCCGTACCTTCTAGGAGCATAAGTGTGGGGGGCGATTTGGGATTGTCCTAATACACAAGGACCCCACGCTACCTTCCGACAGATGTTTTTGCTACTACACACCTTAAGAGTACGTAGACAGGATAGCCACCTCCCCCTTAAAGCCATTAAATGCAGCATCCCGTGTAACATAAGCCCCTAAGACTGGGATATATTTTCATATACTAAAATCATATCTTTTACAACAGAAATTGATCAGACCAGAACAAGGCCGTAAAACTGTCTATAAAAATAACAACACCGATTTAAAAAAACGTTATTAAAATAGCCAGTATTTTAAATGGCTTCAATTTACTGTAAAATTTATTTTTTATTAGGCCGAGTCTTCCATTTTTCCTTTTTTATACTCTCCGGGGCATCGCACTCTACTCATAAATGAATAGGAATCTCAATTGTATTTGTACACAATCTGCATGATGTATCTTCCACAATTTCCATTACATTTAGATGCTTCTTTAAGGGAATATACCCTATAATGAAGACAACTATAATGTTTATAGATGCTCTCCTGTTTTTAAAAAGTATCCATTCCGAAGTAGGCCCCTCCAAAAGAATTTTGCTTGCCGGCACATGGTATCTTCTATCCATTCCCGTTTCCATGTTTTCCTTATATACTTATTTATCTCGGACAAAACTACACTTTTGGCAACTTCCCCTTCCGATTCTTCTTGAATAGTTCCTCCATTCTTGGCAAGTGCACCTGCATATTTATTCTCTGTTTGAATCCAATGACCTTGTACCTGTTGTCACATTCCTTTTCAAACACTTTATTCCTTCTATCACCCTAACTTGTTGACCCGTGAAGAAGTCTTTATTTTTAGCTATAAAACTCATAGCAGCTGAACTGTCGAGGAAAATTTGTTATAGAATCAGGAGCCTCCATAGTTCATGTTTAGCTGCCCTAACGTGTATATCTCTCCTTCTCTCTGTTCCCCCCTCTTCTCTTTCGACATTCTCTCTCTTTCTTGCAACCTCATTCTTTGTTTACACTCCCCTCTATTCAACCCTGCTGTGCGGGCACACACTGCTAGAATTATATTTATTTATAAATACATTCTGAATAATCCCACAAATGAGAATTTGATGGACTTCCAATCCCACTAAATCTCCTGGCTTTTCCAAAAAATAAAATAAAAAATTCCCATTTTTTAACTTAATATATATATAACCATTCCTAAATGGTGATTAATGACATCCATAAAAAACGATTTTCTTTAGTTCTTGCTTATGTCATAGCGTTAATAGACAAGTTTTTACTTCTCTTTCCTTCTTTGTGATGTTGTGGTAGTAATTGTCATCTTATCAAAAATATGGTCAGGCCTCTTATATCGTATATGTATATTAGACTGGCTCCTAAATTTGTTGATTAAAAGTTTTTGTAGTATGAGGGGAAGGGAGGGAGGGCAGAGGCGTTTTCTTTGGAAAAATTAAATTTTTTGAAAAAAACAAACAAAAAACAATCCTTTTTTGTTATTCACAAAATAGTAAATTTTATGAATTTTTTTTTCAAAAATACAGAGCTTTAAAAAAAAAAAAATTCAAAAAAAACAATTTCAAAATTACATTTTAATTATTAAATTTTTGGGGAAGTAATTTCAAAAATTGTAAGGTTTTTCCAGAAAACTAACTTTTTTGGGGCAAAAAATTGAAAAACATTCAAAAATTCACAGCTTTACTCAAAAAGTTTCAAAACTTTTACCTTATCACAAAAAAATTAAGAAAAAAAATTTAATCTTTAAAATATTCTGCTGAATAATCTACCCGAATGATTTTTTTTTTTAATCTTAAAAAAAAAAATCCTTTATTCAGGGGAGTGTAGGACAACATCCCCTACCCTGTGGAAACCTCTGAGGTGATATTGAATATTTTTACTCCACTGCATTGAGTACTGTTCGCTGTTTGACTTATTAAGTTAACTTTTTCAATTTAACCAATATTTACAAAGACATACAGAGGGGATCTATAAATTAAGGGCGTCGTATCGCAGGGGGAGTATCAAGTTTTGGATAAATACAGACAGAGGGAGGGAAGGGGTCAAAAATTAAAAATTATACTTTTTTTGTACTTTATAAACAAAAAAGCGACGTGTATACGATCTCCTCCATGGCGGTGTCAGTCCTGAGAAGGTCTACAGATACTTTACAGTTTGAGGCGTATTGGAGAAAACTGTCTGCCTCATTTTCAAATCTAAATTTGGATTCATTCCAAGCTGTCATCACGACATTGTGGTATGCCATAACATGGTCTTCATCGTTAAGAGCTGTCAATATTTTGCCGGCGTGTCGAGTCTATTATTATTTGTAAAACATGACTTATTCAATAAAAATATAGCTAAATATAGTATTTACACACATTTTGTTTTGTGTAGTTTTTGCTTGATACTACAACAATAAAAATTTAGTCATGCAATACCAAGTTTTGGGTTCCCACTTTGTACGATTATTTTTTTACAAAATGAGTTATTTTAGCTATCAACTAATAGTTATTATATAGAATTGAATTTTTATCTATTCAAATTAGTTAATGTATTTGAATAAAATTAATATACCTGGGGACATTTAAATATTATTATGTGCCACACAATACAATAATTAATTCGTATTTTCATTAAAAAATAGTTAAGAACATGCCTCTTTGCCCTGTGCAGTGTGCAACAATATCAATAATCCGTTTTGTTTGTGTTTGAGGTGGATTTTAGGTGGAGTTTCGTGCATAGAAAGCAAGTAACATTATTAAATCGTAATCCACAAAATCCCCCGACATCAATTCAAACAATATGGAAGGGATCACAAGGCATTAGTTGATCTATTAATGAACTTTGTAAAAGAAGGTCATATTAATTTATTTCCAAAAATATGCGACAAGTCAACATTTTGCCTCTCAAATAACAATTATCTTGAATAAAAATCTGGAGAAGATAAAATATAGAAAATGTATTAAAAGGAAATCCATTATTTTTCCAACAGCTTTAGTAATGTGTATCTCTCGTGATATAAGTACAATCAGTTTATGTCAGAAAACATTAGAAAGATGAGATTCCGTAAAAAAACAACTTTATAGATAGTTTTGCGATTGTTTGAATCAATATGGTTTGAGCCCAAGTCAAAGGTGAACACCAGCAAAGGTAAAAAACACCATATTTTACCGTGTTCTTCGAATAAGGGTAAAGTGGTAGCCAGGTGGCTGAAAATGTGAGTGATTTAATGGCTCTGTTACTGTATCGTCCAATAACGTTCTATTTTGGTTTTTTGTATCTGTTCAGGGAATGTAGATGTCAAAGATGCACCACGCTCTTGAAGGTCATTTGTCGAAAATGTCGATAAAAATAGGAAATCGACCTGTCTCATGTGTTTTGAATTCTAAAAAGATAAAAATTATTTAAATAATCAAAAACAAAATCAATAAATTATAATGGAATTCTTTTTACTACACCTATTATTAAACATATGATTCAATTCTCATTAATCATAGCATGGGATCTTGTGACATAAACGCAGGTCAATAAATACAAAAAAAAAAAAAAAGTCAAAATATATATTTTTTTTTGTTATAGTGTGTTTTATTTTTGTGCTTTAGGGGTTCATCTGAAAAATCCTTGCTTTATCTTTTTTAACTTCATATTACCACACAGTTCAATATTTTATAGGCATATTTAAGTCAATTAGAGGACATGTATTTAAATTTGGGACAACTTAAGATATCTATTAATTTAACTTATAATTTTTAACTTTTATTTAATTTAATTTAAGAGATTTACATTGTCACCAATATGACGCATTTCAAAATAAAGTTTGTCAATTTCTTTATTTCCGTAACTTTAAGTGCAAATTTCAGTACCTCCAAAGGGTGTATAAAATAATTTGTTGATAGAAAATCGACTCTATGTAATTGGTCGAAGAATACAAAAGAAATCAACATTCAATTTTACGAAAAAACATTATAGCATGTATTGTATAAAGTGATGACTGATATAAGAATTTACTTTTAAAATAAAATTACTGAGTAAAAAACTAATTAAATTGATAATTTTTATACAAAAAAATTGGATTCATTTTTGAAGTAAAAAACCTGGGAGAGAATGCCTTTATTTTAAGGTTAAGAGTTTGACTAATGGATGTAAACATGTTCATAACCATTAGTAACAAAATTGAGCATATCTCTTGAGTTTCAAAATGTCACACTAAAAAAATATATACTGAGTTTGGATACAAAACTTGCAATAACATAACTGAATAACAAAAACCCAATTTCTATGGAATCAAGCAAAGACAACGCAAAATCAATTTCACAATATGTTTAAATATTATATTTAGCTATTTTTTATTTTCAATATATCCTCTTTCTCAAACAAAAGCATCCTAGAATCTCCGCCTAACAGATTGGCTGCACTTCACGATGAAGAACGTGTCAATGAAGTACCACACTGTCATGATGGCAACTTGGAGCGAATCCAAATTGGGATGAGGGTGCGGCCAGTGGTTTGATTCTTCTTCAAGAAACCCTAAACTGTAAAGTCCAGGGATGGTGGAGGACAAAACGAAGGTATGCTAAAAGTCAGCCATATTGTTGTTGCAGAAGATTAAGTTCTTCTTGACTGTGTTTAAGGGGGGTCTCCTAACAGTTCTTAATGGATATTTTTGAGGTTGTATGCAGTCTGGATGGAGATGCTAAGGGTACCCTCCGTCTTCTTGGCACTGACAGCAACGCTGAGGATATTGCAAACGGGAGACATAGTATAAAAAAAAAAACTTGTTTAGTGTTGTTTCAACTGCAGTTGGTTGCGTAATGAAAAATCATAATTAAATGCTACTGCATGTTTGTAGATAGTAATCGTTTAAGAGAAAACAATTGAAAACTTTTTAAAGATTCTATATTCATATAAAATAGTTATTGTTTAATAGTCAATATATAAACATATATTGACTATTTTGATGTAGGAATGTTATTTTTTTTTTTTTAAACATTAAATATTAAATTTGTATATTACCAACTGAAACATTTTGGGACGATGTATTTTTATAAATTTTTAATTATCCAAATTTAGGAACCAGTCTAATGTACTTGCATATTACTAAAGGAAGTATATATTTCTTTTTTTCTCAAGAAAATAAACTATTATTTTTGTCAATTTTTATCATGAAATCATCTTTTTTTTCTTTATTTAATATTTATTTGTTCAGACATTGATGCCTGCTGTTGCAATATGAAGTAATAAGATAGATGCATTTGAGACACTGCTTCAAGGAAAAAAAAGTATGAGATATGGTGACAGTTAGCCATAAATTATGATTCCCAAATTAATATTGAAAAACAAGACTTTTTCTATTTATTTCCTGTTATTTCTTAAAGATTGCATAAAATTCATCTGCAGTTAATCAATCATAAAGCAAATAAGATGAGCTACAAACAAATCAAATCAGTAAAATGTACTGGCATTTATATTTCGACCAGTACAATGTGATTCGAAAGATATGCACAATTTTAAACTACACATATAGAAGTGTACAAATTATAATTGACCAGTGGTAGTACCCGGCATTACTTGGTATTAGGCGTCGGCGAAACGACAAAATTTGCTTTAAAAATATTGAAGATAACTCCCCAAAAAATCTTTACTCTCAGATTTTTATAAGTGCATTCACACATAACGTGAATTCTATTCATATGTATTCTCACCTCAAGAATTAAAGAATAAGATTTTGCTAAAAAAAATATATATATTTTGGGAATACTTTTGTCTTCAGAGCACTCATTAATAGAAACAAACAAAATACACTTTAATATAACAGCGTTTATATTGAATTAAAATATGAACATATACTGAATATGAACACAAATTAAGAAAAATATATATAAGTAACCAAATAAAACAAAGCAGAAAAAGTACTCCTTGTGCGAGGGTCGTTTGGAAAGTCCGTGCAAAGTCTGAGAGTCGTCTCGATTTATGTTTAGTTAGTAGCATCTCTTTTGAGAACACACACCAACCATTCGTTTGAATCAAGAAAGATTATGGCGACTGTCTTGTGGATTATCTTAGCAAGGAATAATCCTCATTGACTGTCTGGAAAAGGAGAAAACTAATACAGGTGAATTTATTCATCATTATTGGACCCTTTGAAAATAGAGTTACAAATAAAATTCATTTTTCATCAATAAAATGCAACGTCTCACGACTCAGGAGTTGTGGTTAGAAAGTTAATGGAAATTGTGTTCCAATTCGAGATGTTCCACAGCACATGAAATCTCACGCACCTTCATTCTTCTGTCATCCATCACCATATCTTGGATTTTATCAATTATTTATGGAGTCCACAACGTTCAGCGTCCCTTGTGGAGTTATAGCCTCTCCATAATTTTTGAAACTACTTACAAATTGTCCAGAGTTTTTCATTAATCTTTATGTTTTGGGTAATCAAAATAGATTGACCATTTCCATTGTTCTATTCACGTTTTTAAAATTGGCCTTCCAAAGCATAGTGCAACTTTAATATTGAAATTACTGGAACGAATAAGACGAAACAAAAATTCCTTTGTTCGAAGAAAAACTGTACAAAATTGTGTATTTTCTCTGTACGTGTTTCCAACTCCGAGGCATGTCAAAGAATACTGAGACAAACACACATAGAACTGTCCAAAATACTTTTTAGTACAAAATCTTATCTTTGTAAACTGATTGCAACTCATTTACACATTTCTTACATCAAAAATAGCTCACCGGATAACAGACAGATAAACTTTGCTTTATATAAGAAAGATTAAATTAAACTCATATTATAAATGATTTAAATACATAATTTCTTTAGAATGTTTTCTGTCTTTAAAATCCTGATAAATTCTGGGAGAAAAAACTATATTGCCAGTATACAAAACAACATTAAGAGAAAGTAATCTGACATAAAGTTATATAGTAATTTTTGATTAATTAGAGACGACATAGCAATATACAATTCAAGAATCTATGGGGCATGGCTCTTTTTAATCTCTACAGAGTCAAATTGATGGTATAGAAATGGTCAAACGATGGAGACAACAGGTATTTAACTAATTAAAATTCAATGCTCACATGTTTATTTTTTGCTGAATTTATTTACAGTTTTTTTTTTCCTTTAAAAAAAAAAAATGTCCAAATATATCTACAGTCAAATAGATAAATTATCTAATTTAATTCATCTTATAAATGCAATATTTATATACAAGTAAATATTAAGAAGTTCTAACAATAGGCCATAAATCTATCATATTAATTACCTATCCAAAAGAAGAGAGATATTTTTTCATATTAAGAATAAAAAACTTGGGAAACATGAGGTAATTATTCCGCTAAATAGATATAATCGTCCTTTTTTGCATCTTACAAAAATATTTAAAAGAACTACTTTAGAATTGTAAATTGTGAGCATTTTCGGTCTCTTAAAAAAAAGAATGACATTAATTACTAGCGTTGGAATGTATTTGCAAATGAAAAGGGGTAAAAAATGTAATAGTGACGTCATAAGGGGAGCTTGTATGATTTTTTTATGGGGGGGGGATGGCAGGGCCATACAATTTTTTTGACAATTTCGAAAATATATTAGGTTTTTTTATAAATACCAATTTTGGGAATTTTTTTTTTGAAAGATACTAAATTCGATCGAGCAACATGTTTTTTTTTAAAAAAAACAGCAATTGAAAGTTTTCTCCAAATACCGAGTGGTACATTAAAATCTAAATATTTATTTTTTATTTTGATATTTGGACCTCAACTTAACTAGGCGCTAGCTCGGATACGATTCACAATCCTCCTTTTACCACAATGGCTGAAAAATGACTGCGATATAGGGTGGCCATATCTTCCATTTTCACAAATAAATTGGCTTCTGATTCTGTTTTATGCTCTTTCTGTCAAGAGGTTGTAGAAACCTCAGAGCACCTATAATTATCGTGTTCCTTTGGGGCTCTCTAATTTCTGCAGTGAATGCGATCGTCAAAGAAGACTAAGCAGATATAATCTCCAAAAGAGATTAGTTGGTCTAAACAGTAGCCAACTATCTCAACGGAATGGAGATAGAGACTATCAATTCAAAGGTCCTGATAGAAATATATTTGGCGAGATGCCTCAAGGTGTTCCTTCCCGCTAGTTGCATTAACCTTATAAAGAATGAAATTATGGTTGTAGGAAAATGCTACAAATCTAGCACATTTATTTTTATTGATGATTTAACATACAATTTTTATTTTAAAATGTTTTAGTTTTATTTCATAACTTTTTTTAAAAATTTTACATGCTCTCCTTTGTTTTAAGTTCAGTTTTTTTATTTTAAGTGTTGTGAACTTCAAATAATGATAAATAAATAAAATAAGAAAAATTTGTAATAGACTGTTATAGCGAAAATGACCTTTTCCAATGATAGACATAAAAGATAAGCAATTTCATTGAAATCCTATTTTTATTTTGTGCAACATTATAAGCTATAAATAGGTTATGCCTCTAATCAAAATTTAGCAAAATAAAACAAACAGACTGGCACGGACGACATTTTTAATACATGTTTTCAGGCTCTTTTTAGAAAAAATACTATTTCTTTATAAATATGAAATTTAAACACTTATTCTTTTGAATTTTGTAAACATTTTTTTTTTTTTTAATCAGCTGATTTTGAGCAGACTACATTTCACTGAAGTTTATAGTATCCATCAAAAAAGTTCAAACTTTGAGAGACTCCCAAATGGACCATGATTCTTGCAAATCCTTCAAGGATAGTATTTTTTGTTTAAATAAATACTCTTACTAAAAATTATTAAAATCGGAGATTGTAATGTCAAGATGTAATGTAAGAGTCTGTAAAAATGAAAAAATAATGATCAAATCTATTAACAAAAAAACCCAGTTAAAAATTCCAACTATAAAAATGATATCACTCCTCTAAAATCAAACAACTCTATAAATTTGTATGAAGAAAAAAAAACGCTCACAAAATCTCAAAGAAATCAATATTCCTTTCAAAAAATAAGGGAGGGAAAACGTGACTTTGAAACGAGTTAACGTCACCATCAACTGACAGGTTGATTTTTTAAGGGTTTGTTTCATGAAAGGACTCACAAATGCCAGAATGAGATGACATATAGGGGATTTTTTTGTACGTTTACATCTGATTTGATTCGATATTTGAATGGTTTCTAAATGAAATAATATTGATATGTCTATGTAATTCAAGTCTCGAGAATTCCACCAGCTATAGAGAAATATATCAGCGTGAGAATCCATTATTACGTTACAATGTTCTTTCTTCGTTTGAATACATCAACTCTTTTTTAATAAGCATCCTCTGAAGTTTGTGAGTGTCCTTTTAAGTAATATTTAAAATTTTATAATGATCTTTCATTTTATATACATTTAGAGTATAATTTCTTTTTATAATAACTTATAACAAAAATAAGTAATAACTTTTAATGTAGAAGAACATTTTCGTAGTTAAAAATAACATGATTTGCATCTATGTTACCGAAAATGAAACCAAAAATTAGGATGATCATCCTGACAATTTAAAGAATGTTTAGGAGAAGAGTATCTTAGCTGCTATTACAATTTATTAAATTACCTTCAAGCAGCTATCAGATAAGGGAAATAAAGACAAATTCCCCTTCATATTTTGCAATAATATTAAGCAAAAATTACTTCATGGTCAATTCTACTTCAATAATTAAATTTATAACTCTGCAAAAAATCTATACGCTTACTTTTTGTGCTTCGCGCAGTATTGAGTACTTTAAACTTATATTTTTTGTATTCAAGATTAAAGATGACAGCTTTAAAAAAATAAATATGTATATATTTAATTAGCACCTACAAAAAAAGCCACTCCATTGTCATTTTATTTATATCTATGGATATGTTAACATCTTGATTATCTTTGGAAAAAACAATTTAAAAATAGGGAGTACCCAAACAAATTGCTTTTCTTTTTTAATTGCTAAACTGTACTTTTTCTTAACAAGAATCCCATTCTCATAAGTAACTTTTAATAGAAAAATGAACAGTTAACATTTATAGAAATAGTAAATTTTTATGGTAGTGCTTGTCACGCATTCCTATAAGTTATATGTAGCAAGGAAATAATTATTTTTTGTCTACATGTTTCCAATTTATTTTTAACTCAAAAAGACTCGATAATTTAATGGTTTCATGTTTATTGCACAATATATTATTGGGTTTATTTATGCGTATTATTGTTGCATTTTGTTATTATCCGTACTTGTACTCAAAAAGTGAACCTTTAAGACTTTTATGTACACACAAACATAAATTTTATTTTATAATTTAATGCTACATTTATATTTGTAAGCGAATCAAGTTCTTTGAGGTAAAAAAATAATTTTTGTATAGACATCAATTGTGGTTAAAATATTTGGCACGTGTTTGAATTAAAAAAGTATTCTAATTTGTAAATATGTGTGTATATTAGTGCAATAATGTCACCGTTAGAGACGGCATTCAATTATATCCTTAAGAGTCCGGACCGATAGTTTTGTGGATACGTTGTTAAAAGCTTGAATCAGTTAGTACTAATCACTAACTTTGAATTGTTTAACTTTATATATTGAAATGGTGGATTTTATTGCAATAAGATTATTAAATAGCAAATATTTTTAAATATAATACTAAAGTACAAAGTTCGAAGCATTTTTTTATAATAATTAACATAGTTAAGATTATGGGAATAAGATGGTTCAAAAGTGTCTTGAAGATAATTTTCATTATATGTCTAACTCGACGATTTTTTCATTATTTTATCTACATTTTCCGCGTGGATATTACTGGAACGTAATTGTTGGAGCCATTACTTAGTTGTGGTAATCGGTACTGTATTGGGTTCATAAACAGCCCAATTTTTTTGGCTGCCTACCCTGCTTTTTCATCTTGGCCGTAGTGATACTGAACAATATAACAAATTTTCTCTTTTTTTACTTCCCTTTTGGAACGACGCTGTAACACACAACTGGCTCCGCTCAACCCTGAACTTTTAATTAAATTCTTTTAAAGTGGCCAGTTATTCATAGAAGTTACTTATGTTTTGTTTACGCAATGTACTAATCTTGAAACGTAACTCATACAGACAACTAACCAATACGCTCGGAGCTTTTTACTTAACCTAATGTAATAAAAACTAGCCAAATTTGAACTAAACGAGCTATTTATGTATATAATACAAAATAAAAGCCGACCTATCTCACCTTAAACAAAACCACTAAACCATTTAGTTTTGTGGAACTATGTAAAAACTGGTTTTCAGTCAGTTTTGTAACACAAAAAATCATTTGATACGGGTATTACTCACAGTACAAGTGATTTTCTCACTATTTTAAAGAGGTGGGAGAAGGTCTAACCCCTTGATTAGACACCTCTAAATGTTCCCCCTCTATGTCTTTTAGGTTCCACATCTCGGTTTATCCTTTCCATATTACCTCCAAACCGAATCATGTGTTTTTAACAAGATCTTTCCTATATTAATATTTTGTTATATTTTGGAATAGTAAATTTTTTACATGGCTAGCAAAAAATAATGATTAGCCCTGTAGGTAAGTCGCTAATTGAAATGACTATCAATCGTTGATTATATTGCTAACTATATATGCATTTATTTATATCCAAACAAACTTAGAACTGAGATATTAATCCTCTATCATTCAAAAACAATTTTTTAACATTTTTATATATTGGTTTAATAAATTAATATCACTATTTTTAACTGTGTTTTTTCCCCCCCCTGGATTTGATTATTGCTTTTTAAGTACATTTTATATATACACGTATATATATAAATATATATTCCCTTATCAAATATATAACTTCAAATCTTCTCTTTTAAAATTAATGTTATTAGTATATTTTTTATTATTGAATTTATGTTTTTTCTAATAACAATAAAAACTGCATAATTTTACCTTAAAAAAGGGCCGTAGTAAATTGTTGTAGACCTCTTAAAAATGAATGAAAAACTATTAACATAGTTTATTCCTCTCTCTCTCCAAATGGGACTATATTGTAATTGTAGGCTATAAATTTCATTTTCCTCTTATTTTTTTGTTTTAGTATTCATCAATTCAATTGCCTTTCGCAATAATCATAAGACTTAATGAGTCTCATATTTTAAGATAATTTATCTTGTTCACTCATCATAATTTCATATTAAATTTTAATACCTAAAGCGTGAAAACAAATAATTTTAACAAATAAACCTAATTAATTGGGTGAGAAGTAGTTTCCTGCAATCCTTTGATTATTTACTCCACAAAATTTCACAAATGAGTTTGAACAAGAGGATTTAGAGATATGTAGAGATGTAAGTCTAGAGCATTTCTAAGCGTGCAAGTTTTTGATGTTGACAACTTGTACAGTGTTTTTTTATATATTTAAACCTCCTATCGATATAATTTTTATCTTCAGGATAGAAGATGAAAGTTTCAAGTCATCACTTTTTAATAATTACAACAATGATTACCTTTCAAAATATATTTTAACACCCCATTTACATTCTCAATCAATATAGCCACCTTTTGCCTTAATGACATGTTCCAGCCTGGTGCAGAACTTAGCAGAGCAGTTCTTTACAAAGCTTGCCACATTTTGTGGGTTTTTGCAATAGGTCTTTTGTATTGGACTCCCAAAAGCATTTCTTTGAGGAGTCCAAAAATACCAAATTCTAGGTAGAATAGTCGTGGCTGCGGGAAACCCAAGATTCTTTGTCAAAAAATCTGGAGTCTCAGTACGGAGGAAATTCTGGGTCTGTTTAGAAATGTGACCCCCTGGCACCACTCTGTTGTCACTACCACGAATTTTCATAGGTACGAAGATCCAATTAAAGTAACATTTAAAATAAAAATTATAAATAAAAAACATGTCGTAGAAGAGAACGAGCCGGCAATTTGAATAAGCTTTTTTTCTTCTTTTTCGAAGCTGCTACCAGTATCATTTAATGCTGGAAGATAGAACATATAAGATAATCACTTATTCCTGAGGTCATAAATGACAAGAGTAACAAAAAGGAGATACAAGGTCTTATTATATGCGTAAGTCCTTGTTGGACTCGGAGTAAAATTGACATTGGAGTTATATGTCCTTGCTATATGTGATACAGAATTTTGTGTTTATTTCTGTCCTCTCATGGGCATGCAGAGATCTACAATAACCTAATGACAGCTAAGCTTCTCTTCTTCCAAACATTTTTCCAACTATCAGGATTACCATACTGGCAGGAAATGCTGAATACATCATATGTAAATGTCCTTCCAGACTAAGGTAAGACCAGAGTAAGGTTCAAATGAAGTGATTTCTGTAAATGGAAATGGACTGACTGGATATGAAGATTCAGTTGCAAATGTTCTAATGAAACCACATGGGAGCTAAGGTTATCTCCTCCATTTTTTATTTTTCGAATTATAAGGGTGACCACGCAAATGTTCTTTTTTACATACCGGCAGGTTATATTTTTTACAGCTATACGCATTCAATAAATATATTGAATATTTTTTAATAAAAATACTTTATACCTGAAAATTCATAATTTAAAAAAGTAATTTGATAAAATAGTAGAATAATTTTGTATACTATAAAAGAAGATATTTCTATACATTAATAAATTATTATCAAAAAAGACATACTTTATACAGAATAAAACATTTCCCACAGCCCTTATATCTTTTTTTTTTATCATAACCACTTTTGGAATAGATAAATAGTATAAACTCCCACAAATACATTATTCAAAACTTCCAAAATTAATTTCATATTTTTTATTTACTCAAAAACTAATAAAGGGTTTTCTACAAAATTGAAAACAAAAAGTACAAAGGAAGATTTTACAATGATACTTAACTCTCTCGGGTAAATGAACACTCAAAAAAAAAATAAAATGGGTTAAACAATGGTTCAATTTGAAGAAACAATATATTTGTGATAAACAAAATTATAAAGGTTTTTTGTCAATTTAATTATATTGTAACTTTACAATAGACCTTATTAAACAACTGTTTTGGGATTAAGAATATACTTTAACTTACGCTGACAAATTTATCAACTATAAAAGCTATACACCAAGTGGCAAAACAAAGAAACCAACTTTAATATTTGTCTAAATATGATGGCTAAGTGATACAGCCTGGGATGTCGAGTGTAAAATAAAATAGAATAAAAAGAAGATAATTCATGAAGTATGGCATTGATTATTGAATGACGTCATATGTAGTATCATAAAAAGCAACACCTTTCGAGGGATCAAGAGTATTTATAATATACGTAATCTACTCAAGCCGACAGGTGGGCTTCGCCATTTTGTGTTACTAAAAACAGTTCTGACAACTTGTAAATGTGTAACAGGAGAATAGCTTTCCTGTTAGGGTATATAAATAGAATAGCTACTAGTAGATGTCAAATAATGATACCGTGACGTCATCTGAAGTATCATTTAAAACGACACCTTTCGTGGGATAAAGGACACTCATTATATAAGTAATCTACTTCAGCTAACAGGTGCGTTTCGCCACATTGTTTTATTGCTTGACTACAAGCAGCTCTGACAATTTGAAAATGTTTAGAAGATGAGTACTTTGGCTGTTATGGTGTATTATTAGATGAGGTACAAGCCTCTAGGAGAGGAAATAAATAAATAAAATCATAGCAAGGACATATGTAGGATCCCATGTCTTAATCTCCATCTTTCTAATTTAAAATTATAATTTAAATAAATAGAAATATACTTTTTTCAGATGTTCTTCTTCATTAAGCATCCTATAAGTTCTATGTAAAGTATTTATTCCTAAAATTATGTCTTTTTCTCAATACAAATTTAAACATTCTTTTATTTTGTCCTAAAAAGGTTAGGGATATTTAAACACAAGTTTTAAATACTTATTATATCAGTCCAGGATCCGACACTCATAGTATCACTAAAAAGAATATATAGGAAAAGTCAATAAATATACGATAGTTGCAAATAAATGTTTAATTTAAGAGATTTTACAGATGACTTTTAATGATGATTCCCTATTGACAGCTAGGATTTCTATTCTATTCTATTTTTTCTTTTTTGTAATAAACAAATTATACCATGAATATATATTATGCTATAAATATTTCATAGGCATATTTGCAAAAAAAAAAAAAAAGCATCGGTATTTGTACAGGGTAGGGCTTGAGAGATGGATTTAGAAATATATCAATAGTTTTATATTTTCAATAATGACAAAAAAATAATTTTAACAAAATATGTATACATGGCTTTTGCAGAAAAAAATAATTTACACAATAAGGCCACCTTCATTATCAACAGCAGCCTTTACACGTCACCTGCGTTGATGACAAACTACTCTGACAAGTTGTACCATGCAGTCTGTAAGGAGGAATTAAGTTAGTCCACATTTGGGTGTGAGGTCCTGTTGGTTTCCCTCTCCAAAGTATCTATAATGAAAAGTCCAGTGGGTTCAAATCTGGTGAGGAAGGGGCCATATCTCTTTGGCCAATTATCGAGCCATGTTATCTGCATATAACTTTTCACAATTGACTCACATGTAAGACGGGGTGCCGTCCTGAGTACATACATAGTTACCCACTCGATAGTTGGTCTTCAGCCATGGCAAGATGGTGTACCACCGCACCTTATAGTAAAGGTCCTGGTCGATTTCCAATCCAGCCATGAAATAGAACGGATAGATCTTCTTTCCTTCAGAGACCACAACGCCGAGGACCATTGTTTGGGCCGGATATTTGTTGTGGTAAACCCCTTGCACCTCTTCTTTTCGTTTCCAAAAGCTAGCTGTCGTTTTGGCTATGGTGGAATTGATCAATTGTGAAAATCTTCTTGTTGGGCTGTGAACAGTTTTCTAAAACTATTGATTAATTATTCACATGATAGAAATATTGGGAAACTAGAAGGTAGTTCTTTTAAATATTTGCATTTTTTTCTGGCTCATCCCATCCCCTTTCAAACCAAGTTTAAAACAAACAAACACTAATACAAAGTAAGTCAAGGTACAAATATCACTTCAACGAGTTTAGTTGTTCATGATTCTTTCTGATAAAAATAATTTTCCTCTTTTTAATTATTCTGTTATATGAAGGAGTAAATTATTTAACAAAGTAACAATTTAATATGTTCGTTTTATATTGTATTACACTGAAAATATGAATATTTTTTGCAAGATATGTGCTTAATTCATATTTCTTATGTGGCTCAATAAACCATCGATGTTTTTATGAAAAAATTGAAGGACCAACAGTTAAGGACTGCTCCCAAGGATTGAAAGGTCCTAAAGGACCCTTGACTGGACTTGAACGAATAAAAAATGACTTACACAAAACTAGTCATGACCTTTCCATGACATAGCCTACCAGTACCTAAGAGGTTGAAATATAAAAGTCTCACAACGTGGAGTCAAGAAAGAATATATTGAAAGACAATTTCTTAGTGAAAATAAAGAATAAAAATTCCAAACGATGGAAAATAACGCTGTGTCTTTTAAGTTAATACCTTTTTGGACAGAACGCCCAAACAAAATGCTTCATAAAACTAGAATCACAATTTCAACTCCAAGGTGTGCAAAAGATGAAAAGACCAAATTTTTCCATGTTATATCGGGATTAACTGAGAAAGTAATTGGTCACCTCAAAAAAATCAAAGATGCACATTATAAAAATTTTTAAAGTATATCTCTAAAATGTACGCTCCTTTGGAAGAATATCGAATGGATATATATATTGAATAATTACATGCTAAAGCATGACTTAAAGAATCTTACATACAAAGTAAATTGCTATTCCTAAGAAACACGAATCCATGTGAAGATGGATTCGAATTTGCAACAATGAGTTGAGTTGCACAAGAATTCAAGCCATTATTAAAAGCTCGATTTGGAAAATAATCTATTGATAGTATTTATGCACTCTGGAAATTGTTAGATTATTAAATACATGAATGAACAACGGTTCAAGTCAACCCACTTGGTTATTTTATATCTTCTTCTCTGAACTACCTCTGGCCCCTCTTCTGATCAGGGGTGCCACCTTCAATGTCTACGCATAATTACTACAAGAACGTCTTCTTTTCATCAGGAAAGGAAGACGTTATGTATTTTTGTATATTTTGTGCAATTCAAATGTTAAAATAAACGTGGCATTTTTGACTCTAATATTCGGGTGTACTACTCGATTCGTCTAAAAATTCATAAATGCATCAACCAACATGGTGGAAACCCTCTGACGATAATTACCAAAAAGTTGCCAAAATTGTACGAAGTAAGGAGGAGAATAAATAAAAAGATTGACAAATACCCTTCCAATCTACGAATACAATAGCTTACAGTATCGTTGTAGCCTTCCATTAACTGTACATCGTGTCATCAATAAAGACTTACAGTACCACAGCTATGTACTTCGCAAAGGACAGCTTCTAACCCCATAAAACCGGGAGAAAAGAGTTAACCGGAACCAAGACTTTATTGTAGATACAATAGAAGAATCCCGTGAAAGATCTTGTTTGGTTCTTAATAGATGATAAAAATATATGTTAAACCCAAAAGTATAACTTGAGAACAACATAGTTGGAAAAAAGTCCTTATAACGCCCCTAGGACCATGAGGGTCCAGCACACACAGCAAATTATGAGTTATGACGTATGGATTTTTAAATATGGTAGGATACGAATGTTTCATTTGCTTGTACAAGTTAGTAGTAAATGTTAATTTTTACACGCCAAATTTTCTCATCTTAACTAATTCAGGGACAACATAGGTCCTTTGTTCAGAAGTGAAACCGGTTGTTGTTGTTTTTTAAGGCGTGCGATGATAAAATTGTACAATTTGCTTGTGCAATAAATAGTCCAGTTCTTATTTTTTTTTAATTTGTACAATCACGTCCTTACAGGATTAAAAGTGCGCGCATTTCAATGTTTTTTTTGTTTTTTTTCTAAGTAGTTGGAAGATGAGGGCATTTGCCATTTACTCACACCACTAGTTTGTTGTAAATTGGCCAGCCTATCAAATAATACTTTGTTAAATATTAATATGTCGTAATTGGTATCATTCGATGCCTAATTTCTTTCATAATATAATACATATATTTTGACAGCTCTCAATAAGTAACTTCTGATTTTAGGTGTTCTTTATGAAGATTTTTTGAAGAAGGATTACTAGACAAAATAAACAGGACGACGTTTTAAGAGTTAAATTGTAATAATAATAGTTTTGGTAAAGAAAACCAGAAGTTACATATAGTTAAGAGGATATGAACGTTTTATATATAACCTGCACCCTGTATTATAACGGGTGTAAACATTTTTTTTTTTTGCAACATTCTTAATTTGGCTTATAAATTATATAGAACATACATATATAAATAAACCGGAGCAATTTTGTAAAAAGTAGATGATAAATAAACATTATAGTTTATACCTAATGCTCCGGGATAGAATTTTCACTAATATTCTAAAAAATCAATCTTTCAAAGAATAAAAATAAACATGCAAATTAACAATCCTGCTAAATATTTGTTCAGAATTTTGTTACACCCTTTTTAAAATTCTTTTATGATTCCGTGAAGTCGATGAAATGTACTGGACAAAATATTGTTCACTTTTACTTTGTTAAGGACTGTAGCAAATAAATACATTAGATTTGATAATAGATAGTAACATAATACGTAATAGCTTATTGCTAATTAGTAGTGACTTTCAAGGAATCAATATTTGAGGTTTTTCTGAATTTGCAGCCTAGAGGGATTATGCAGAGTGTTTAGATGTAGACTTTAGGGGCACATGAGCTTGTTCCAAAGTAGCACAAGAAAATTGGGGTATAATTTAGGCTTCCTGCCAAAAAAAATGTCTACCTATGCCTCCATTGGTTTTACTCCGTCTTTTGACATTGTAAACCGCATGTCTAGTTGTTCATATTAGCCTCACAATCTTTTGAATAAGTAGTTGTATATTGAAATGTTTCTATACCGACTTTTTTATATTATTCGACTTCCTGAATATAACTCTTTTTAAAAACAAAATATCTGCTTGTTTATTTATTTTTCAATTCATATTACCGAAATTTTAATACAAAATCATGAAAACTTTGTCACAATAATTCTTAGATTTATGTAAAAAAACTCGCTACACCCGATACAACATTTGCAAAAATATCTTGCCATACCTTGACACATCTGACTTGATTATAAATAATTAAGCCTAAAAGATTAGAGCCGATTCAAATACTTTGCAAATTCAAAGTTGCCTTGACAATACTGTTTTTTTTGTCCTAAATAAATGTGCTATTTAAATACTTTAGATATTTTTATTAGGGTCTATCTTCCATCATATTATTCTTATCGAAATAAATTATTACAAATTAAAGTTTAGAAAGTTTATAATAACTAAAAATAAAATATTTGTTTGACATGAAAATTTTGTTTTCTCTGAGAAAATGAATTTTTGTTTACTGAAGTTGCTTAGAGCATAATTTGGAAAAAGAAATCAAGAATTATATCAAGATCAATAGTAAGCCATGGGAAAGACTTTGAAATTTTAAAAATCAAGTATCCATTTCTGACGTAGTCTCAGTGGCATAGAGTCAAAATTACTCGTATTAATCATAACAACATTAAATTTTGGCATCAACAACATATAATTTGTAATAAATATCGTTGAAATATTATTAATATTTAACAAATATTTGAGGTCAGTTCTGTCTAATGTTAGTAAAAAAAAAAACCAAAAATTTGATCCATTCTTCAATATTACTACAACTAAGGTGAAAAGATGGAGTAGGCGACCATCAAAAATTGTACTGTTTATGCACCCAATGCAGTATCGAATGCAACAGCAAAGTGGTAGTCCCAACAATTCCGTTCTAGTAATATAGACCTCGAAAATGTGGATACAATAATGGGAATTGTCGAATTGGACCTGCATGTGAGCACATATTCCATTTCCCAGGAATTGAAGATTAGTTTGAACACAGTTTGGAACTAAATTGGATAATTCTAAATATGTTTATTTATTCAAAATGACTTCATTTTCAAACTTTTTATTTCACCTATTATCAATTTGACCTCACATGAAATTTTGTCTTTCTATCATGAAATGAGAGACTATGTAAGCTGAAGTTGAAATTAAGTTATCACAACCTTCTTATAAAAAGAAAAAGGTTTCGTCATGTGAACCAAAGGACACAAAGAATATATTATAACATTAGAAGGAGATGGATCTCGACTTTTCTAGATGTTCCGACGATTAGCACTTTGAAGAATCGGGAAAGTAGATGGTATCATTGTGAGGAGGAGGCTTTGAGTTTTTCTCTTATGGAGTATGTTGGGGAGGGAGTTTGGGTTGATTTGCAGAATGAGAAGTGAAGCCGGAGAATATCATTATGTTAGTCCCGACGATTTTTTAAAGTAGTTTTCTTATTTATAAAAGTTTGCAATATTGAATTTCAACTTTCTGCTGATGCAATCTCCAATCAATTTGACGTTATTCTTATTTGATATATTTAGGTAAATTCTTAATTTCTCACTGGGTTTTATATATTTTTTTTCAATGTTTTGCTTATTTAAATTGCACCTTTCGCCAGAAAAAAAATCACTTCAAAATAGCATTTAAAATTACAAATAAAATGTTACGTATCAAATAAAAGATATAGTGGATTTTGATGTACTTAATTATTTAGTATAATGTAATTTTTTTATATAATCTGTCAATGCGAAGTAAACTAATTATAACCCGATATTAGCATATTCAATCTTTATACTGCGCAATATCAAAGTAGTTTGTCCAATTTTTTTAAATGCAGGTATTCAAAAGATTTTTATTTTTTGATTAATACTATAATCTGTAATTGCTGAACATTTCATTAAATTATTTTAACATTCTAGAAAGTTGTGCTTTATTGAAATAAGAGGCCATCAAATTTTGAAAGGTCAAAAATATCATTTAACACACATACTTAAGTATAAGATTGGAACTAATAAAGAAAAATAGCTTAAAACTAAAAATAAGGTCAAACTTCAACATTGAGTAATATCTTGTAGAATTGTGTCATTTCCTAGTAGTCATCTATCGTAAAATTAAATGTAATAAAAATGTCCACCAATTCACTTTTTGACTAATACAATTTACATGTTAACGAAATAAATGTAAATTTTTTGTAAACCCACTTACAAAATGGGATCAGCTAAAAGATACAAAAACGAACAAAAGTAATTAGAAAACATATTTTTACAAAACATCTTTTTTTTTTGTTAAATTAAGCATTAAATATTTTTCTATAATATAATCTATAATGTTCTTCATCATTATGTATCATGAATAAGTTATAAGTATTTAAAGAAGGGGGCCATTTTTCATCAATTGTTGCCTAAAAATGAAATATGTCGATTTTAAAATAAGAGTGAGAATCAATAAACTCATTCTTGTTATCAAACAACACTTTTACAAAAGTTTTATAAATCCTACTTTTAATGTGCTGATTGATTTAAAGGTAAAAAATGACTCTGAGCGATAAATGTTCCATATTACTATAATCCCACCCTGATATTTTAGAATTCATATGATTCTGCGCTCAAAAATAAATTCAATTATTGTCTTTAATTAATTTAAACAAAATTATTCCCATAACCCAACCCCCAACCCTCATCCAATTCTGATTTTTTCCATGTGCAATTAATTTACTTTTCTTCTCTGTACGTTCAAATGAGTCCAGGATTCTCACAGGCATCGAAAAGTTGGTCGGGAAAGGACTTAATCTTTTAGAAAAGTTTGAACAAAACGGAAACTTTGTTTTGTTTAATGTATAGACTAAATGATTAATCAATTATCTCACTCCTGCTTAGGGTCAAAGACTGAAGCAAGATATATTCTAAAGAACTAGTCAAGTTCTCACTGATATTTCTAAAAGAAACAATGTTCAATTGTGTATTTCTAAGCATTTTATTGCTCATGTTCAAAAATTTGCCGTTTGTGTAGGTGTTGAAAAAAAAGTATTAGTTAAAAAATAAATATAATAAGTTTGGTCAAATATATATATATATTTTTGTCAATCAGATGTGTATCTCAGATTGTATAAATTTGATTGGTGTACGCTTAAAAGCGTAGAAGATTGTTTGACTCAGAAGTGTTTCAATCCGCGTCAAAGATGGACACCTACAAAACAAATAGGCCATAATTTATAGTTTTTATTCAAACAAGACAAAAACTTACACCAGGCAGATGAAAATATGAATTGTGTTTATGGTTTTGTAATTGTAAAAGTTCATCATGAGGTAATTTGGTTTTTGTAGATTTGTTCGGGTAATTTTGATGTCAAATTTGCAATTACACTTACCAATTTGTTAAAAATGTGTATAAATTAATGGAAATTGTCGAGTCCTACCGTTATGTAGGCACTGTTTTGATTGCCAAGGAGATAAACATTGATGGATGGAAATATATTTTTTTTCTACACAAATTATAAACAATCGGCCGATTAACAACATCCAATGAATTCGTAATTAACCGAATTTTATATCAATGAATCCCTACTAACAGCACAGAGTAATTTTGTCTCTGAACATTTTACCTTAAACCATTTGCCTTAAGACATTTTGCCTCAATGGTATTTTGACTTAATATATATATAAATTAGATTTATACATATTATTTGAAAACGCATTAAAACGGTACTTCCTTGTTGTAAAAATGAAGGTATCATGACTAAACATTTCAATGCATATACCAACGAAATCTCACCACGTAATGAATTCGAACCAGAGAAAAAGTATTGAATAAAATTAGTATAATAATAATTTTGAAAAAAAAATCACGGCAACGATTTGAATAGAAGAATCACTAATCACTTCTCTCTTTTTAATTATCATTAGACATGATCGATTATTAATACTAGAAAAGACTCATGTATTGACGAACAAGCATAATTTGCTTGTTTATGCAAACATTTAATGCATTTAATAGTAATAAATAATACATATTTTGATTCAGAAAGTTAAAAGGGAACATCAATTTTCACCAAAATAAGTATTAAAGACGTATAAACCCCAGTTGAGTAAAAAGTAGTTTCGTATTGATCGTAATATTCTAATGTTTTATAATAAATGTTACAACCTCCTGATATAAGCTGAGTATTTCCTGTTCTTTTAATAGCTTGTTGCCAACGAGAATCCAACTTCATATTGCCCTTATTGTAGAAGCCCTTGTTACTATTGGCAAAAACTGGGACTGCAACCAATTTTCACAGTTTTCTATTTGTACCCCCAAGCGTCTTTGTCATACACAGTAACAAAGGGTAGTCACTTGGTGACATGTCTAGACTGTAGGGTGGATTCATCAAAACTCCCCCAAGATCCCAGAGCTTCTGGTGCAACATCCAGAATGTGTGTGGCTTGGTGATGTCTTGATGAAACACGGGCCCTCTCCTATTTTAGTTTCTTTTTGTATCCAATCTTCTACAAAGGGTTCAAAAGGGTTTATTTATCAATATTCAGCTCCAGGGGGATGCTACGACTCCAAACATGATGTTCCATCTCAATTATATTAATAATTTTATTGACATTTTCGACGACAAGCTCGTCGGTGCGTTGTGCATCATTCACCTCCACTACAAAAGAGCAAAATCTCTCACACCACTATTGAGCAACGTGAATTGAAAATGTATCGGGCCCGTATATATTGTAAATTTTCTTGGTCCCCTTTCGACGCGTTTTTCCCTCTCAGGTAGTAAAAACGTAAAATATGGCGATATTCATCCATTTGAGATCCCCATACGCGACGCCCGAATATTCACAACTGAACGCTATACTGTCCAAAAAAAAACAACCATTTATAGTATTAATGGATATATTTACAAGAATTTATGGCATGAGCCAAGGTGACCAATAATGAACAAGATATACTTAAATAAAAAAACCGTCTAGAAACCCCATTTTAATTTTTACCCAACTTATTAGAAGGCAAAATTGATCATTACAACTTAACGGGCACCACTAATAATACCAGATTTTGTGCCTTTGCCCCCATATTTATTTTTGGAGTAGGAAAGGTTGCGATATAAAGATAACAACATGAACATTAATAAATATCTTATATCATGGGAATAGGGCTTTATAACTACAAAAACAGAAAGGAAAAAAAAAGGAAAAAAATATCTCATAAACGATGAAATACGATATCCCTTGGCTAAAAAAAAATGAAACATAATTATATTTATAGCTAATAAAATGAAATAAAACTTTAAAAAGTAATATTATTATCCCTCCCCCCCCCTCTCCTTCATTTATAACATATTTATTTTCTTCTATAAATATACCTATGTTGGTGTTATAAATTATGCTAATGGTAACATAACTCTTGGAATTTAGAAGACGCAGAGGGGGAAAACCCCTGTCTTATTTTGTGCAGAAAACAGTTTTTTTATTATAATACATTATTTTTATTATTTAAATATAAATTATGCGATAATATATTGTCTGTAATTTATATATATTTATATTAGAGTGATTACATTTTTTTGAAATGAAATAGTATGTACGGATATGGGGTAAAAGTCTAGTATTTGATTTTAATTTAAATAAACTTGGAGTGGGTAGACATCAAAAAGAGATTTGTTCAATAGACACACAGGATTATTATTTAGAAACTTGGCTGTCGTGATTGACAATAGCAGTTTCCTAACATTGGGGACAGACACAAATGCGGAAGATATAGCTGCGGCACATCATCCTCCACGACATATTTACTGATAATTAAAGATTTGGGAGGCTGCTCTGGGGGCTCAGGTGGTTTTTGACCCTTTTTTAATTTATTAATTATTTATTTAATCAATCATCTAAAAAATCAATCAAATACTTTTAAATTAAGATGGAAAATTGGAGGTTTTGGAGAATTGTAAGAGAATGTTGTATCACAGTACCCCCCCCACCTTGATTTTATTACTTTTTCTACATTCAGGGGTTATACACTGTACATTAATACAGGAACCATAATCCAGATGGTTTTTATATCATCCTTAAGTCATAAATCCTCAAAATGTTTCCACGTATTCAAATTTCGGGGTTTCTCCCTTTGTCTATCCTTGATATATTGACTTTTATAGCTTTACTCAACAAAACCTATTATGAATTATTAAAAATAGTTTTCCTTGAATATTAAAATAATAATAAAACATTAATCAAATTCATGAGATTTCTGTTTGTATTCGTTTTTACGAGGGATTAAATAGAGATGTGTAAATAGATGAAATCCCTTTCAGACCAAAAACACAGTGATACTATTTTATTTACCTATAATGGTGGAAATAAGTATTTGATTCCTTACAGATTTTATCAGTCTACCCACCGTCAAATGAAAGTAACGGTCTATAGTTTTAAGGGTAAGTTTATTTTAACAGAGAAATACATTATCTGCACCAAAAATATGTAAAGTTAGATGAAGAAAAATACATTGAGAATGCTAAGAGTTTCCACCAGGAGTGGAAACTTAATATTTTAGGGGTGTTTCTATGCTAGGGAAAAAGGACGACTTCAACGCATTGAAAGGAGATTGGACGTTTTGTTCATCCTCTGGGACATTTTGATTGACAAACTAAAGCAATTAAAATGTGTCCTGCATTATTTCTTCAAAGCCAAAAATGAACAATACATACGACTATGGTTACAATTGAGCTGCTCAGGAGAAAGCACATTAAAGTAATATATTAGTCCAGCCAGTCTTCAGACCTCAATACTATAGAAAATCTTTATCAGATGGCAAACTTAGAAGATTTCCATTTAATCAAATATTTATTTCCTCTATTCCAGAGTTGTAAATTTTAAAACTTTTGATGTTTTTTTTCTAATTCCATATTCAATTTTCATTCGATTCCGCAATTTATTTTGTTAATATGTTACCATACATGTACAGAACGTTTACATTGATAGTTTTTGTAAAAGATTAAAAGGTTGGACGTCTCTTCATGTGTTCTGCAATTTGTATGTTATTGCAAAAAATAGAAATAAAAAATGAATATAAGATAAAATTCTTTAAATAACTTTTCAAAGTTTTGTGATTATTTAAAATTAAGTTTTTTGTAATAAATGACTATGTTAGTAGAATAAGCAATCTTTCAATATTTGTGCAAAAATTGGGTACATTGTATAAGTTTGACCGCACGTCATGCCTTCTCTTTCCATCTGGAAATTGGAAACAGTGCCTGTGAATAGTTAAAATGGAACTATCACAACGTTTTTATAATAAGGAAATAACGTATCAAAGCAAATAATATATTTAAGGATCAGGAGGAGAGGGATCCCTACTTTTTCAAGATATTCAGACAATTAGTACTTTGGAGGATCTTGAAAGTAAATGGTACGTCTCATTATGTGAAGGAGATAGTGAGTGTACCTCTTATGAAGTATGCCCGGGGGGAGGGACTCGGAATCCATCCATGGACCTTAGATGAGGCAGGAAGAGATTATGTCTTATTTAGTAAAGCACTCTAATTTTTTTCTTGTATCTACCATGAGCCAGTATAATGTAATTACAGGATGAACGTAACAGGTATCATGGATAGGAACTTCTATGTTATCAAATCCATTAACTCATCAAACAGAAAAATTAATATAAACTTATATTAATATAAATTTTCAGTCTTAATTCGAATGATTCTCTAAATCCTACTTGGAAAATTATTCAAGAACACGTGATTGATCGTGATCAATTGAATCAAGATACCTTTCTTCTAATTTCAATAATACAAGAAGCCATTTTGAATACTTTTATTCAATAACCCCTCCTTTGATCCTATTTACATATGCAAAGTAGCTTCAAATCTAATGTTTAGTAGTAGAATCAGTTTCCCGAAATGTTATTAAGACACCAATACATACATTATTTGTACACATTCAAAATAGAAGCTTTTGCTGGAAAGACGTATGGGCTTAAAACCCCTTCTTCATTCGACTTACATAAATTTCTTCACAACGTCTAATAAATCTTGTTTCTTATTTTATTTATAGTTTTCTTTTTTTTTTTTTTACTTATATGATTCTTATTTATTTTTCTCCAAGAAAATTTGTTTCTATATTTTTGCATTAGTAATAAATAATAATAATAAAAAAAACATTCACATAAATACAGATATATTATTTAACACATTTAATATGAGGGATAATGATGTAGGTAGGCCTACCAGAAATTCTTAGGTGGATACTAATGTTTTTACTAGGAACTTTATAAGTACTGGGTTACTCGCATCTTCAAAAAACAATATTATACAAAATTGTCATTTAGTTAATGAAAAATATATGTTTGGAATGTAAGGGGCTGTTTATATATCTACCCTCATAATAAACCAAAAAAAACAACAACACAAATAGTTACTTTCAAAATTACCCTTATTTCTTTTCATAATATTACTTATGAAGACCAGTTTCCGAAGTATTTTATCCATTCTGATTGAGATAACTCCCAAACAGAGGCTTTGAATGCATCAGTGGCTTCATTTGATGATGATAATTGCTCACCACCTAATTTATTTTTGATATAGGATAATAAAAAAGTATCATTGAGGGCTAAATCAGGACTGTGTGGCAGATGATTAATCGTTTCGATGTTTTGACTAATCAATAAGTTCTGTGTTTGAGGCAAAGTGTGAGAACTGGCTCTATCATGATAAAAAATGATTCCTATCTTTTTCTGTTTTTTTTTGTACTTCTTGGAAGACTTCCGACAGACAAATGATCGTGGACCATTCATAATTAACCATTCTACGTTACTGTAATATTACCGTAGCTACCTGATTGGTCAAACCAAAAAGAAACAGGTAACCACTTTGATCATTTGGCTCATTTTAAATATAGCGATATTCAATTCATATAATGTACACCTTTTTTTTTTTTCTATATTTCCTGGTATTAATACCACGAAATGACATTCTTTTGATAAGATATCAGATTACATAGGATCCGAGGTGAAAAAATCTTCTTTACAGCCAAATTTTCATACAATGTATTCACAGACGCGATGTATTCTGCACAACAACCGATTTGAGACGACTTTACGAAATTCACCGTGGAGTGAACTCAGGCTTTGCTTGAATTATTTATGCTAGTTTTTTTGTTGCATAGCAGAATGATGAATGATGGCAATGTAAGAAAATTAAATTCATCGATGCACTGTTGTTTTGATATATACCTTAGAAAGTTATATGAAGGATTACAGCTATATTTCAAATCAAATGGACGCTTAGAACTTTTGTAATGAATGTTAACTATCTAAAGGCTAAAAAAATTACATAGAAAACAACCGATTTGAGACTTTATGACTATGGCTTGAAAGTTATATGAAGGATTACAGGAAAGTGTTCACAAGTATATTTCAAATCAAATGGACGCTTAGAACTTTTGTAATGAATGTTAACTATAGGCTGATTTTTTGTTGACAAGTCTTTATCAACAGCCATCACTTTATAGCACAATTAGGCCCCAACATTACTTCTAAATACACCCCTTGGTCTATGAATTGATATAAGGTACGGCAAAGACACCAAGCAGGTGAAGAACCATAAGTCTGACCTTCGTTTTGTAGTAAAATGTGGGAACCTACATGCTTCATGAAGCGTTAGCGGTGGTTAAATTTGTTTGGTGTTTTTGACGTACCATCAATCAACTTATAGACTCAGGGCTTATTTAAAATATTTTGAGAGGGCCTAAATGCTTTGTAAAGTTACGGATGTGATTTATAACCTGATTAATAACTCTGCCGTTGCACAAAACAAATTTTTGGCCGAGATATTCTGATTTTGTCAGTGAACGATGGGAAATTTTCCCACTGGCAATTTTCTACATGGTAATTTCCCGTGTATGATTACTGCCTTTTTACTAGACTTGTTTGAACAATATTGAGTATTTACTAGTAAATGAATCAATACTAGACCGATTATTAACTCATTTATTTTTGTTCAAAACAATCTTGATTTAAAGATATTTGATACTTTTTACTTATGATGTGACGTAATTATCTTATTATGAAAAATAATGTAGAATATATTCATTACTTGCATGTTATAAATTATAGTACTTTTTCACATCTTCTTTATCTCTTTTTTTTTTTTTAAACAAAATAATATATATATATATTTTTGTTTTGAAGTTATCTTTTCAAGATCAATATTTATGTACATTTAAATGTCAGGCATGTTGCTAATTAAATTTCAAAGCATGATATCCATAATTAATATAAGTCAAAAAAAAGAAGAAGAACAGATAAAATAGAAAGACAAATATCGTTATCATTCCCATCATCTCCATCAAAGAATGTCAAAATCTGATGAAGGAAAAGGATCGTCCTTCTTTTTTTTTTTTTTGAGAGTAAAGTTATTGAAAATATTTGACATTTAACAAAAATAAAATAAAATAATAATCAATTATTTAAAAAGAAAAAAATATATATCAATAACAGTTCGTTTTATTTTCAATGATGATCCGTTATTTAAGATTAATGATTCAACGTAAGATTGTTTTTTTTGTAAAAAAATAATAATAATGATAAAAAAGTCATTTCTGCTAGTCTTCTCGTGACAAAAATATAGGACTAAGTCACATGTCTTCGTTTACTATCAATAGTAATTGCATCATTACACGTATAATTGCCAAAAGATTTTTATTTAAACTATTACGAATTTCATTTCAACAACTCGTAAATCTTTTGCCCTTACATGTAAAGTGTTTATTGAAATTATGTAATGTTAACAAAATACACTTATAGGACCTTAGAAATATATACGTAATTTGAAGCGGCGTAGCACATTCATAAAATGCTCAGTAGGGATTGGAAAATAAGTGGCGGGTTTTGGTGGAAATGTCTTGTAAGTTGGTTTCTTTTTGGGTCAGATTGATATAAAGATTACACAAGAGGACATGATAATCATGGCGACCTAGTCATTGGGAAGTCTAGGGTATGGTTTGATTGAATTCTCTCAATACTGGTTCAAGTATTTTTTTATTTTTTAAGTTGACTTTATATTACGTTACATAAATACAAATTAAAACTATAATATAAATAGAATTGAATTGTTAATCATATGTGGTCCGAATTCTTCAAGCTGTATGTATTCATAATCAGGACTAAAAAAAATACAAGGCACATAATTTATTTTCTATTTGATCAAATGACCAGATAATGTCTTATATTTCCAAAGGGTTTTTTTCTAGATGAAAGGGCCAGTCAGAATTTTGAAGAAAACCATTTATCTAAAAGGCTTTAGATTAGATGTGTCGTTTTCCATTCATGATAAGCTTTCCATTAATATAGAACCTCTCCAACACTTCATGGGATCTAAATAGTATTATGTTCAAATCACTAGGTATGCAAACGTTGTTACTTCTTGCTGCATAAATAATAAATAACACTTTAGTGATTAAGTACTCTATTTTAAAGTGAAATCTATTTTTGATTTGTAATATTCCCTCAAAAAATCAGGGATCATATGCACTAAGTGAACCACATTTGGGAAATCAGATACTGGTTCAAGTATTTGGTAATAGAATATATGTGGTTGTAAGCACGTAATAACATACAAAAACTGCTTAGTAGTATAATATATTTTATACTCCTGAATTCAATGTGCTTACAAAAGGATATATTAATAAACAGGAACTGCTTTAAACCTATTACTAAACCTAAATATATATACCTTTTAACTGAAATAAATTATGTATAAACCTTATTCAAATGTATTTATTTACAATATTTTATAATAATAAAAAATAAAACATACCTATGAAATGAATAAAATATAGTCTGCCTGTAAATAATAAAATATCTACATTATTAATTTATCTTCTATCTCTTTATTTAACATCTACAGGAGCTGCTTCTCAAAGCTGTCGTCTCTCAGCCACTGTTTAGTCCTTCTCAGGATCTGTTTGGCCTTGGAGAACACACTATTACACTTCTGGGAAACACGATATTGTATCTTTTCCAGACTTTCATAGTTGTCAGCTAGGTATCATTCCACTTCCTGCTTGCCCGTATCCATCTTTTTTTGGACTTATGTGAAGAAATTACTCTTCTTTGGCACATCCTCAGACAGCTGACTGAATGGCTGATCTTTCTGTTTTACTTCTTTCTTTTTTCTTGAGTCTACTCAGTAAGAGAGGGAGATATGTTTTTATGTAATTTTGTACAAATTGATTGGAACACATTTTTATTTTTGCTATTTCTGTTGGGATATAGTGATATAAATATCAGGACCGATTGAGATATAGCAATCAACGATATAATATCACCACATCACAATTGATCGCCAATCCGGAAAAAACCCCGATTAATAAGCCTCAGATACTGTAATGTATAACATTTATTAAATCAGCTGCAAGGAGTCATAAGAGGGGGCAATACAAACAATACTAAATTCTTTTATGAGTCCAAAAATGGCTTACACTTATAAGCCTCGATCAAACTCGATTTTTTTCTCTTCGTTTTTCATGAGCACATACAGAAGCTATTACATTATACTTGAATGTTCTATCTTCCAATTAAATAATAATGGCAACAGCATTAAATGAAAAATAGGCTGTTCAGATTATCAACTAGAAAATCTGGCTACCGATTTCTAGGACATATTTTATTCACCTTTTGTATATGGAATACAAAAAACAAATCCTAGGTAAGATGAAGGTTTACTCATACTTATTCAGTCAAACTCCATCCAATATAATAAATGAACATTAAAGAAACTTTCATCATAATTTGTTAATATAAATAGAGTTGTATCAAATATGTCTTAGAATCCGGGAGCGACTTTTTGGGAGGAAAGGGGCGTAGTAGCTATCATGACATTTTATTAAACTAACTACAACCAGCCATGAAAGAAAGGAAATAAATATAAATTCAATTCTTCTTTTTGTAGAAAGGACATATAAGGTGCAATTACTCTGATTTCGATCCTCAATTCTACTTTTAGTCTATCAATAACTTAAATTAATAACTCTCCATCAATCCTTCATTGTTACTCTCTGTCTTTCATGAGCAAACTCAGTAGTTATTACTTTATACTAAGATGTTTCCTTCTCAAGAATTTAATAATAATATATTTATATTAAATAGAAAATAATAACTGTGTTAAGATTGCCAGCTAGATTTAGCCGTTTCTGATTTTTAGGACATATATTATACACCTTTTTTAATTTAACATGTACGTTTATTGACTTACTTTTCTAGATTGAATTCAATCGAATCTTGCGAAAGAAGAGATCGATATAAAGGGTGATTCAAAACGAGCAGTTTTTTCCAGTAGGGATTTTTTGACAAGCGGGCGAGTTCTGTCAAATTTATACATCATTTTTACTCAGTATTGTTTTACAATTCTTCAGGGAAAGATATACGCCACAACACCGTGTACAAATTATTCATTTGTACTATGAAAATCAGCGTTCTGTGAAAGAAGTTTTTCGCAAATTACACCCAACTTATGGTCCACATAATCGACCTTCAGAATCCACAATTCGCAGAATAATCGAAAAAATTTGAAGGGGCAGCAACTTACTGGGATGTCCCGTCGTCTGGTAGGCCACGTACAGATAGCAGCGGAGAAAATATTGGGGGCGTAGCCGAGAGTGTAGCCGAAGATCGTGTAGAATAGGTTCGAGCTTTATCGCACCATGGTAACACACTTTTTGGTACCTCAAATTCAAGCACATGGTCTCCACGATATTTCGTTCCAACAAGACGGTGCCACTTGCCACACATCGTGCGTAACAATGGACTTATTGGGACATCATTTTGGTGAGCAATTAATTTCACGTTTGGGCACGGTGAATTGGCCACCAAGATCGTATGATATCACACCTTTGGACTTTTTTCTTTGGAGCTACGTAAAAGCAAAAGTATATGTGAATAAACTAGCGACCATTGAAGCATTGGAAGCAAATATTGAGCGAGTTATTCGTGAAATTCCGGTCACAATACTCGATTGTGTCATCGAAAATTGGTGCGAAAGAATGGACCATTTAAAGGCCAGTTGCGGCCAACATATGAAGGGGATTCTTTTCTAGAAATAGTTGTAATGGGTTGTTTTTTCGGTTCCTAATAAAGTTTGGACCATAATAATATTTTATGTGTTTTATTTCTACAATCCAAAAACTGCTCGTTTTGAATCACCCTTTATAACTGGAGATTAAAAATAAGACCATAAATTCCATAAGTTTTAAATAGTTAAGGTCAAAGCTCAAATTTTGTCTTGCGTCATTGTTAGAGATGGGATTTTTGTTCTGAAGAATAACAGACTTATTCTTCCCATATTCTATAAATGTCCCATCTATAGTCCTTTTTTGATCATCAAGGGTGTGCTAATAAGTGAAAATTTTTACTTATTTTTCAATTTCATATTCTTTTAACCGCCATGCTTCCTTCTCCTTAGACTTACTCAAGATCAATTTATTTAATAGTACTATTAAAATGTCTACTTATATTAATAAATTGCAACTCCATTTAACCAACAGGAAAAGAAAAAAGTTGTTTTGGTGAAAAAAAATCCATTTTTTTTCCAAAAGATAACTTTAGTTATGCGTATCTCGCGTTTTATTTGTTCCATTGGCGTATGCTCGATAGCGTTAGAACAATAAGATATCATTATAAATCTATTTATTTTAATGTTTTGTGATTGTATGACTCAGTATTGTTTGAGAGCGTGTGTAGGATGGAGAGCAACAAAGAGAAGACACGCCATATTTTACAATTTTTCGAGAAAAGCACGCATCTGAAAATTTGAACTGTTTTTGGTCCTGATACTGTAACAGCCAATCACGTGGTATTTTGTTATTGGCAAATTTGTCCCAGTAATTTTTTGGTGACAATGGTTCAATACTCTCTGGTATGCCAATTGTCGAAAATATACATAAAATAATAGAACTTGTCGAGTCTGACCGTCATCTATGAACTGTTTTGATATCCCAAGAGATAAACATTCATAAAAAAATAAAAATCTATTTAATCAATTTGATTTCTTTTTAATGCAGCTGAATATTAAAAATATGATTATTCTTCTCACAAGTCCAATATGACACAATGGTGTTGCTAGACATACCTCCCTGTCTTTTGAAGGAGCAACTGTTAGCTTCCATACAATGCAGATTTGCATCCATTGGATTTTGGAACCTGGTCCATTTTAAAGAACAGTATCTGCAAGAAGCTCCATTCAAATTTTGATGCACTCAAAGCCTTCTCAATTAATGAATGTACCAATATGATGCCTTGCCTAACAAACTCAAAGTTATAATTTGTGTAATAGGCTGGCATTTTGATTTTTTTTTTTTGCTTAGTATTCATGCAAAATTTTAGTTTTTCAACAATATTATGAAAATGTTATTTGCGATGATTCAATTAAAGGTCACCCTTTTCCTACCCCTCAACCAAACTCCTCCATCATAATACTTTTATACAAAATAAAGCTCCATTGAAATACCTTACAGTTATTTACATACTTGAAATATCATAAACAAATTTATAAATATCCATATATTCTAACCACATTTGCAAGTCACCAGTTCATGCCTCTTTTATCGATAAAACCCGCGCCTAATTGTGCAAAAAATATATTTAAAAAACAGAAAGTCTTTGTAGCAAATAACTTTAGCAAAAATGACCTGTTGCATTATTTTACAAATAAGGGATGTGTTGCCCTCTCAAACAAAATAACTATATGAAAAAGGTTAATTGTAAAGGTCAAACTAAGTGGGTTTTTTGTTATTGATTAAAAATAATTTTTTTATTCAATATTTATTACATATATTTAAAAACCAATCAACAATCAATAACAGGAAATATATGAGGATTACATAAAGAAAAATACGATTGCGGATGAGTAGGGTTAGATTCGAATCGTACTCAAAATCAAAAACAAAGTCTTAGATTACACGTACTTATTCTTTTTTATTTTTAGTACCAATAACAGATATTTATTTTTCAGAAAGATACAGAAATATATGTTAATTGTATCATTTTCATTACATTCTTCATATTCCAATCTGAACAAAAAACAAAAAAAACATTTTAATGAAAAGAAAAAAATGATAAGATACAAAGATGAAAAATGCCTAATTTTTTCATCAATTTGAAAAAAAACAAATTGGGGTGTGTAAGATATAATTTACTTCTTCTTTACGTTAATCCCCCCCCCAACACACACATAAAGGAGACCCGATTACTCACTCTTAGATCATTTGGATTAAAAATTTAAGCCTGAGATATGTCGTGGAAAAACGATATATTTGTATATAAAGTATGATAAAAAATACCTTCAAATTCAATTTCCATTCGATTTACATCTTTTTGTATTATTTTCAACAATGTTTGGATTCTTAGTTTGCGATTTAATGATTTATTGAGGAGTTACTTTGTATACTAAAAAAAAAAAACAAAGATTAACTGTTCGTCCAACCTTAATAACTCCAGACAATACCACTAGTTAACCAATAAATCCTAAGCAAATTTTTAGTGTTACGCTACGTCTTTCATGTACAATCACATTCGTAGTTACTACAAACTTAAATGCAGTCACCTCAAGAATACTACTTTTTTTTAAGCGATTAATTTATTATAATTTACAGCTCTATCCATGATTAAACTTTGCCCTTCTCCATATACCTTCTATATACAATAAAAAAATGAATATTTAATATATTTAAATGAGTCAGCGTCATTTAGGTTCTTGATGAAGATTCTTATTATTTGAATATGGAAGAAGGCACAGTGTTAAAAAAACCCTACTTTGACATTTGACACTAATCCATCCCAAATATTATTTAAAAACATATAAAAAAAGATGGACACTTATTTTTGATAGGTAAACTTTTTTTATTTTTTATATTATTTGAGGTCAAATCACAATATATTTAGTAGTAATATATATATCAGACTGTTCAATACGTAGGTTAGCATTCATTTTGCCCTACAAGAAAAGACAATTCCTACTATGGACATATTAAATTTGTTTTAGCAAAGTTTCAAGGCTTTTAGGTCATTTTTGGCGTGGTAAAGAAAAAATTTAATTTGAAAACAAAATAAAACTTTGTGGTCAAAATGGGGTCTAAGATGTGCTCAATGATTTCCAATTTCCATATTTTATTTCATCCAACTAAATAATGCTGTACGTATATATAAATAGAATAAAAGAGAATTCGTATAAAAACGATATGTAAAACTGAAGGGATTTAGGTCAATTTCTATTAAGAAAACAAAAATAAAAATTGAAGTACTTAAACCTCTGTTAGTCAAATGGGACACCCCAATATTTATACATATGCTTCATATTCCTATGAATCTAGATGTCATCGCCAATATTGTTCAGTATATTTCTAAAACATTAAATCTGATTAAAAAAACATATTTATTCATTTTTTATAAAAGCTGCTAGGGAAAAAAGGACAGAGGCTTGAACTAAAAGCATCAACAGTTATATATAGAGAATTTTAAAAGGCTCTTATATATAATATCATATATCATTGCGACATGCTGAATTTCTTCATCGATGAAAAACGATAAGTAATTTAACATACATTTGGCAATAAACTGTGGCTTAAGGAAATAAGGAAGGCAATTATTTCATCTCCAGCAATATATGCCTCTTTTGTCATGCGTGTTCTTAAGGGAAATTTCTTGAATTGGGATTTGGGTCGTATTTGGTTTGGTATTTTCCTTTTTTTCATAAACTAAAGACAATAATAGATCGATACTGGAAAAGTATAGAATGAGATGAGAAACGCCTTTTGTTCTTATTATAATGAACGTTCTTTAAATTTAGCTCTTTAGTTATGGCTACGTTGTTTATGTTACTCGGTTTTTTTATTTATAAAAGTACTTTTCTACTATTTGCGTGTTTGTTTCAGCTGTCTCAATCTTTGCATATTTTATAAATATTTTCTTTGAGTGTTTTATGTTTCTAAGAAATAAAAATGGATTGGTGGGCTATAATCGAGGGGAAGAATTTTAAACTAGAATGTTTAATAATGATTTTTATTTTTCCTTTCTATCTTAATTTATTTCTTCATGATTGATAAAGATTTTTGTGAAATAAAGCCATAAAAAAATCTTTAACTTAATAACTATCAAATTAAAGTTATAACAATTTGACAGAGTTGAAATCCTTATTAGCAGCCTAATATGACGATGTCCAAGGTGCCCACGCCGGAGATGATACAAGTTGCCATCTCCAGCCTTTTTGTTTTCATCTTTGTCCAACAGTCAGATATATTTGTTTGCAATATTTTGTTTGAAATACAACAACAGATTTTTACTAATGTGTCTAGTTCAATAAATGCAATTCCCTACACTTCTCAAAAACATAATTACCGAATAGTCCATTAAAATATGAAGACTTTTAACTTCAACAAGATATAATTAATTAATTAACAATATAATTTCTACGAAATTAATGCTCTAAATAGATTTCGGTCTGAGCTCTATCACTCATTAATCTAGCCACCTTTAGGGCCAATGATGGCTTCCAGGCCGTGGTGAAAGGCTTGAAACCCACTGTGGATGTAGTCCTCTGTCATGGTGTTCCAGTGCTGGCTAAAAGTGACTTTGAGGGCCTCGATATTTGTATGAAGGACAATGCAGGACTTGCCTGGACATGTACTCAAAAAGTGTAGTCAACGAGGTTGGCATCAGGGCTGTAGGAGGCCAATAGTTTGAGAAAGAGTTCAAATGTATTCAAAAGACTCATATAAAAGAGTTTTACAACAAAAGAGATGGGGATTTTTTCATTGTTGGTGTTTAAAGTTGCTTATTTACCCTCAGAGGGCTCTTTATATCTAATGTTTTGGACAGCGTGTTATAAAACCCACCAGATCTCTTGTATATGCCCTTATGGACTTGAAAAGATTGACCTGGGCTGTATTTTTAACTCGTTAAGGACCAGTTTATTCTTTTTGGTACAACCCTTCTTCCTGTCTAACGTTTTGGACTTACTGACGGCGTAAACAGTTGTCCTGGAGACGGTTAACGGCTCAAGGTGGACGAATAGAAAATTGTCGATCACGTTCAAGTGTCATTTTCTCGACTTCTAAGAGTGCTAGTTAGATCTAGTTTGTTTTGTTTTATTAAGCCTTGTTTACCTATGCATTTATAAATCGAAATACAAATATATATCAACACTCAACCTTCATTAATTATTCAATTAGTAAGTGGTCAGATTTCAATGGATCCCTCGGTATATAAATGGTACAAGACGTATTCACTACTCCTTAAATGAACATCTTCATACTAACTCCTTTCAAAAATTGTGATCACTCTAACGAACATAGAAGCCGAAAATAAATAAAAAATACCATAAACATATGGCAGAAGCAACTGAGGTGGTAGTGGTGGTCCAACTATTTAACTACAAGATCTATATGTACACTTATTATGACAAGATTACCAAAAAAGTAAAGAGGAACCTACCGCAGTTTTCATCTTAAAAAACATATTTAAGACTATTTATTTGTTTATTTTATTGTCTTAGTCATAATATTATTAATAATGATAATAATATTTTTCCAGTTGTTAAATGCATAAATCATTTTGGGCAATGCCCATATATTCTTACCCCTATCAGAGCCATAACTTTAAAATTAATAGATTTAATTTATCGTTTGATATTTTTTTCCCCTCTTTATTTTGCGAAAGGAATTACATATTTTATTATGGCTGTTATTATTATCAAATTCGCAAGAATTAGTGATGGGTCCAATATTTTTTTTTTTTAGTATGTACCTATAAATATTCCCACAACTTAATAACATTTTGGGTATACGGAGTATACCCAAAAATAATTATAAAAAAATGAATCGTACGATTCATTTTCAAACTAAAATACACATATTAGATATTTACAGGGTGGACGTTAAATATAATGTTATAGATATTTAGAGATATAATTTGGGGAAAAAAATCATCATGTGAAATTATGAAATAATTTCTGACAAAATTTGCTTCACACCAAAATGTTGCCAGCTTTTCTCATTTGGGGAGCTTAGTTGTAAAAATTATTAACACCGTTATATAATTACTTTTTTACGTTGCAGTGCGGAATTAAGGAAAATAAACACAAAGAATGAGGGTGGAAGAAATAACATAGAGAGAGGGATGTAGGAAGATACAGAGGGATACATACAAGAGGGGGACACAGAGAGAAGGAGAGATACATAGGAAGAGAGAAGGGAAAAGAGGTTATTTTGCTAAAAATCAGGCGCTTAATGACCTTGGAGGGTAAAAAAAATTATACTAGAACATGTTTGGTTATTTTGAACGTCTACTTGGTAAATTTCAGATTTTTTGTTTGATCATTTATGTCTGCTTGTGATAGTATCACACACAGATATAAAAATAAATGTATGAGATCTTAAAACTTTTGTCAATGCTTCAGAAGCAAGCAATGACACCACTTAAAAAATTTGTTGGTTATTTTTCAAATACAAGAGACAATAAAGTGAAGGCATTGAAAAGTGTCTCAGTCTAGCATCCTTCCCAATATTTATTAGTAATGCTATATTTTTAATTATTGAGACTCGTTCAGCCTCACAAAATGACCGGCTTTTGCTGAATAAAAGATATAATTCACCCTGGTGGATCTATTGGATGCATACACCAGAATGTGTGATGGTATAGGTGTTCATCAGCTGTTCCCGAAAGATTCGCCAGATTTTTGTGGGGATAAAATTAACATTAATGAGTACCTGGGAGAAAAGTCCCCAGCATGTGCCAATTCTCACTTCAAGTAAGATATGTATACCTTTCAACAGGATTGTATTCATTTTCATACGTCAAATATGATGCAAAAATGGTACAAGAACTTATTTACTTAGATTTTGAAAAACCAGCTTTTAGCCTTTATCCTAATTTGAATCAAATGGATTTTAGTATTGAGTTCATATTGAAAGACAAATCTGCAAGAAGCCCCATTTTTATATGGATACACTTCAAGCTTCCCTAATTAGGGTATGGGGTAACATTCCACAGCAGATAGCCTGTGTCTAATATGATGCCTTGCCTAATAAAATTAAGGCTGTTATTTCTGCAAAAAAAAGGCAATTTTCATTTCTTTTTGTTTTTTTAATTATATATCTTTCGTTGTATAATTGAAATTGGTTTAAGCTAAATAGGAGTTAGAAAATACAATATCGTACAATAAACACTTTCATGACAGTTTTGGGATTCTTTGCCTTGGTTTTGTTTGAGCGGCGGTGAATTATGGACACTAACAAAGAGGAAATACGCCTTATTTACAGTCTTTCTTCGAACAAGAGTAAAACGGAAGACAAACGGCTGAAAATGTGTACAAGAACACAGCATCATCACCAGGTGACAGAAGCCGCCCACTGTCATGGCTTGTCACGTTATGACGTCATACCAGAAGAAGATGCCCTTCATATTCATTGAGGAGAGGTGAATATCAGCCAACAAGCCTCAAAGGCCATGTTGGCCGACAATCCTTCTCTGGCTTTAGAACACATATGATGATACTCCTAACATATTCAACCAAGACTGGACCCTCTCTCACACTGCCAAAAGTGTGTAGGACTGCTGAAAAAACAATTTTGAAGAGATTTTGGAAAAATAATGACCTGAATCCCGATAGACTTTTTTATGTGATCCATCCTTCAGTATATGGCTCTTTTTTTACAGCACCACCTAATCACAAACACTTTTAAGCGTGTCTTCATCCAGAAATGGACCAATACCTCTGAAGAAACTGTCTGTGCTGCCTTTGCCCAAGTGGCTCTTCGTCTCTGCCATGTAGTCTAAGGAAAGGGTGGCTATCTAAAAAACAAAAAAATTAAATGCATAAAATTTTACAATTTCATCATTTTCACAAAAGTTTATGCTAGTTAACAAACTTATAAACTAAAGCATATCTTCAAAGACTTATTCCTCATCCTGTAAAGGATTGGAAAATATTTTAATATCAGCCCATGACTTGTGTAAGTACTCCGGTATACCGAATAACATTACTACTACCTATCAAAGATTATGAGCTCATAAATTAGTTTTACTACAACCAAAAACACATTTGTAATCTATAATAAGATTGTCATTCCTTATAGATCAAAAATTGAAAAAATGTTAAAAGTCAAAATTTATGATCATGCAAAAAGAGGGGTCACTTTTTTTGTTGTCTGGGAAGTCGTTTTGTATAATCCGCACAACTTAGCATAGATATAGACATTCTGTTGTTTCTATAGTTTGAATACTCATTTTCAACATATAGGTACATGTTGTAGGTTTGATCTCCCGGGATTTATTCATATTAAACAGTTGTAAAATTTATTTTTAGAAAAATAGGTTATTTCAATAATTCCCCAGAGATGGGAAAAAATAACTTTACCTCAAGTCTAAATTTTGTTTCATGTCTTCGCAGACAAGTCCCAGTCCAAAAATATTTGCAGTGATTTCAGTTCAAGTCACCAGAAAAATAAAAAATACATTAAATTATATTTTATAAAAGTAAAAAAACATCAAATGACTTTCAAGTGATAGTCGATTTGCGCGTCATATATTTATTAGCCTATTCAAGTTTCTTGTCTTTGTTATATGGGATCAAGTTGAGTAGCAAGTCCTCAATATACGGATTCGCGTCCACATTGAGTCGCTATGCATTAGTCCAAGTCTTCATCTCTGTATTTACATATATAAAATTCATTTATAAAAATTAGTAGTTGAAATATATAGATGATTCATTTGGGGTTCGGTTTTTAACTATTTATCGTGTTGTGTCTGTACATATTTAGGACGGAAACTTTCAGTCCCGTCTAGTTCGATCTTAGTCCAGTCCAGTTCAGTCTTTAAAACTTAAAAAAAATACTTTTCTTAATTAAGTCACTTTATTTTCGTTTTTATCAGTTAGTTTACAAACTATACGAAGACTGGAATGGAGTGAATACATAAGAGTGGATCCATAATAAACCTACGAAATCAATATTTAATTATAACTTATGATCTACAAGTAAACCTTGAATAAATTTAAAATTTTTACAAATATACGTAGAAAAGACCAAAGCTATTTAACAAAGTAATGAAGCACCCGACAAGCAGGGCAACATTTATTTGACTAAAATAAAACTTTTTTTTCATCCAAAGATGTAGCTTTAAAGATACCAAAGTTAAGTACAGGTATTCCCAGGCTTAAGCTTACACAAATATGAATTTTTCTAGTGAAATTATATTGGAATAACCCAATGAAATTTATCAAAAAAAAAAAAAAAACCATTCAAAGCAACCCCATAAACACAAAACCCCCGCCCTCTTTAAAAAAAAAAATTAACGTACGAGTAAATTGCACCTATAAACACTCTAAATCTTTATTTTAAGACTCTGCCCACTAAAACAACAGGCTGGGAGTGAAAATAGATGCGGCCCCTGTGCGAATTAACATTTTATTTATATAAATATTCTGGCCATGGCTATATTTTCGACAAAGCTAAGAAATTGGTGGAGCTCACTATAGATATAACCAATTTTACTTGAGATGCTAAGAGGGATTGATTTTAGTAGTTGTTTGAAGTTAGTTAGAGACAAGTAAGCATAAGATAAATTTTTATTGGAATTTTGTAGGTTTTTAATTATTAGTTTATGTTGCTCGTAAATATAGCTTTTAGGACCTAGTTGGAGCAAAAGATTATTAAATACTTAATAACGCTTGAAGGTCCAAATAAAGTATCGTTTTTGGAAATTTTGAAGACGTTGGGATGTCCTTGGTGATGATGGAGAGACTCTTTCTCACCCTGACATCAAGACCAAGCATCTCAAGCGGTGCCATGTACTCCTTAGAAGTCTCAGGATTCAATTTACAGACCAGTCCAGAACCTGTTCGACTTTGCCTTCTGGCTACTTATTGAGGCCAAAGCTTTTAAATTCCGTAACCCCAATATTGACGCATTGGAGGCCTGTTGGCAAATGGTCGTAAATTTCATAAAGAAGTGCAGCTATTCATTTATGTGGAAGCAAAGGATTTTATTGAGGCTGAGAGTGGTTACATTGAAGTAATTAGTTATTTCAATATATGATTTAATAAAATTTAAACAAAAATAAAAATTGAGACATAATGTCTTAGAAATACATCTGATTGAAGTTATTTCATTCATTTGTAAAGATTAAAAGTCAACTTTTGTTATGGTCTAATGAAGAGTATTTTGTAAGACATGAGCTGAAAAGTGATGGGCTTCATAATTAGATTCTGCTATTTTTTTTTTAATTCATTTCCTTTTCAGTTAGTACCAATCTTTTTCATTAGACAACTGTCAAAATATCATGACAATCTGTTTTTTGTTTCGCAAGTTATTGTGAAATTACTGCAAAAACTTGAAAAGTGTTCATAAAGCAAATAAATCAAATAATAAAATTTTGGAAAAGGTCAATTTTGAACGAAAAAAACAAAAAAACCTGTACTCTTTGTCAATTCCCGTGACTTTTCAGATCATGTTTTATATACATCTTAGATAAAATTAAAACAATGAATGGAAAATTGAAATCCACACAAGTAACTTTTGTGTACAAATCAATTCCTTAATTTTGCATGAGTTGAGCCCAAATCCCCACTTCTAACTATTCATCATCTCATTTCCAATTATCCTGAAATATCAATTTTATGGGAAAATATACACCCTAATATTAGGGCAATCCAGTTCCCTCTGAAATAAGAAAGCCTTTTCAGAATGAGCGGACCCTAATTTTGGTACTGCAACTAGGTAAGTCGAATACAAATTTTTAGCAAATTTGCTTTACGTTTATCTTTTGCACAATATCCAAATATAACATAAATATTTATTTATAATGTAAATATTATAAAATTCATAATAATTATTCAAAAATAAACAGAAAATAACAACGTTTAAGCTGTCCCTCCAAATTATAAATAATGGTCCGAATAAGATGGCCCCTTCTTTAGTCCTGTAATATCGTCAGTTGAACACATATAGAGACAGAAGTTGTTATGTTCAAAATTGAAGTTTTTTATTATTGTTTTTGATTCAAAACTGTTTTTGAACAACTCACACTTTGTTATATACAGGGCCTTAATTATCAAATCCTGGATGATAGAATAGTAGAGAAGAAGGAAGACATTCTTCTGATTCAATGTGTGTACCTTCACGCCCAAGTGATTCCTAGAGAAATAAATATACTTTATGTATATGGACTTCAAAGAAGATTCCTTGGTTAGATGGAGCAAATATACTACTATAAAGTTTATTTATACTTAATGAGTGCTACTCCATCCAACCAATTAAAGGAACATTAAAAAAAGAATATATTCTTCAGCTATACAAAACGTTATCAACTAAGACTTTTGTTAGAGGGGATTATAAGAAACAGGTAAGGCTAGTGATTCTCTACTTGAGTGAAGTAATGTATTGATATTTCAGACAGTTCATCAAACCTGGTTATGACTTTAGAACAATGCCTCTACAACAAGAGGCATGGCTCAAGATATGAAAAACCAACGTTCCCACAGATCTCAAAATATACAACAGATGACATGTATTTATCTCATTTTTTAACGAAAATTCCTGGGGTTTTTTTACATCATGAGTCTAGACAGAAGCCAGTTGAAAATGAGAATTGGATCCTGGTTTTTGTATAAGTAACGAGAAAATCGATAACCTGTCTGTGGTTAACGATGGAGCATAAAAAGTTAAGGTTAAGGTAGTGCAAGCCAAGCTTTGGGCCAAGGTAGTAAAGAAGAAAACTTACAGAGTATCCTTCAGGTCTTTGAGAACGATATATATTTAATTCCAAATCGAAGAAAAAAAATTGACGAATCATCTAATTGGATTTTAAAAATGTCTTTTTTATTTAATAAACAGTAAATGCTAGATAAAATTGAGGACAGTAAAGTGAAAAAATAATAATTATAACACAAAATAATCTTTATTCGATTAGAGAAATATTTCATAAAAATATGTGTTTCTAAAATATTCATAACAAAAAAGTTTTACTCCATACGAAATTATAAATTGCAATTGTGAAAAAGGTAAATTTAAACCAAATTTGCTTAATTTTTTTTTTGTGTTGTAAATACCAAGTTGCAGTACCAACTTGCTGTCTGCTGATTATGATAATTTTGTAACAACTACATCACCCTACCTAATACATATGTTCACCAAAGAAATATGGAAATACGTCGTTCAATAGCCAACTTTCCATTCCCACATGCTTGAAAATGACTCAGTCAATCTGATTGCAATGAGTAGGTAAGTAAAAAAGTATTTGATAAAAATCTTTTTTGTTTGTTTGTTATATAAGTCCTGAGAAACTGACCACCCGTAATGAGGAGAGAGATATAACTGCCATAGGTGGGCCACACATGTGTTTTGTAACCACTGATATACATATTTATGTAGAAATATAACGTAAAATCTTAGATTGTTTATATTACCGGGAAATTGGCGTTGAACTGGATCCCGGGAAGTAATGGCATTGTGTTCGAAAATAACAAAACCTCTGAAGTTTAGTGATATATTTTTATTGTAAAGTCCAAGAGGTGCGGAGTTAGTACATAAAACGCCCGACTCCAACTCCATAATTAGATGAACAAGAAATGAAATACATCAAAATCTATCTGATGCTAATACATTAATAAATTTGGGAAAATAATTTATGTATTCTTAACCGAGGAACGACCAAAAACACAACATGTTTGTGTTTTGTTAGACTTTTCTCTGATGACATTGACTATTCACAAGACTAAGTAATGACCTAGCATAGCTAGTGGCCATGCCCTGCCCAATTGAATAATTTAGGGTTTAGAAGTGTTGGGGAATTAGGGTTGTATGGAACATAGAGAACGTTTGAAATTTGTGAAGAAGTACACCTATAAATTAGTTAACTTAATCAGGTTGATAAATTAATAGTACCTACTTAATACCATTAATTTATAACCATTAAGAAAATAACATAACGAATATTCAATATAAGCCTTAGATTATAAATAAGTTTTGTTCACATAAATTATAATATTTTCTGTAGGCAGAGTCGAAGTCAGTACAAAGTTTAGGAATACTGACTCTGACGACGACTCCACCAAAAATGGTACCGACTCCGCAGGCTGGTATAGTCCCAATGTTGTTACAGAACACCCCATTATCAATCTGAAAGAGAAGTGGTTTCTTTATCGAATGACAAAACCGTACCTATTTGTTATTAAATCGGAAAAAACGCCGGAGGAACGACTGTACTCGTTGATGAGAAGGAGAATTCAGGACATCTGTTCTACTATTGCATATACAATACTCACGTAAGGACACCAAATAATACATTGATCTGGGATTTTTTACGGGATTACGCAAAAAAAAATCTACCAATCCAAGGGCCAATGATGGATTTGAAATAGAAACAATAATCTCGAAGGTTCTCCATATAATATATATATACATATGGTGGAAGGTCTTCTGGGTCAGCTATGTTCTTTGGTTTGGATGAGCTAGTAAAGATCGACCTGATAATTTTTGGGGTCAACACAGGTGTCTACCTGGACGTTTTAGATACCAAAGTGAAGCTCTGGATCGAGATGGCTACCAAAGGGAGGCCTTACATGTGGCAGCAGGACCCAGGTCCCTGCCACACCTAAAAAAAGTATCTAATGCTTCCAAGGTAATTTTGACAAATTCACCACGCTGGACTTTTGGCTTTCAAACACGCATGGTCTGAATTTGAAAGATTTTTTGTGTGGTACATGATCGAACGAAAAAAACTAACAGAACCCCCTGCAACACCAAAGTTGAACTTTTTAGTCTGATGAAGGACAAAGTCCAGGAAATGCCAAGAAACTATTGGCAAAGGCCTGCTCTTGATGTCAGCCTAATATAGAGACGATAATTGAAGCTGGAGGTTATATTTCTTGAAGAAATATGTTAAAATCCCTCAGGCTTAAGATTATCATTATTTATGCACAAATGACATCAGAAATAAAGGAAGGAAAAGGATTAGGTAAATAATGCCCTAAATAAACAATTTAGGGTATTATTATGCATATCACAAAGCAAAATAACTAAATAAAATTTGTCAATAAGGATTCAGAAGAATAAAATATAATTAGTCATTTACCATTAAAAGTACCAATAGTCCTCATAGTAATTATTTCTTTTTAAAAGCTTTGTTATATCTTACAGTCCAATTTAAAGAGTCCAAATATTTCGCTGACATTGAGGGGTACTACATAAAAACATCCTAGCCTAAAGAAGCACGTTTGTCAAAACAAACATTCTTCTAATTTTCCACTGCTTTTAAGAAATATGCAGCCCAGTTCGATCCTAACAAAACTATTTAGTAAGGAATGAAAGAGCTAAATATTTGATGATCAGAGAGTTGTAAAATTGTGAAACACATAATCAAACCTGTGGCAGGTGTTCTATAAGCACATCTCAAGAATGTATGTAGCTCTTATTTTTTTCTCCATTATGTTTCTGACTCAGTTTGTTTGTCTGTTTAAAAGTGAGATGACTGACAGAGTTATGGATCAATAGGATTCAAATCAATCAAGTAAGATTTTGAAAGGAATGAGAACAGTGATAGGTTATTAAAGTTTGATAGATAAAAGTACAAAAAATGTTAAAATACATCATCGATGACTACTTAAAAAAAAAAAATAGATATATCAATCAAATTAAATTCAGAGACCTGAGAGTCAAAGGTTACACAAAGCTTTTAACCGCAAAATCGACCATAACTTATGAACAAATTGAGTAAATTAAAATTTAATGTTAAATGAATAGATTTAAGGTAGAGGTTTGTTCTCTAACAAGTGTTAAATCTAGTTTAATGGGTATATAACGTTTCCTTGAATTAATTATACATAATTAGATGAATTTTATACTAGGTGCAGCAAAATAAAAAACCAACTTCGTTTTATTAACAAAAAAGATATATTTTTGTTTCATAATCAACATACACGTTGAATGTTTTGTTAGACACAGTTTGACAAATCATTTCAAGTAAGTTGTGTGTCCCATTGCTGAATAAAACAAACATTGATAACTAAATACACAGTGATTTTGGTCATTGTTTCTCTTTAAAAAACTTTTCATTAAGATGTTTTCGATGGATAGAAAATTTTACAAAATAAGGCAATATTTAATTGACAAAATTATTGTATTTTAGACTTGTAAATAAGAAAATGATCAAATAATTAGTTAATGGAGATTTTGCAAAGGTCTTTAAAGTATCCAAAATAAATCCGGTTACACTTACCAAATTTTAATATATTGTACCAATTTAGAGTTTTTTTGAGACACCAAAACTAACGGGGCTCATTTCAGGTCTCTAACATTACTAAATGTAGCGTTATTACTTGTAAAGAATTTTGTAAATTTTTAAATATAAAAATAAATCGAAAAAATCATTTTTTTGATATAAAAAATTGCGAAAATTTAGTTATTTTTATCAAACATTTTAGTGAAAACTTAAAAGTTTAATTTCATCTAACATAATTTTTTTTAAATATTTTGGTTATTTCAATTTTCAGCGGTGAATGCATATGGCTAATTATTTCCTACTCACTAAAAATCCATATTAGTGACATATTGTATTTATAAACAACTGTAGAGTTTTGCCTCTAGAATGAAACAATGTTCATCCCGCTACTTTTTCTTCTGCATGATTGGCACGGATAATAAAATTTTAATTTATCTTGCTACAAAAAGTACCGGGTGGCCCATTGAAATCTGAACACATACTTATTCAATAATAAATTAAGTTGAGAAATTGATACTAAATCATATTTCAATTTATTAAAGCATAAACAACTAGTTACAAAACAAAACAAGCTTGAGCTTTATAACTTACGTTCAATTCGAAAAAATGACACTTGAACGTGATTGACTAATTTCTGTTCGCACAATACAAGCAGTTGGGCGTCTCCAGAACACAGTCTAGACCTTCAGCAAGTCTGAAACGTTGGAGTCGAAGAAGGGCTCTCTCAAAGAGGCCAAGTTGTACATGGATGAGTTAATAAAAAAATCCAGGGAATTCCTTCAAGTTTATGTAAGAGATATCAGGATGTCACACCTTACTATCCAGAGATCTATCAAACAGGTGGTGGAAAGAGCCTGGTGAGGGTAGAGAGACCATTTTTGTCAACAGCAATTAAGGAAACCCATCTCATCCATTGCAAGATTCTTTTGAAAGAGTCTTTCAAACTCTTTTTTGATACTTTTGACCCCTATACATCCCTGATACCAGCCTCCTCGAATACACCTTTTGGCTGCATATCGAGGGAAGGCTTACAGTGTACCTCATCCAAACACAAAGTTCCCGAAAGCCACTGCCAACCAGCACTAGCATGCTATGTGCCAATGTCCATCTAAAGTTATAGAGAAATAAATTGCACAAAAGATCTCACAGGTCCAATAATAATCTATCTTTTTTTTTGTGTGTGCAATGTTTAAACCAGTAACACAGTTCCAATCGAGCTATACATATTGTTCATATATTCAACTCATGCCTAGGTTTGAGTTGTTTGGTAAATCATAAATTATCAAAGAGTTGTACAATCCATGAATATACATATAATATTTTTATGTTATATATTATGATTATTATTTAAAGATTGTCGCTGGAATCCAAACCATATTTTAGCCTAAGAATTAATGACCTAATAACGTTATTTGTTTTTTATTTGGCATGTTTTTGCTAACTTTGCAACAAGCAAAATAAGAGAGTGACACACCCAGCATACACAAAAGGAGGTAGAATCTGCTTGCCTCCTCCGAAAAGGACGTAGTTCTTTATGGAACTCATATATTTATTTGTCATTGTGCATTTAATAGCCTCATAAGTAATATAATTATGCATGTATATTCGCTGATCCTTTGGGTTAAAGGAAAAATAAGCATTAAATCTTCAAGATGTTAAAGATTTTAAAGTCTTGAATTTATTATATAAAGATGAAGAGGACTTACTGCATGGAAAATAGTAGTGAAATAATATACCACCATCATTCGATCATGTGTATTGACTATTTTTTATTAAAAAGTAATCTTGAATGTTGATTAAACTTTTTTAAAGTAGTTATATAAACAACCTTAGTAATTTCTTTTTCATTAAGTACAGGTCCCATTTTTTGATTTAGTCATTAAAGAATATTGCTATACACCGGTCGTTGGAGTGTTAAAGGGCTTGGAAATAAAAATTATGTCTGGATCTTCGTATAATTTTTCCAACCAATACATGAATATATATTAATTGATTTCCTCTTCAAGCTTTTTTCGATAATTTTGAATAAGTCCGTTGATAAACTTTTTACGCTGTGAATGTTATTGGCCAAAATTAACATCTACAGCCAAATTACAATGAAACAACGTAGCTCAATTGAGAACACGTTTTGGGAGAAACTATTCTCTTGCACTTATTGTATGTAGATATGTGCCCCACTCGTCCATAGAGAAGGATATATATTTATTTTATATGTGCTTCAAAGAAGATCCCTAGGCCAGATGGAATTGATACAATACTATAATACTTGTTTATACTAAATTGTTGCAACTCTATATAACAAATTAAAGGGACATTAAAAAAACCTCAAAAATTAAGGGTCTTCCCTGTTGTCACAACTCTTTTGTTAATGCTCTGCAACCAAACTTCTATAAGCTATTGGTATTTAGTCATGTCATTTATATTCATCAACCCTTTTATTAGTGATGTGTTCGAGTAAACTCGGACTGTGGAGCTACTTGACAAGTTTTACTAAAGTTTTAAAAAACATATACTGAACCTCTAAAAACCCCATCACTACTTTTTGTTAAGCGAGGTTTCGAGCGATTAAATTGATTCATATGTTTAATGTTACAATCTGATAGATAAAATGCAAATTGTGTAGATTTGATACATACTTTATTTCACTTTAGTCCGTAGCTTATATCCGTTCCATTTTTTCAGATGATTCCGTATTGATACGGACTTATGGAGGTGTGCTTTTGATACGGAACAGTCAGACTCTGTAAATAAATAATTACAGGATTGTAAGACCCAAGAAATCAAGGGAAAAGGAGATCATTAGAAATGAACCCTAGTGGAAAACCTCTATGGTTGTCTTCGATTTAGGAGTGTCCCTCACCCTATTTTTGTAAAACTGTCTATTGGATGAGATACTCAGCATTTTTTATTTTATTCTTGATACGTTGATTCATTCATTCCTCTCGTGTTGTGTCGTACAAATAAAGGTTTTTTTAAAAATATAACGATGACCTATTAAAATATTACAGACGCTTCAAACTTCTCTGAGTGTAATAGTCCGTCCCTACTTTTGCACATTTGTTTAATGTGTATTTTTAAGTTTTTATAAAACTTTGTCACAACGTCAAAAGTATATTTGAGACCTATATACACCAAAGAAGAAAAAAAACATATTAAAGTGTGGATTAAATTTTTTTCTTCATCAAATTATCGATAATTGATATCAACAAATTATTTTTTTTATCTCTCTGGGTGTGCTGCAAATTCCACTCATATAGACAAAATTGATCATTAAAAAAAGAAAAACAAATTTTATCTTACAGGGCATATCTAGGCCAATATAAGTGTCTAGAATCAAATACAGGTTCTAATCTATAGCTAAAATTATTAAGTATTCTAATTTATTCCACAAATTAGTCAGTGCTAAATACAGTATAAAGTATTTAAGAGGAAAAGGCAAGTTTCATAAAGCTATATATTGAAAAAAGAAATCATCATCTCAAAAATAATCTTGAAGAAAAATCCAGAATATAAGAAAATCCCATTTCACTGTTTTACTGTATATATAATTACATACATACATAATTTAAATATTTCATAGACATATGAGATTCACGGATGGGCTTTGCATTCAAATTTATAACATAAATTAATATATACAATAATTTTAACTATGGATTGCAATCTTTTATTTCAAATACAATCAATCAATTTTTAAATTCTTTTATTTTAACCATTAATTATAACAATTGTCAGTGGAATATGCGGCATCCCCAAAGGTCTCATAAGGAGAATTTATTTATTGAAAGGGACAATTATTTGAAGAAGAATACAAATGTAATCTACACTTAATTTCAAGAATAACAATTTTAGTTTTCTTTTTGTTGAGAGGCAAATTAAGATATCCAAATATTTTTCACTAAAATTTAAAATCTTATATTAGATTTAAGAGAGTTGCCAAGTGGTCCATTAAAATCTGAACACTCTGAGCTCTCTTAATCATTAATATAGCCGCCCTTAGTGGCAATGATGGCTTCCAGGGCGCCATAAGGTCTGCCACCCACTGCAAATGTAGTTGTATGCCATGGCGTTCCAGAGCCGGCTGACTGTGACTTTCAGGGCCTAGCGTTTAGATGACGGACGCTACAGGCCTTCCCCTCGACATACACCCAAAATGTACTTTTTATTTTTGTAAGTAATTGGTTATACTTTCATATATCGAAATATAAACTAACTTCAATCACTTAAACTTTATTAATTATAGAATTAGTCAGTGTTCAGTTTGCAATGGAACACCCGGTATGTTAGTCCTGATTTGTCCCTTTTCAAATACAACCAATCAACTAATTCTTATTTTTATTTGATTTTTTGATTTTATTATTATTCATCGCAATGTTTCAACCATTTTTATAAAAAATATTTAAATGTAACAAAAAAACAAAAAAAAACAGATGATTAATAATTAATTGGCCATAAGATAGCTTTAAACAATAAATGAGGCGTTCACACTTCCTCGTTGGGATGATTCTCTGCTTCTTCTGTAGTTCTTTGAACCCAATTATTGGGTTTTTTAAGAAGCTTTGTAAAATTGGGTTGTCAAATAGAAACCCTATTCCTTCATTAAAATATCCAATTGATATGATGTAAAAAGCCCGGCAACATTTCAGCGGCTCATAAGGCCTTGTGCATCCATCCATTTTATTAATCAGGATTGACTTTTTAATTAAAAGTAATAAATTTCTTGCTATGGGCGCCTTCTTGCTTCCGTCCATAGGTCCCCAAATGTCCCAAAATGAAAGTCATGCACTTTCCTTTACTTTAAATTTTGCAAGGATTTTAGATGCAAGATGCCTTAAGTAAGTCTTTCGTCATTTCAGACGATGTATACATGTGAAGTTGCATGTATATTTCACCACATTTAAATGAGCAACGCCTTTCCTCCTTGGTTTTTCAGATAAATTTATTGTATAAAAGTTTCTTACAGTTTATATGAGCTTGCAGGTTTCTACTTACTATATCTTGAACACTTTTTAAAGATTGAAAAATACTTTTTTCCTTTCCTTCTTTCACATCCAGTTCAGTGCAGTGCAATTATCTTTATTTTATTGTACCGATTAATTTTGTGTAAATTAAGTTCATTTTGCATGCTTCAAAAGCTCATAAGAATATGTTATTGTAAGAAATTGACAATCTAGCGTAGAAAAATACGAATCGGGGTTAAGAGCCAAATTAATTTAACTCAAACTTTTACTTAAAAAATTAAGTTTGTAAAATTCTTTCTTTCATTTTATTTATTTAAAGACAGAAGTAAATTGGTTTAAAATTAAAATTATTTAATATATGTATAGAGTTGATGAAACGGACAATCATCACCTCTAGTACAAAGGATTATTAGCAAGTGTTGCCTTTCCTTTGTATTCGATTTTGCCTCCAATTGAGAGCTTAAAGAGCGAGTTTGTGGGAGAGAGTTTCTTTTCATATTTTTGTAATTTGAGGTTATCGATCATGTTTACAACCGGATTTACTTTATGACTATAGCATGGAAGATGAAATGAAGTTTTAATTAAGGAGCAGAGAATGATTTCTTTATAATATTTGTTCATATTTATGGAAGAGATTATGATACCATATTGAACCATTTTTGCAGCCAAGCTGTGAAGGGATTTACATGAATGTTTCGAGAACTTATTTCTTTTGAGGTATCAACAAGCCTTTCCAGGCGATTTTTCACCCTCTGTCTTTACCTTTCTTCGAGTAATGAAGTCTTTGATTTTCTGTATTCAAGCATTCGAATTGTCACGTCAAATGTAGCAGGTAGTCCAAATCCTTTCTGAATTATGTCTATAGCGGCAAAGATCTATTGCTGCCTTGAGAATCCAGTTATTAATTGCTCCGTAATCCCTCTTAAGTTCTCGGACAGAGGGTTTAATTCCTTTTTCATAAAACGGATATTGACTTCCTAAAATATTTGAGATATTCATTTCAACAATTCTTTGTTTTGAAACATTAGCATGAAGTATTAGACTTCCAGGACGCAATAACGTTAATATTTGCAATTTTTCAGTTACAAGAATTTGACCTTGGACCCTCGCAATATGATCTACATTAATTTTTTGACCAAAATCATTCTAGTTGGCTTTTGTGCTGATATCATAATGTCATTCTACAAATCGTTAACAGTTACATATTCAATCCACCGTATTTTGATCATTTTTTTTTTATTGATTTGTCAATAGATGAGAAATCCCATTAACTTATATCAAATCTATTTTTATACATAACATAGGAAGATATAAGTCCGTTCAGAATGGTTCTTCATCGTCATGCCATAGTTGGTTTTTGTTATGACATCATGTCATGATAACAGTGTTTGACATGGCGTGATTCCAAGTTTGTTATTTTTGTTTTAAGAGTCACACAACATACATACTTATGAAAAGCCAGTAGGTTTCAACTTCAAAACATTCATCAAAAAAAAAAAATGTCAGTCTGTTGTCAGAAAGATTTGATATTAGAATGATTATTTTTATTTTCTGTGTATGTATGTCTCATGGTTCGAATCCATTTCCTTTTGTTTTGTCGTGTATTTGAAGCCTTGAAGCTACTAGCTTTTGTTATTTGATGACATAATTTGATGTTTGGTTATTTATACTCGAGAGAAGGATACCCTCAAATTTAAACAGTGGTGAAGTTTCAAATACAGGGTCGTTCATATAAATCAAAACTACATTTAATTGTAATCTGACCAATAAGGGAAGCAAGTAAGGGCTTAAAAAATATTTACAAAATCTAATAATACAAAAAAAAATAATAATAATAATGTTTTTTACCATTTTTCCAATCATTCGCTCGTTACGAGCCCTAAAGGATTGTGCAAGCCTTGACTACAGCCACAGGGGAAAATTTATTCCAGTTCTTGATAATGAAGGCCTTGAAAAGGTCTATGCTGTAGTTTGAATTGGCAGTGACCTTCCTCTCTAAGTCCCCCTTAATGAAGTAATCCATAGGATTAATATAGGGGGAGTTAGAGGGGCAGGTTTGGGGGTGAGAACAAGGGATCGACTCTTATTAAAACAGGAACTCAACAACATTGGTATCAGCTTTTATCCAAGGTATCACTTGGTCAGACATGAGTTCACAGTAACTGTCGGCACACACCCTATCCTTTGGCTCAACGATGACGGGGGCATGACACTTCCGTTGCTCCCGATGAGCGCAAGGGTCATAATGATACGGGAAACTAGACTTCAACAACGTGGGGACATTAGCTCTCTCTATGGACAACTATCTTCCTTTCTGGATGTTGTGGGATATGTTGACAGTCCATTGTTTGTCATCCGAATAAAAGATGATTCTGTTACCTTGGGATTTCAAATCAGTCAGCAATTTTCTTCCATGGGCATGGGCTTCATTATGTCAGTAAGAATATGTCTATGGTAAAAGGGGTATCCTCAGGTAAGTGTTAATGCCCCATTGAGATTTTTCCACGCCTTAATTGGCGATATTTGGCAAGAGCGCAAGTGGGGTTCTCTGGGTTCTCCTTTTATATGTCCCCTTCTCCTTGCAGCGTTTGTGCACGTTGAAGACTCTACTCTTTGGATATCTGAGCCTCTTATTTGTTGAACAATGGGCTGTGTACCGCGCAAGCAAATTGGATGATGGTTTTTTTGCGGGTAATTACTTTTTGATTTAGAAGTTACACAACTACTTAAGGCTCAAACTCACACTTTAAAATTGAAAAAACTGATTTAAATGATTTCTTTATTGTTCAAAATTTAATCCCTTACCTACTATCATTTAAGATACATGATGCCTGTCAACACAAAAATAAACAAGGATGATTTTTGTGAAATTGAGCGAGGAGTACATTTGTAATTATTGTCTATTTATATTAGGAGGTTATTATCAATTACACATTAGAAGTGCATGGAATTCCCAAACTTGATGGTCACAATATTCAAATGAGAAATTCAAAGATTTTATTTAAAAGGCTATATTGAGATTAATATAAGTCTTTTAAATCAAATAAGAGTTTCTAAACTATAGCTAAAAAATTTGAGTATCTACACCTATACTTATCGCAGAAATTCGAATACAAGGCCTCTCTATTGACTTAAATATGCCTATGAAACATCGTGCTTTATGTATATATATAAAGTATTGAAACAGTAGGAAAAACATCTAAGTGTATAAAGAAAATTATGATTCGTTTTAATCTTACAACGATTTTACAAACCTTTGGTTTGAACCAAACAGACATTAAGTTATAAATTATATGGTAATTTTTTTTTTTTTAATAATTTACATTTCTTTTTTATTTATTATAATCCCAATTTCTCAAGTTCCTAAATTATAGATGAATAATTTAGCCTAAGAAGTTAAATAAAAATAGCTATTAGTTTTTTAATTAATAGCCTAATTACACTAGCAAATAGCTCTAAAACACGTGCTAAACATGCTTGTGAATAATGGACATTGTTCGTCTCTGGGTATTAAGAGTTTAGATTGCTATTGTACGCCACATTTTGACGAGCCATTAGACAACTTTTAATCCAATCAGAAAAAACAAGGAATCAAATTAATCTAGATCATGGAACTTGAGTATTTGATTTCTTGAGCCCCTTTACTACTTTTTTAATAAGCTTGAGCATAATTTGTTCATTTTTCTCAAAAATAAAACTATCACTACGTACTTTTGTTTTTTTTTGATTAATTGAGCCTAAAACATCAAAATGTTTCCTCCTATCCACTCACAGGAAAAACAAATAAACATTCCAATCACATGGTAGAGCACCATTGTGGTCTAAATTGTATACCATTTTGTTTGTCAATCAATCCTTCAGCCTTGACGTGTACATATTTATTTTACTGCTCTTCCATCTAACAAATGACTTACTCCATCCCGTCATCAATTACACGGTCATTTTCTCTCTCATGATATATGTACATAACTTCTTTTTCTTTAATAGGACCTTGGGTCAGTTATTTTCATTCCAAAAACCTCCGAATGATAAATTATAAGTAGATACGTAACACAATTTGATTGATGGAAAAGCTTTTGGAAAAAACAAATAAAAAAATAAAAGAATCTTAATCATTGGAATTACATACTTAGATGTCCTTATCTTAATTGTATCTCGCAACCTTTCCTCCGAAGAGAAACAGAAAAAAAGATCAAAAATTTGTAGATTGTTAGTCAAAAACTATAGATACACAAAGTCAATATTTGTTTAAACATACAGGACCTTTCGCTATAGTAGGAACAAACTTTAACCCCATCCAGATCCCGGATGAGTATGAGCTTTTCTTGCTCACATATGAGGTTATAGGACAAAAAAAAAATCTTTTTGTTTTCATTATGAGTCACTTTTCAAGATAGAATATCTTACAATAAGTACAGTCAGAGTGTTATTCAACGCGGGCGATACTTACTGGCTTCTCCAGATACACAGTTTGGAGAGTAATTAAAAAGCTAAAGATGTCCTCAGCATCATTAAGAAGTCAAGAAAGGGTATCTGGTGAATAAAACGACTGCTATCTTCAAAGTAGGCCTGAAGAAATCCATTAAGAACAATTCCAGGACCCTCATTTCTTAACTGGCAAAAAGTACAACGAGTATCACTACACCATTAGAAAGGCTGTCAAAAGCATGGGTGTTTACTCATACAAGAGTGTCAAGGCCCACCTTTTGTTATTAGCCATGAATGAGATAAAGTTGAAGAGGCAAAGGAAGATCTTGAAAAGATTGAAGGAAATATCAACACCAAGCTTCAAATTCATCTCAGATGATAAGTTTTATATTGTTAATCAGTCCCACAATAAAACAGATTTCTCTACCACATTCAGGAGATACAATTCAGCCTCTATCATGGCCTTGGTCATAATCAGCAGTAAGACCGACACCCTGATACACTTGTTCAACCAAGGGGAGAGAGTAAATATGGAGATCTATCTACAGGTTTGTGAGGTCAATGGTGATGCCATGGATGGACGAAAAGACAAGCGGAAAGCCTTACTTGTGCAACAGAATTCGGCCAAACAGATGAAAGCTTTTCTGAATGACTAAGTGGCAGCCTTTTGGGACTTCTAAACGTGGCCTTTTAACTCCCCTAACCTGCAACCATTGTACTTATATGTCTTAAGGGAGTTAAAGAAGCCAGCTGCGGCCACCTGACATAACAGCGTGAAGTTTCTTAAGGCCACCATCTAGAGCGTGGCTACACTTTTCCTCACTGCCAACATCAACAAAAGCCAGCAGAGCATTCCTTCTAAGATTTGGAGAAGTAATTAAAGGCCAATGATTTTAAAATTCGTCAAAACAATGTAGTTGTTTTTTTTTTTATCTGGATGATGTAATAGTATATCCCAATTGTGCAACCTGACTACTAACTACATATAACTACCCGACTACTTTTTACGTTAGGAAAAGAACACTAATATGCTAAGGAGTTCATGTACTGTAACTAACAGTAGTTTTTCTCCTTTTTTCTATAGTCTCAATGCTTCTGAACTATGGAACTATTAATCAATGATTGTTGGAATATGTTTCAAAGTATAGATGCGTCATCCATAAATCACATGGCTATTTTTCACGTAATTTTACCCCCCTCCCCTCCTTTCTTCCCCCATATGGGTGGTTAATTTCTTAACAGTGCCCCTAAAATATAATGTAGGCTATTTTTTGACTTTTTATAATATATTTATTATATTACATCTTTAAATTAATTTTTTTTAACAGACTTTCTGGTGGCCGCCTTTTTGAAAGAATTTTATCAAAATAATATTTTCTATCTATTTCCTAATACCCTTTCTTTTCTTTTTTAGTCTCTCATTCATCAAAAATGGCCAATATCAATCTTTCTTTTTCTTCAAATTGTTGTCCTTGAGTCGCTACAACGTCATTTTATGCCATCTGGGTATATTATTCAGGTCTTTGTAGTTTTTTTACCCATCTTCCAAGAAAGTTTGTCTTAGGCCTTACCTCCTCACGTGGTATCTAAATGGCCCCTTAAAATACCTCATTAGAATGAAACGCTTTGTTTATTCACCATCTTATCGTCAGCAACATCCCTATCATTGATAATCTTCTTACCACCTTTTTGGGCAAAAAGAAACGTTGCAGAACTTTGATTTTCTACACGAGCCAGTGCATGACTTATAATGTTCCTTGTTATGCACTTTTTTAGACAACAGAAGAAACTAGAGCTCACGATTAGGGATTGTTTCTTCAGATGACTAGTTACATTGTTTAATTTTCTATTATTCAATTCCAAATAGAGCAAAAATAAATAAAATATTTAATAAGATGTATATTTTTCGTAGTTTAAAGTTTAAAACGAGTTATTTTTACCCCTAAAACAGAACAAGGGTAAAGAAATCAACTTTTTAGAAGATTAATTAAGATAAAGCAAGTACAAAATTGACAGCTGACAACAAAATACATTTTATATTTTTTGTGTTAGTGAGATAACGAAAAATGTTTACATTTGTAAAATATCCAATTACATTAATTACGTGGATATAGTAAACGAAAAGGAGGTGTGATGATAATTTTCTTTATATCTAATGAGTAGGGAGGGATTATATAATCCGGAGTTTTTGTTGTTTGTCCCCACTTAAAGTGTACTTTAGATTATTAAAAGTACGTTTCTACTAACGAGTATTTCAATGATATATAAAAATAATATTACCCACCCCCCACCCTAAGTTAAATTTTATAATAAAAAAATAACGTGGTAACCCTGACAATTTCTGAAAGAGTTTTAAAGGACTAACAGCTAAGCGGTATGCTGTTATTTCATTAAATTGGCTGCGAGAAAAGGAAATACACACCAACCCACCCCGTATAAATCACTGATGAAAGCTTATATTCTGAAATAAACAAAGATCTATTTTATTTCCTTTTGGCTATTATAATTAATTTTCATAATTTTGTATGTTAAAAAGCAGCTGATTCTTTGTTTTATGAACTCAAACACAAAATTACATAGGATCTTGATTTTTATATTAATTTATATCAATCAAGGGTCTTTCTTTCACACTCAGTCATTGATAAAATGTTTCATTTAATCTATAAAATAATGCAGAACCAACTGTTCTCTAAATGATACAAAATAAGTTGGTAAAGAGGACAATACAGAAGGCAGTCTATTCTTTCCTTTCCCTTTTTGTTAATCGAGGTTGAGAGTTGATAAAAAAGTAGGGATTACTCCTTCGTCGATCCTTAATTCTACTGTAGTCCTGCAAGTACTTTACACTTATAACTTCCTAGCGTTATTCTCCGTTACAAACACATTCGGGGTTAGACTTTATATATGTATCTTCTCATCGAAAGATTCACAGAATAAAGATAAAACCTTTAGGGGAACAAAAAAAAACAAAAAAACACACGCACATAAACCGAGTTGTCCATTGAAATTTGAATATTTATTCACTCAATGATTAATAAGGATTGAGTGATTAAAATTAATTCATATTTCGTTATATTAATGTATAATCAATTAGCTACAAAATATAACAAACTTGAGCTCTCTACCTTACGTATAAATCGAGACAATGACGTTAGTACGTGATCAACAAATTTCTATTCGCACCCTCCAAGCAGTTAGCCGTCTCTGGACAACTGTCTACGCTGTCAGCAAGTCCAAAACGTTTGAGAGGAAGAAGGTTTCTGTCAAAAAGGCCAAAATGGATCCGGATGTGTTAAACAACATCGACCAGACAAGTACCTTAAAGTCCATGAGGGCCCACGTAATAGATCTCGGGTTTCCGTGTTTTTTAATATAAAGTAGGACTACATATTGTTTCTTTTATCCTGTCACAGCTCATTTAATAAAAAAAAAGGACTGCGAAGCTGCTCTCCTATAATTATTTTTCAAATTGTCAGGATTAGCAAATTTATTTTCAGTTTTGTACACACAAAAAATGTTTTTATATAATGCTTTTAATGGGTGGACCATCTAGTGGTTGCATTTTGAACTACCAGTTTTTTGACGTCTGACAGCTGAAGTAACATTTTCATTGCATCTAATATTCTGTAAAAGGATTCCGGTTTACGAAATAGTTAAGTTTACGCGCGAAGAAAATTAGGAAATACTGAAGACTTACTTCCAAAATGGAGAGTCTTCAAACGAAACTGCAAGAAAATTACGTCGGTCGAAATAAAGCGCCTTCTAGGCAATTTGTCCATAAATTTGTGAAGCGTGTGCGCGAAACTGGTTCTTTAATGGATAAAACAACGCGTTCCCGTGTTCGTCCAGTGCACTCAATCGAAAACATTGCTGCTGTTGCCGAGCGAAGAAACGAGAAAACGAGGTGGCGTTACGGTCAATGGTGAGCGCTATGGGGCCATGTTGGAAGATTTTTTGTTTCCCCAAATGGAAAAGGAAGACATCGACGACATTTGGTTCCAACAGGATGGCGCTACGTGCCACAAGCCAACGTTACAGTGGATCTTTTGCGCACTGTCTTAGACAATTGCATCATAACCGAAACGGTAACGTTAACTGGCCACCTTGTAGCTGCGATTGGACTCCGTTGGACTATTTTTTGTTGGGAACCGTCAAGGATAAATGTTACACCAACCATTTAGAGACGATTGCCGATTTGAAACACGAAATTGGAGTCGCCATTGCAGCTATTGAAGCTCATACAATCGAAAATGTATTGAAAAATTGGGTCGACAGAATGGGCTACTGTAAGGCCAGTGACGGCGGCCATATGAATAAAATGGTGTTTTATTATTAACCAGAATGTTGAGGCTTTCAAATAATAAAAAATTATTGAAAAATATCTATCGGTCTTTTTTTTATAGCGATATCAAAAAAAAAAAAAAGTTTCGTGGGTCACTCTTTATATAAGGGAAAAAGTTAAAACATTTGATTATGTGTGACCAAGATTTATAAAATTTCATATTTTTTTTGCTTGATTTTGCATAGAAAATAGTCGTTATCAATATCGCCAAGGAAATGACAAGGCAACGTGGAAAGAGCTGGAAGCATGTCTTAAGACATCTAAAAGGACGTGTAGTGGTTTTAGGAGTTGAAGAAAAATAAAACAAACCACAAATCCATAACACGAACGTCAATCAAGAATCATGCAATGTTAGAATTGTATCTAAACAACGCTACATAAATAAAGTATAGAAAGTCTTATTTGCTTAATAAGTCAACTCCTCTCGTGAGTAATAAAAGTAAAGTAAAGCGCTGATGAAGTGAAGTGTCAGTGATGGAAGTTGAACGAGGGTTGCAGCTGTCAAACCTTGGATTTTGAGTACATATCATGTGGGAAAAAGGGATCAATAACTTATGTGGAAACCACTTTTAAACAGAAATGGATGGCCTTTATATTGTAATAATTTCAGTGTCTACAGTGTGTGTAAGGAGAAATGCATCATAGAAGACAAATTTAATAAAACATTCAAGAACTCAAAGATGTAAAGGTTAAAACCTGAATTCTTCTCAAAACAGAAAAGTAATAAAATAGGCTCTTAAATTAAGAGTAAATTTGGCCTGAAGGAAAATTAGACAAGAGGCACTTACATAAATAGAAATTAAATGACAAAGTGTACGAGTCACTAGAATATAATGTTTATACATCCCTATTGGAAGAATGGCAAAATAAAGTTTTAACTTTACCGTTGACGCTGACATTTTGTTCCTGTAGAAGCCCCAAGTGGTCTTTATGTTAGTGATATTTTGGTGGTGGTATCTAGCACAAGTTTTTTTCCTTAAATGCGCTTCGTACAAAGTTGTCAGTTTGGCCTTATTTCAGATTCGTCGAGGTTTGAATAATAACTCTTCCCCCTCTCATCAAAAGTATGACCAATCTCATAATCTCGTAGCCAGTGGTAATAGTAACAGCCTGCAAATACGTGATATGCATAAATGTATACTTATAAGCAACTGTCAATGTCTTCCAAGTGGATATACTGATGGTGTCATCTGATAATAATTATAAATTCAATGATTGATTTTTGTTGACAGATGATACTGGATTAAAATCAGAGATCCGTAACGTGAAAGGAAACAACCTATTACACTATAAGTGCAATATATAACAAACCATCTATTCAATAGTTTAAAAACATATTAGCTAGTTCCCTAGTGTATGAATATTAGACTGCTCCGTTTTCTGTTGATTCAAAAAAAAAAATTTATATTATTTTCTCCTTTATTAAGGTCTGTAAAAATGGCAAAATTTTGTTTTAAATTAAGACATAATTATTATTAGAATAGTAGAAACCTGCTGGAGATGTAGTCCATGCACTCAAAAGGTGTAGGCAAGGGGGCCTGTTGAGGGTTGTTGGGGATTCCAAAGTGTCAAAAAATAACTCCAAAGAAATTTGCAAAAGAAGACATAGGTGTATTCTTTCATTTCTGGTGCCAAAAAAGGGCTCTCCACCCTCACAAGTCTCTTTCCACCCACTTTTTTTAAATATCTCGTGTCAGTCTGGTGTGAAACCACAAAATCTTCTGCATGGCCCCTCTTGGAACTTGTAAGAATTGGCTCGGACTCTATTATTTTTCTCCTCTGGATCCAGTTTAGCATGTCTGACAGACAATTCCTTCCTCTCCAACGTTTTTTAATTGCTTACGGCGTAGAAGGTGGTTCTGGAGACGCCTAGCTGCATGGGATTTTCGAATAGAAATCCGTCGATCACGTTCAAGTGTCATTTTCTCGACTTGTAAAAGTTTAAAAAAAAAAATGTAATTAATTGCTTATGCTCTAAAATATCAAAATATTAATTAATTCAAATAACTCTATTTTTATTGGTTATTGTATTAGTAAATGTTCCGATTTCAATGGACCACATGGTATTATAACGTAACATTAAATGTATTGCAGCCCTGAACTTGTTTCATTGGAACTAGATGGTAACATCTGGGTCTCTGTTTAGTACATATTTTCCTCGCTAGGTTAAATTTTGGCGTGCAAAAGAGGAGAATACAGTCATTTCAAATTTAAAAATTGCTCTACTTAGACATTTCCTATAACAGACTGAGACTAACTTCTCTTTTTTTACGTTTGGTAGGAGAAAAATAGAACACTATGTATGAATACAAATAGCAACAGAGCGCAGAGAACAAGTAGTAGGCATTCTTGCTTGTTGCCTGTAAAATCTGATGTGACAATTATAAATTATTAACCCCGAAAATTATTTACAAATAGCTCGCACAATTAATTATCTTATGTTATTTACCATCTTTTGTAAGAGACCACTGATATAATCGACATTATTTGATTATATTTCCATAAAGGTACTTGTGAGTCAAAGTCTCCTTTATCGTCCTTCTTCCTTACTTACCCCCTATTTTTCCTCCTCTTTCTCCCTAGCCCCCCCCCCTTCCCCCTCACCATTCTATCTTGACATACAATAAAAAAATTGAATGACAGTCACGCCATTTCGTTTCAATTTCCTTGTATAAACAACACAGTTCTATGTCCTTCTGATTAGATGGAAAAAACAAATATTATATGAATAACTGTCAAAAGTTTTTTTGTATTTCTACATAGCCAATATATATTATTGACTCAGTTGATTTCAGTGAATATTTATATGAATGTGATTACTTTTGTAGACAATTAAATCACGTTTTTCCTGTATTTAAACTACACGAACGTCATATTATAGGACAACTCATAAGAGTTCTCTCATTATTATTTTCTTTTATCAGTCTGAAAAAAAAAATCCTTCCTTGTCTTTACAAAAGCTTCCCATCATATTAAAACGAGATGTAAATTCAAAGGGGCTTGTGTAATATATAAATTAAGAATAAGAAACATGAGTGTTTGAGATGAACACTCGAAAAAGATTTTTAAAAGTACACAGATATTTACAAAAAATAAAATGGAGGAAATCTGAAAAGAGCACAAAATGAATTTTTTGAAACTATTTAAAAAGAAATTGTAACTTTTAAGGTTGCGTGAAAAGCTTTCAAAATGAAATTTTTTGGATAAAAAATTCAAAAATCCTGGGCTATTCACAAAAAAATGAAATTTTTTTGTTAAAAAAAATCAAAAGGCAATAGCGATCAAGGATAATTTAAATTTCTTTAAAAAAAGTTCAAGAATTATCAGCGGTACATACAAAAAATAATTTTTTTAAAAACAAAGTCAAAAATTAAAAGGAAATATTTCATTTTTTGGAAAAAAAAATTTTTTTTTTGGAGGGGGGAACTATTTTTTGTTAGAGTTGTAAAAAAATGACCTTAGACGAGTGCAAGACGTTTTGTATTTGCAATTTGAAAAGAGCTTTTGTTCCATTTTCTCTCACGTTCCTCTTTTCTTTTCTGTCTCTTTCGATATCCCTCTCACTGAATCTTTTTCTTTTTCCTTCCTTCTTCGCTATTGAGGGCATACTACAGCCACTTTTCGATTTGGTGATGGGAGTTTTCTTAAAATGATACAGTCCTATGTATAAGCGTAGCTCTAACGGTCATTTTGCCGATATTGTTTTCCCTTTACAATGAAGTAAATATCCAATCATTTATATTATTGCATTTTTTTTTAAATACCTAAAAAATATTATAAAACATTTCAAAACCCCGAAACTATTCACAAAAAATTATACTTTATGGAAAGAAAATTCAATAATCCACTGCTTTTCACAAAAATTTAATACTTTTGGATAAACAATTTCAAAAGATCTCAAAAATCCTCAGCTGCTCACAAAAAATTATATTTTTGGCAAAACAATTTCAAAAATAAAATTTTAAATATGAATCTTTTTCAAAAGTATTTTAAGAAATTCACAAATTTTCGCAAAAATATTTTTTGTTAAAATTTGATGTCAGTAATTTAAAACTTGTTTAAATGTAATTTAGACCGATCAGGCTGAAAGTTGGTGTGTGTTTTTACCAAACAATACCTGGATACACGCCAGTAAGTACCTCGTACCTTGCATTGATTTTTAATCGACCTTTGTTTTGAATATAATTAAACGTAGTTTACTATTTAAAAGTAAAATATTAATGAAAACAGCAAAATTCAACATTAAGTTTACCAAATTCAAAGAACAGGAGAATTAAAAATTACACTAGATTTTTATTAAAGTCAAGGAATCTAGTAAAGCAACTCTGAACATTTGAAAAAGGTTTAGCTACTAGCACCTATGAAAGGAAATATTTAAAAACCTTTCCCAATGAGTAACGTATCCTCCTCAGAAATCCCCATTGTTAATCTCAATATTTCAACACCAAACCCACTTTATATTTTCATTTTCCTATCTCAAGTATTAAAAAATAATGATAACAATTTTATATCATAAATAAAAAAAACACACTGTTCAGACTGGTAACAACTAAATCAAATCGCACGCGAGAATATGTCCTTAAAATTTCGAACTCCAATGACGAACTCCCATGAACTACAATACTTACTTTGACATATTATTAAACGTATTTAATATATCTAAACATATTTAGTTATAAGCCAATCGTCTCTCACGTTTTGACAGAAAATATAAAGACATAAACAGATATATATATATATTTTATATGTGAATGTATTGCCATGACTTGTCAACACAGCAATATTATTATTTACCTAAATTTTAATGAATGTATTTAACAATAAATAAATGATATTATAAAAAAAGAATGAATAACTAACATTTGACAATTTATTTTTTGATATACCTAGCTTAGAGACTCTTCATACTAAATATATATATGATTGGGACTAATGACGTCACATATTGTAAAATTAAGGCACAAAAGTAGTTATCTTCAAAGAACTTATCTATAACACCCTTTTGTCTTTTTTTTAAATTAATTTATAAGAAAGTTTTATGGATGTCTTATATTCAAAAAAGTAAATTTTAGCATTTTAGTTGGCATTTACGAGTGGAAAATGGAAGTATTAGTCAAAAAATGTACAAATATGTATGAGTTACTGGTTTCTGCAGGAAAGTGTCGATTATAATTAGGGTTCATTTTCTTATTTAATATACAAAGGTTTAGTGATTATTTTTACATTTTATTTCAGTCAAATTTTGTGGATCCTTGTGAATCACAATAAAAAAACCAATGATGATATTGCGATTAAATACAATAATATTACTGTTCTAAACTAACTTGTTACAAATTAGCATATTTTTTGTATCTTTTAATATTGCAGACTTCCATTAGGAAGACGTCATTTAAAGAAGTTATATTGAATCTGATATGTGTTGCAATATACAGTTTCTTTTTGAAAGTATAATTCTAATTTAATAACAGTCTTAATTTTTTATAAAATAGTTACGAATATGAATATTGTAGCAAGTCATGTCCTACAACTAAGCAATTAAGGGAATTAATAAATGCAAAACCATGCGTAATTATCGAGATGCATTCAGCATTAATTAGTCTGGGTCAACACGTATCGGGCCGAGTAACTCAATTTGTATCGGGATTTCCATACAGCTAAAAATACATAGCAAAAATGTCGTCAAAGGCAATTCATATCAAAGTCTATGCAGTATACCATAGTATAGTATTCTAATGACGTCACCAAAGTATGAATATGGGAATATTTTATAAAGAAATCAAGTTGAATGTTGATAAAGAATGTTTTAAACAAAATTTTCTTTTGATGAGATAAATATAGAGACAAAATCAATGAGGTCTAAGTGTTGATTACTTGTTATTAGTTTGTGTACTGGCCAAGGACAGTGCTGCCATCTTGTATTTATTGTTATTTACATACTTATTTGCTCTGAGTTATTATACGTCGACGACCAGACAAACTTTGCTTTAAGAAAATAAATATGTCCTTCCATTTTTTATTTGAATATGACACGCTGTGCTTTACCTAAACAATCTTGTGGCGGCATGGGCATTTCTTAAACATAGTTGCCACATACTAAGATTAAGTGCACATTCTAAAATGAGATGTTCACGAGACGTTCTAAGCATATTTTTTTAGTTCGTTTATGTCAATATTTTATCTTACGAAAATACCAATATTTGGTTATTTCTAATAACCTTTTCACCAGTTAGGTCATCATATACTAACAGGGCTAGTAATTACTGTTTTATTTTCAACTAATCAGATCATACAGGGGTGTTCAGAAGTATCCGGACATATTTCTATTTGTTAAATCTAGTGCATTTATCTTGCTAAGCTCTAAAGTCCATAGAAAATAACTTTTGTTTTATACTTAATGTATTCAGGTTCAACGTGAATCAGCAAGAGGACAAAATTAAAGTCATTGCAAAATTGTTTGAGGCCAGAAACGATGCTAGGGTAATCGTATAAGTTAAAAAATATGCTGGAGCATTTGACATCTGCAAGCGAATGAAGGAAGCAAGGGCCTTTCCTACAACTTATATTGTTCACACAAAGAAAAAACCGTACTGCCCACTTCCTGGCTGGGCTCAATAGGTCCACCAAAGCAAATCTTGGGAACTCAATGACTTTTCAGTGGGAGGACAGTGGCCAGGGCCATCAAGGACAACTTTTTATTGAATTCCTACATCTGAGGAAGGCGTCTCCTTTTTACCAAGAAGATGAAGTATCTTGCCTTGCATACATGCATCAAACTCCCCCAAATTTGTAAATTAAATATAGGTATCATAAAGCTTTTTAATAATGCGGCAGACTTCAACTTGGACGCTGCTTACAAACCAAAGAAGTAATGTTCCTCCCATAATAAAGAACAAGTTATTTGCAGAGATAATGATATTTGACTTGATCAACAGTGACAGGAATGGCTGTACATTTACATACCGGCTCACATTTTATCAACCCTCACAAGTTGACCTCCACCGTGTACTTGGACCTAATTAAGAATATTGTGATACCACGGCTGGAAGCCACATACACTCCAGATACAAGGTTTACGTGTATTAAAGACTCAGCACCTTGTCATGTTGCCAAAACTTTCATATACTACCTCGAGAGCTAGTACCATGTCGTTATCAAGGCAGATGACTGCCCTTCTAACAGTCCTGACCTTAACTCCTGTGATTAGAGCTGAGAAGGAAAGTAAACGATCATGCGAATAGCTACTTGAGATCCCTTAAGCTCTCTGTGAAGAGGAAGATGTCCCGCTTCAAGAAGAAAGATGTAATAAAGGCCTACTCAGCCTTTATGTCCTATTTACAATTGGTGATCAATACAAAGGGTGCATTTGGATGCACAATTTTCTATTCCAACATATGTTGTTGGGAGAGGGGAATAACGTGATTGGTATAATTTTTTTGTAAAACGTAATCAAACAGATATTACATATTCTGAATCTACTTTGTGTTCTTCCATTTTCAAATGCATCAGTTCCCAGTTTTACTATATTACCTGTACACCGAACATTACACACAAATATATATACACGTATATATATAATGTCAAAGTGAGTAATCAAGTTATGAAGTCTTGAAAGGCTAACTTTCCTGTAGAGCCGTTGGAAGGTACCATATAGTTAATGACTGCCTTAATTGTAGGTTTTATTTGCAAGAAAAATTTATATAGGTAGCTTGATTTTATACATCAAATAGATTCTTAGAAGTTCATAAAAACCCTACACAGGCTGACGAATTTTTAAATATATCATATTCAGAGTGCGTCGGCAAAAATGTTGCATTAAATTGCTTGATATTTCGCAATTAGATGGTAAAATAAAAAATACCTTTATGAAACTCTTTTCTACTTCCATTCAAATCCTAACACGAGCACTTTCTTGAATTGTGTGTGTCACTTTAACACTAAAATAGATATTTAAGCAATCTCTATAGCAAATTGGGTATAACTACTTGAATTTGAAGCCAATTAGATATATGGTTTGTTACAATAGAGAGAAACGTTAGAAGCTGTCAACGCCATCCCTAAGTATATTATGGTGTGTACGCAAATATGGGTGCTTTTGACATACTATATAATTACAGATCAGATTGAGAACAAACAAATGTAGTTGTGATTGAATGGTTGGTTCTGGAATGTTCAAGACTACTCATTGGCCAGGGGTGGACTGGAGGGGTAGTAGTCCCAACCCCTCCCCCCAAATTAGGACATTTTTGCTTATACTTGAAAATTTCATGTTTGATTTTTTTTTTTAAATCTAATATAATATTTCAACTTAGTTGCCAAAAAATTTAATTTTTCAAATTAAAAAAAACTATTTTCTGTGAATTGCTGTGAAGTTTTTGAATTTTTTTCTGAATTCTAAAAAAATTTGAAACTTTTTTTATACAAAATTTAATATATTTTGGGGAAGTTTTAGTAAATTAGATAAATATTATATTTTAGTTCATTTTAGTAAATCTATGATTTTGTATTGATATACTCACATGGTTAGTTTTGCTTATGGAGAGAATTTTGAATGTTTTAAATTGAAATAATAAGGTGATCAAATTGGACATTTTTGAAATACACCCTGTAGGTAAATTGGTAAAGTAAACGCCTTCTACGTCTCTAGTGTATTCATGCACATAATATGTAATTAAAACTAACCAAACACTTAGTAAAAAAGGGTCTTTCGTCTACACACGTTACTTATTTTATTATTTTACTTCCTCCAACACACAGTTACTGACAGCACTAATTACACACTTCAAGCCGAAAAAATATACAATAATTTCCTCCTGATTTCATGTTCAAACGTTTTATATATATTAGGGTGAGATTGGTGCTCAACGAATTCTTAAGCTTGGGCGATAAGGCTTAGTAATACATAATAATATTTTAGTCCAGTGTTTTTCAAATAAATTATACTCCTTTTAAATTAACATTTTAAATCTTTATCATCACGCAAACGAAAAACTAAGAAGCATCATATGTTTAGTGACACTTGCATTATATTTTCCATCTTAATGTTTGTGTTTTTTTTTTTTTTTGTAAAATATTAATAGATATGGAACAGAGCAAAAGAGATGAAACGTGGGACATCGTATAATATACCTATTCAAACAAACCAAGCAATCCTACCAATGAGAAAAATAAGGTTTAGAAAGGAAAGAAACGCAGCCCACGAATCTTGCCTGGTCTCAAACGTTTGATAACAACATACCCAGGTTCTCCAATGAGTAAGTTGGCAAAAGATAGCCAGTCGAGCAAGGCAATAATCTATCAGTCTGTTTCTGATTATCTTGGGCTAGCCTCTTATCGCCTAAATCAACCTCATCTTCTCACATTTCCAATGAAGGCCAAAAGAGTGATCCACTGCAAGACTTACTTCCTCTCTTTGTTTCTTTTCTGATGTAAACCTCTTCATTGAAGAGTTTTAATTTAATAAGTACTAGGATAAGGGGATCTGCCCAGACGTTAAAAAAATACCTGTTGTCTTCGACAGCTAAAATCTGGATGCTATTATGACATCGAGTATCATCCGCAGTTAAGGCCATGTTATGGATCATTATTTATTTATTGTGGGCTTCAGAATCAACCAAGATATTTACAAGGATTTCCTAGAAACGATTGTTATAGCCTGGATGAAGACTGTAACTGTGGTTCAGGCCTTATATATTCCAGTAAGTCACTACACCATCACACAAAGCCAGGAGAGCATTTAATTGGTTGAAGACCACTGTACATTACTTTTGCCCACCTGAGGTATGTCCACCAAAACCACAGCTAAAAATCCATGCGATTACTACTAGATAAATTTAGAAGTCAGTGCCTGCAGGACTCACCATAACAATATGTTTCATCACCGCAGCAGTCAGTAAGCCCCTTGGAGGTAGCTAGGGCATATTACACTCTCAGGATCGTTTGGAATAAGTTTTTGATAAATATTCAAAACACATTGAAAAAAAATCTTTTGTCGACATCTCGTCAGTAAATTTTATAAATAATAAATTATAATAATAAATTGTTAAGTATTATTTTCTGAAGATAATTGATCTGAAACAGTTTGCCCATTAGAATATATCTGTAAGCTTAAAATGTATTAAGGAATGGTTTTGGGTCATTTTTTTAGAACCAGGTGGACATGGGTATTTACATGAGTATTTCAATGGCTGTGAGTAATTTTAAGTAATAAATAAATTGTTCTCTACAGTTTATGGTTGGTAGCCAAAATTAGATAAATAGATAATCTCACTAGCAACACCAATGAATTTTGACTTAATTTGCAATTGGAAAGTAAATAATTTATCCATAATACAAGTCCTAAACATTTGAATATTTTTATTTATAGATATTATAATTATACTAATGACTGGAATTTGCACTTAAATTGTAAGCTATCGTTTTAAAGTTCGCTGTCTTACTGGTTTTGACTATCCAGATAGAGATCTTGGTGATTTATGCTTCTGTAGTACCATTAATTACCTGGATCAGATTTTTTTCTTACTCAGTTCACAAGACATATAATGACGGCACAAAAGGCGATGTACTGCTTGGTTGTCTGATTCCTCTCTCTTGTATACTATCAAAAAAGGAAATACTTGAAATAAACTATGAATACTTATAGATATATCACAAATTCCTGAGTAATAACGGGTACCAGTCAATAAATAAGTATATTGATTCTATTTGTACAAAAAAAAATTACCAACAAGTAACTATCCAGAACGACAAAGAGTTGTCAACAGAGATAATTAATATCACCCATATCTTTAAAAAACCAAGTTTCCGTCGAGCATCATCACACTTAGGGGCATTGGGAGCAAGGGCATTGTCATACCCTCCATCTTCTTTGAGGCAAAGGTGAGGGTCGGTGCTGACAGGTACTCCTATCTGACTAAGTTATACCTTGCATGACAGCTGAGACCAATAGCGTCAAGTTCCTGTCCTAACAAGACTCGACCCCCTCTCACAAGGCCCGCAACCCCGCAACCTGCTTACAAAGGAGAATATGTCCTTTTGGCATCTCAAACTTGTCCCTGCAACTCCCCCCTTTATCAATCCCTTGTATTACTTCCTTCTGAAGGTCTCTGCTAATTCACACAATAGCATGCACGTCGTGAAGGCCTCCATTATCAAGTACTGGAACCAAATCTTTCTTATGATGTGGTCAAGTTCTGCAAAACCTCTAGGACTCGTATCGAGCGAATGATTGGCATAACTGCACACACATTCAATATGTTTTTTTCTTTTCCTATATTAGAAAACTTAAATAAATTTGAAACCTCTACTTGCTTCCATTATTGATCAAGTTGCAGTTAAAGATAGTGTACCTTAAGGACCCTGTACACTAGAGTCTATCTCATGCACAAAATTTTACTTACAAGCTTGTTTTGTTTGCTCGTTTGTTTGTTTGTTTGTTTGTTTGTGAAAAGTATTTTCTCTCGTCGAGAAGTTTAAAGAAAAGGGAACCTTAGCTTTGCTTAGACATAGACTTAATGATCAACCTATAATATAAGCTGCGCTATTGCTTAAGATCGTAGATATTACCTAGTTTTTTTTTTTTTGTAATATCTACAACTAATCAATTTATCATTAATATGGTATTGATTGTTAATGAAACAATGTTCAGCACGTCCTTACCTTGCTGACAATAATATATACACTGTATTAATAATTATACGAAATTTGTCAAAAGAAGTTTGACCTATTTTACACAACTATATGTATGAACTTAATAAATACATATGTACAATTTTATCAACATATGTTAGTATTGACCTTGAGCAATGATTAAGTTTTGAAAATCATAACTTCATGAATAAAATATTATTTTTGAACTTTTGAATGTATCTAATAATTTATTTGGCAGAATAAATATATATTAAGGTTTAGATTTAATGATCAGAATTTATTATTATCATTTTTTCAAAAAAATTACGTTTAGTTCTCAAAAAATGGATAGTACTCTTAAAAAAAGTCAAAATTAAACTACTGTTTTTTAAATTTCTAACGTAGCCTTTTTTCACCCCTAAATAAGACACATTTCTAAAAGGATAAATGTTGAAGTTTCAAGATAATATTAAGGGCAGTTCTTATAAGTAAATTTCGTGGATACGAATTATAACATATTAAGAACCGACAATTTATTATTAAAGTATCAGATAAAGGTTGAGGTATATTTCTCGCCGCTTTTCATAACTATCTGAAATCTTGCAGTGCTTATTGCTCGTCTAAAACCGACAATGGCAATTCGTACTACAAAGACGTCATGGAGAAGGAATTCAAAAATGGCAAGAAACAAATGAAAGTCGTTTTTATGAGATCTTTAAAATTCACAATGATTATCCTGGGATTCTTTTACCAGGACTTCCCATCATATTTGGCCTTGAGTACATCACCGATCAGATAAGCCAACTGGCTTGATTTTCTTTCAAAAGCTCTCGTCAAAGCTCAAAATACCTTCAGAGAGGATACTCCATTAATATTGTTGGATTATTTAGTAATATTCCGATTAATGAGGGAATCGACACTTTTATAGAAGATATTGAAACTTGACCCAAATAATCATTTCCAACATTGTTTTCTGATATCATCGTTGACACATGTTCTCTACCTAAACATATTTGAATTTGATTTGAAGCTCTTCATCCAGTTATGGGGCACTTCAATGGAAAACAAAGTGGACCCCACGTTGACCAATATTTTCAAGGGTAAAATAGACAAAAGTTATCATACAGATAATCCATGATTTGTTTGCAGTTTTGACTGGATCAGAAGAAATACTCAAACGTGGCGTGGAAAAGTTTTTTCACAGACTCAAACTAAGACATCAAGAAGTATAAATGAAGTTGGTTTGAAAAAGTGCTTAAAAAACAATTCGAAAAAGGATGTACACAAATAAAAATAAAAATTGTTTTTTAGAAAAAGACAAGGATTTCAGTTTTTAAGAATTAGAAAATTCTGATGGCTTAAAATTAATTACATAATTAAAGACTTAATTTGGACTCAAAACAATAGATTAACGATTCAAGGTGGACTCTAATGATTACAATATACTTAGTGAAAAAATAGAAATAACTATCGAGTGTATTCTATTTTTAAGGATGAACTTGGTTGGACGAAAATATAGAAGGACTTTAACTGGACCATTGAATGGCAGAAAAGTAACAATATACTTGGGAAATGAAAGGTGTAAGTCCTTGTGGAACTAAGAGGTTGATTAAGGATCCATGTGGGGGTAACTCTTGCCTATGCCCTTGTTAGATAAAACGTGGAAATTGCCTAGATTTCCTTCTTATACCAGCTTCTTTCAGCTGATCTAATAAAATTGTATGCTTACTAATGTATACACTTCCAAAATATTCAAGTACTCAAACTGTATCATTGAATGACAGAATGAAACACTTAAGATTTCATAGAAAATTAGAGGTAAAGGCCCCTGTTATACTCATAGTAGAATTAAAGAAAAAAACACGATAAAAATATGAAGAATAGCCTGTAGATCTTTCAAACCTCTAGGCATAGATGACCCGAAAGACATTGCACCATACATTTTAAAGAACTCTTTCGAGATGATTTTCAATCCAAAATCCATCCTTGGCCCTTGGAAGATGTAGTTGGTGGTCCATAAACTGTATCAAGGCTATTATTTTTAGTAACACTATTCTTCTCAGTTAAATTACATTTTTGAGGTGTAGTTGAAGTCTTAGCAACCTGGGCTTGTCCAATTTTAGTCAGATAATGTTTTTAAATTGGAAATCCCCCAAACATATTCTGGTGTTGAAATTTATTGGCTCATCATGTCTTAATAAAGTAAGTTTTAAATTCGTTTAAATTCGTTTTTAGTGACATTGCCCAAAAATCGTTTCTAACGGAAATTCTTTTTAGACATGTAAGATATAAAGTATTCCACATCCTTTCAACCTTTGTTGTAGTCATAGTGGAATTGAGGATCGATATTCCATCTATTGGCTTGATAGTTAAATTGAGGATGATGTAATTGTATCATATCTTTAATGCAGTCATGGAACATAAAAATGTACCATGAAACGTCCCGTGAGTCTTATTTGCATGGAACGTCCAAATCTCTTGGTCATCTTTGATATTTTGAACCACATTTGACTTGTTGAAAGATGTGCTGATTCGCTTAACATGTATATTTGTTGTGTTTGATATTTATTGTTACATGTAGACAATAATAGAGAGTGGAGTGCAGAAAAGAAAAGTGGAAAATAACATCAAGGGGGTCGAGTGTGTCTCATTACAAATATTTGTTTTCCCTACTCCTCCAACCTCCCCTCTGACACCACTTGGAAATCAGACAATACAATCGTCCCTCTCTTAATGTTATTGTTGTTGTTGTTGTTGTTGGACGACTATTAAACAATATGGAAAGCTGAGATTAGGAAATGATACTGCAAGTTGAGGAGTGAGAGAGGGGTGGAGTTATTTTTCATCAACATGATTTGTATGTAAATAGAAAATCTATTATGTAAAACTCTTTAGAAAATACAAAATATAAACTCACGCAACTTCCCTCTCCACCATTTTTAATACAGGGTTGTTCATATCTAATTATATATATTTTAAATTTTTCATGAATAAAACTGTAACAAAAGGTGGCTATGAGTGAAATTAAAGTTACGAGATATTCCTCACTGAGGGGTTGCTATTGATTATTTTGTGGTTCCTTCGGAAATATACTCTCTGGTCAGACTCTATTATTCAAGTTAATTCAAAAAATATTATATGTTCTTATGAATAATATGGACGTTAACTATGGGATTTGGGCCATCCACAGGAATACTCCAAGATTATTTTTTATATGTTTGTATATACACACAGGCGGGGTATACTATTCTTCTTGGAAGCTCACACCTGTTTGAATAGCAGGATCTTTAATTTTGATCTTAATTCCTCAATTTCTTAATGATCCTCAAGCCCCGTGCAAGGGGGTCGAGGGGAGGGGGGTAGTTTGAGGAATTAAATAATATGCAGAAACCCATTTCTTGTATTCTTCCTTAATTTCAAAAGTGTAGTTACTTCAAAAGTTGTTCAAAGATATGGAAATTATTGCAAAAACGGTTGAGCTGATTTTAATTAAGCATTTGTAGTTTACATTTATTTATTAAAAGTATTATTTGAATAAGTTGTTTGTTGTCGAGCACTTTTCTGACGACACAGATGTGGTTTTTTTTTATTGGCAACTACAATACTTTAAACGATATATACTGTGAGTATTAAATCAAACAAGTTCTACTAAAATATCATTATATTTTGATATTTAGTAATATCTCTTACTGTAGTATATATTTAATTCTCTCTAGTCCCATCATAGACTGACTTATCGAGGGCCCTGTTCTCTGTTGAGTCAGGAAGGAACTGTAAGACTCTGCAGGGGAAAAATACTATGTTTCACACCACACTGCTCAAATTATCTAAGCCCTATGGCCTTTTAGTATGGGGATGCAGTGGAGTAATAAAACTATAGATCATCTTGTAACAGATTTACAGAATGGGGTCAAGGATGCGTGTGGAATTCTAAAATCTGCTTAAAGTAGACGATAATTTAGACCTGTTCAATTTTTTTGGAATTGTACCAAGTTGTAAACAGTAATTTTAAGTAGATTATCTGCCATAACTTGGATAGTTTATGATCCGATATCATAAAAAGAAATGAAAAACTCCTTCACAGCAAATATTCTTTATAATGCTCAAAAAGATTTCTTTGTAATTACCTACATTGAATATGGTCAACATTTAAAAGAGAAATTTTGATTTAAAAAATCCTTTTAACTATGGTAGTTTGTGATACAAAAACAGCATATCTTTATGCCTACTGCCCATGGGTTTTACTACAATTTATTGATCATTTTGATGAATAAGTTCAAAAACATTTACTCGGAACTTTTCTCTAATTTTTCATACTGTTGAGTAGTTAACAATTTTTTAATACTGGATAAATTAATTTCAGAAATAATAAATTAAATTGATTAGAGTATTTATTTATTTATCAAAACTCATAATCTTTAATACAGATTTCAAAGGCCCTTTAATATAAAGAGTGAGGAAATTAATTTTCCAACATTAACATTAATTTGATTTACTGTGTCCTTGAAGGAGTTCTCTAGGTTACTCAATGTGTATAAAAAAATATAGTATATACTTGGATATTCAGGAAAGATATTTTGTACCAAGCATTATTTTCTTGTAATGTAAACTTTGATTACAGTTAGGATATTTTACATTATCTAAAGTTAAAGGCATCGATCAAAGAAGACTATATTCCACAGTTGCGCAAAAAGCATAATGTATTTTTTTTTATTCCTCACCGGGAATGACAGTGTTTAGATTGCAAGTTTTTTTTTACGTGGACCGGTACATTACTTGGATAGACAGGAGTTGAAAGACCCCAAAGGAGACAACAAGACTCTACTTAGTACACAATACAAAGGAACGTTAAACACTGTAAAGAAACGTTAATCGGGTTGTTTAGAATGGTTTTATTTGACTTTTCGGACCCAGTGTTTGCCCTCCAACCTACTTTGAGTGAAATATAGTTGAGTCACACACAAATAGCTTCTTCAGAAACTAAAAAATCCAAACTAATGTCAAGAATACAGGAGGAATTTCTTCATTTGCCAAAGGAAATTGTCATAAGGATTTTCTTATGTTTCCAAGTTTGAGTCAAGGCTCTTACTGACGACAAAGGGGATTATATTAAATAATAAAAAAATTTGTTTTAGGTTCAGCTTTCATTTGGTAATTTATGTTATAAAAGTCAGAATGTTAGTTTCGGAGAAAATCTATTTAAAAAAAATATGTGCTAGTTGTTAAATAAAGGTCGCACCCTGTACATAAATATAATTCGTTTTTAATGAGAGGTGACAGACAAGCTTAGAGATTTGTTGTATGTAATATCAAACATGAAATCCTCTGATGAACAGATGAAAGACCCCCCTCAAAATCAAGTCATCCATAAAAAGAATCCTTTACTGCATACATTCAAGGTAGGAAGGTACAAAGTTAATTGTAAAGGGATTTCATCCCTTCAATACTAGAAATATATGGACATGGAGCAGATGGGGCTTTTCTTTCTTCCTTCATTTCTTTCTTTCTCTCTCTCCCTCTATCTGTCAAGCATTACACTTTGTTCGTTTGATCTCACTCCACCAATATATCATTGTAATGCACACGCTGATGTATGTACTTCAAAGTTAGGGATTAACTCAAGATTCATTATCCTAACTGGGATGGAAAAAATAATAACGTGTACCTATACGTAAGAGCAGAACTTCCTCAAAAAGTTGTTGAAGTAGATATTGTATTATAGGGAGTCACATCTGCCTATAAAGATGAGTCCGTATTCAGAATCTGTCTCTACAGCTATTAACCCTTAAAATACCAAAGAGTGTACTCCCCGTATAACACCGCCTGTGTACTTTAGTAACATATTTAAACTTTTAGTATATTTTCATAACTTCATCACGAAATAGGGGTTCTATTAATAGGTGTTTCCTTTCGCATAGCATCATCTATAATATAGTCTATTACATATTTGTGGATTAAAAGGTAAAAATCCATAAATATAACATAGAAATTTCGTTATGATATACATGATATTCATGGATGCTTCTTAGAATTGTATAATGTCCCAGGATTGTGACTTCCCAAGAAAATAATATTAGGTTGAAAATGGGGCAGTCATCATTTTCAGGGGAGTAGCCCAAAAATAATATACACTGTTATATAATTACTTACGTAAATAAGTTTATGTTTATATATCAACTAGCGTTAGACCCGAGTTTTCTTAGAGTAATAAGGCGCCGGTCAAAATAAGAAAAACCCAAGAAATCCGCAGTGTTACATTCCGCTTTTTGTGAGCATACTCACACATAAGGACTTAATAATTATATCAATTCATACGTCGTGTTCATTGAACAAGAATGAAAAAAAAAATATATATATTAAGAGTTTGAAAAAAAATTTATTTAATGATACTTTCAGCCTCTGGAGTGCTTACTAACAGAAACCAACCAACCAGTGATGCTCCCTGAACACGCCTGCAGTATTTCATACCTAAGACTAAGTTGTTATTTTGTAGATAACAAACGAAATGAATTTTTATATATTTATATGATATACTTCAGGAATCACAATATATATATATATATAAATAACATACCGTATACAGGTTCCATGCTATATATACCCCTCTGTAATAGTTCCTTAATACAGCTACATTGTAATTTCTTAGATCAAAATATGTTTAGGATTTACATTATAATAATATATGGTTACCTGTATAACATGCCCAGATTAAGACATTTGATGGAAATTATCTCAAACGTAAAGTCAATATTCTAAGATCTTTGAATACCTCCAAAGATGTGGATCTCTGATGATATTCATTTTCCCCCTGTTAGTACTTTATTAATTATTGGACAAGCAATGATGAAATTATCATTAGGAGCTTATTAGGACAAAAGTATGAATTAGTTAATTTTTATTCTTTCTAAATATGATAATTTATATTATTTTACTTATCCTATAATAAGCTTTAGAGTTTATATAGATCTTTATATATTTTTATTGGATTAATTGGACCCATTGGAATTATATGCTTTGCTTACGTGTTTTATCAGTACAGGATTGATCTTATCAAGTGGTACACATTTCATTATCCTTAATTTTTCAAGAGTAAAATTGAAACAACAGGTTTTGTGATAACATTTATAGAACAAAAATCATCAAAAATAGTGTTTGGCACAATTTTAATTGATATGTGAGCCCTCAGCTCTACTCATTGACTCAAGACGAAGAATAAATCGCTTGCAGGCCTTGATTATTTAATTAGATTTGAGCTAGGTCCACTCCTTCTTGAATGGAAGCCTCTGGAAACTGGGCATTCCTACCTGGAGAGGTACACCCACTCTCTTTCAGACGCCCTTGATAGAGTAGTTCAAAGGATTCGTATATAGAGAGGATGAAGGACACCGTTTGAGGTTCCAAAAGTCCGGAAATTAGTCTCTCAGGAAGGCCATGGTCTTAGCGCCGCAATGAAACAGAGCTTCATCTTGAGGGAAAGCAAATTTGTCCACGAATTTTTCTTCTGCCCAAGGTAACACTTTTCTTATCTATAAGTTCAATGTGGGCGTCTGCATATAGCCGGTCCTTCCTCTCCACAAAAATGGGAGAGCAGACTCCACAACGCTAGATTTTTTATTCTGAAGACATGTCTTACTGAAGCAGACCCGCGCTCCTTGGATATGGGCATGAGGGACATGCTGCGTCAGAGAAGCTTGAAAATTTATCTCCTTTGTTGATTCATTTTATTTCTTCTCGCTTTTCTTGATTATATTGAGTCGAGACTCTAAGAATCTTGAGTCACAAAACATATATTTCTCCGAGTTTGAAGAAAATTGACCAATCAATTTCCCTTCTTTTAAACTGAAATTAAGTGTACTACTAAATAATATCAGCCCTTTATATATAATATAATATTTGACACAGAGAATAAGAAACGATTGTTTTATTTAATATGTAGGGATACACACAGAGCGAAAAAATAACGGTTTGCTTGGACCAATTGGAGAAGTAGAACAAATACACAAAATTGATAAAGGGACCTAATTGGTATTATAAGTTTTTTTAAAGTAGTGCCCATCAAGCAGAGACAATATAAGATTCTAATCGGCTCTAGTAGGTTAAGATCTTGAGTCTTCAGCAATAAACGTCAGCTATGGTAAAGATTAAATAAAGGATACAAATATAACTTGAGATACGAGTGTCAGAAAAGTCGAATTCTTATTATGATACGAGCTGGTCAAGAATTTGTAAGAGAACGTGATAGGCACTTCACGCCTAAACTTTTAAGTTATAGTTCTTTTGGGATAAATTGTATTGAGTTACAAACTCTATCAAAGAACGAATGTAACTCCTATGTCAAAGAATTACTGTATATTGTTCTATCTTTAGCCATAAAAGTTTACTACCTATTTATAATTTCAACGTCAGCTAAAGGAAAGAAGTATATTGGTAAACTTTTTATTAACCCCTCAAATTAAATCAGAGTTGATTCTACTTTCTCTAGTTATAACTTCCCATGATTTATTTATGAAAAACCAACCAATATGACGTCATATTATGCATCTGTTGTCAGCTGATGCCTTTGATCAATTGTTTGAGCATATATTTGCATACTCATATATATATATATATAGTGATGACTTGCGTATATAGTAGATAAAAAAGAAAAGGAATGTGGAAATAAAAAAAATGGCTGAATAGTTTTACATAATTTTTCAACTCCCAAGTTTTTTATTTGTTTAAAATGAAATGACTTTCATTTCATAATAATTCTTAATGGAGTAAGTAGCGTGTAAAATTATACGTCCCCCCTCCCACACACCCACATATAACAAATTCCCCTAGGGGAAAGGAGCTTTATATCCCTCCCCTTGTTATTATTTTATACATTCAGAAGCCATACTTACATACAATTGTACAAACGAATGTATCTCGTTACATTAAGTGGGTTTCATAAGGAGGAGAAGACAATGTTTTCATAAGTGGATTGTTGGTATGTAGTTCAAGAGCTGCGCTAGGAACTAACGATTTTAGTAGGTATGTCGTATATGGATACCCATTTTATGTTGAAAGGTTAGTTACTAACCAAAAATTACATGAGTCCCTCAACAATATTGATATATATGTGTTAGACCGTGGACTTATTGAGTGATCTGGTATATAGATATTAGGGCTGGTTTGGTACGGGATTGTATCACCGTTCAGTTTTATGCATTTTTAGTTTTGGTTCAGTACGTGTCAGCACGTATGTATTAAATCACATATTATATATGTTGATGTTATAAAATTATAGTTACCTTTTGTTAATTAATAGATTTAGATAATGAGGTACAATTTTAATCTATAAGTATCAAATTATTTCATAAATAATTTATGTATTTTTTCATACAAAAAAGAGATAATTACTAACAAAATGATATAATACATCCCAGTTGACAAACATCCAGTGATACGGTGGATAGATAATTAAAATAAATCATCCAATTTCTCTAAGTTGGCTGATCGATACCTTGCCACAACATGTACAGTAGAAATAATTTTGACCCAAAAAATATTATGAATTCATGTATAATGGTTTTATATAACCCTTCTATATTTTAAAGATTTGACTTTTTTAGACAAGAGAGAATGGTTGATGCAGTTATTAAATATCATTAGGTATACAAATATTTCCTTTTGGTAATAAACAATTTCATAAGCTATATTTACATTTAAACAGATAAAAAATCAATTTAGTTTTTACTTATACAATAATAGTTGAGCAGAGTACCATTAAAAACTACTTTCTGGGTAGTGGGTTGTCTATGATTTATATCAAGGTGGACACGCAACATTGGATTCCGGGTGGAATAACGGCGTTTGTGTCCTTGCAAAAAAAATTATATTTAATAATACTCATCATATGAAGATGACGTGACCACAAGGCAAAATTCATAAATTTATTCAAATTAGTATAATTTTATGTTAAATTTTTATTCTTGTTTTTAATTTAGATTTTTTTAAATAAAAATTTACTTTTCTTAGTTTAAGAAAAATAATTATTATTTTAGAATATACCTTTATTTCTTCTGTTTTTCATATTGTGTATAATTCATATATGTCCAAATAGATTTAAAACGATATAAAATGGTTAGAAAAAAATTGTTTCTAAAAAAATAAATAAACTAAGATTGTAATGTTTACGTTAACGAAATTTGAACAAGCATAAAAGGTTACAAGTGGAGATGTAGGAATATAGTTACAATTTTGAAAATCATACCAAGGTTTGATAATTTAATATAAAAAGTTTAGGAGTAACTCTATTTCATCTTTTTTGCCATTTAAATTAGGGAACAAAGAAACCGAAAAAACATCCTGATTTTGCTCTACTTGGGAGTATAGTCCAAGAACATTGCTAATCAACTGGAATGCGCCTACAACACTATGTATCCATTTGGGGACATATTTGAGACATCTGGATCAACTTTGAGGCTTAGAGTCCAGAGCTTTGTGTGAGTTCAATTTATGTATCCATGGGGGCTCCTATCATCACCAAATCTGAATCCATGGGATTACAGCATATGGAGCATTATATACAAGGAAGCCTTTGATACCTCCAACAAGAATGTGGATTACATGAATGCTTCCATCGTTACTGCCTGGGACAAAATGAATGAGTCCTACGCCAGGAAGACTTGCTATGTACAATTTAGTACACGTTTGGAGTCTGTTGTTGCAGCCAATGGGAATCTGATGGAATAAATTTTAACTTAATTTTAAAATGACAATTTAAAAAAATTAAGCTTCCCTCTCTTATCGTTCTTGAGATAAATAATTACATTTTGTTGAACTAACATTTGATCAGATTTTGGTTAAGCACACTGTAGTTTCAAATAAGACTACTGAACCAATATATAAGAACAATAAAAGCATCAAAAATAATTTACTAATTAAAACACAACACGGATCAATAATTTAATACTGAAGTAAAACTCTTCAATTTATGACGTTAATCCCTCTTTAAAAAAATAGTAATTTTGCCGGACGATCCTATTTAATGTATTAAATTATAATAGTAAATCTGATATTCCATTCATACTCAAATAAAGGGCATAGTCCCAGTAACAAGTTTGGGATTTTTACAGCATAAAAAAACAGCATATCCTGCAAAGGTAGATATAATCATTGCTCTCAGATTTTGCCTTCAAATGGTCACACCATTAACTAGCTTTGAATCATTGGGAACTTTGACTGTACAATATGTATGACTTTTAACTCTCTTGAAATTATTTTCTCGATGCGATACCTTTAATTTTTGGACGCACAAGAAAGGATGTAAAACGAGGACACATGCGGGGAAATACAAACGTTTGGTTATCAAATATATTCCAACAAAAAAAAAAGAAGCCTTTGGTCATTTCATACTCGAAAACAGTCGACAGAGATTGTATTGTTTTTGTTCGCTTTTTTAAGCTATACTCGAGATTTGAGAAGAAAAACCATAGTACATACGCATTAATTTGTTTGGTTGATAACTCTAGTGGAATGACAAATACATTTTTGGCTCACTGATCAGAATAAACGATAACAAAAACATGACAAGCCAAAGGAAGTATTTGACACAGGGTTTTTGTCTATACATATCTATAAATACACCCAAATATGTCAGCTATTCTCGGTTTATACAGAAGAAGAGAAAAATATGAATATAAAATATGTCAATTAAAATATTTTGATTTTATTTCATTTATACCATTCAAAAGTAGGTAGGTATACATTTATATATATTAGAGTGGAGCTTGTTTTTAAACTTTTGTAATGTTAGATTTTATATTTTCAAAAAAAATAAAATTGTGTCGAAAGGTATCATTTAAGAATTTCAAGCTGTTCAGAAATATATTTAAAGGTTTAAAGTTTTGAAAATTTACACTTACCAAAAAAAAGTGTGGTATTGTCTAAAAAATCTTATAAAGATGTAAAATACAGCTTTCTGGCGAAAATAACAAATTTAAATAAATTAAAATGCAATTTATATTATTTTACAAACTTTTCAGAGAATTGAGTATATATATATATATATTTAAAATGAGCATATTTATAAACTGAATTTGCAAAATTAGCCAAAAAATGTAAATTTGGATGACTTTGAATACCTGATGTTCTGACTTTATATGATATAAAATTCCTATAAAATCAAATTAAATGAAATAAATCAAAAATGTATGCACATAAAATTTAGTATTTTTAAGTTCACATTATTATGTTAAGAAAAATCAACTGGGATTTTTGTTAAGAAAAAAGTACCCATTCATAAGCAATCATAGTTTCAACACGCCGGCGACGTAGTTGGCAGCTCTTTACGAGGAAAGGCATGTCCATGGCGCACTATACTATGCTGGCATGAGCACAGCTCCATGCAATCTAATTTTGGGTGAGCCGTATAGAAGACATACTTCTCCCATACGCCGCAAAGTCCAGAGGATTAAAGACAGGGCTGAAGGAGGTCACCATTAAGACAGGTTTTGGTTCTTTTTACATGTGGCTGTAATGGACTTCTTTATGTTGTAGGAAGGCCTGATAAGTTACCAACAGTCTTTGCAACCATAAATCAGTTGCGGTCAAAATGACTATTGTTTTCCCTATCAGTAAGTCCAAAACCTTGGATAAGAAAAAGAGCTCTTTCAAGAAGGCCAAACTGGGATTCGGAGGAGTAAAGGAAACAGTCCAAGGAAATCCTCTCAAGTCTATGAGGAGTCATATAAGAGATCCTGGGGTTTCACAACAGACAGTCCAGAGAGCTATAAAAATAGGAGGGGAAGGCCTACAGTGTCCATCATCCAAACACCAAGGACTTTAAAGCCATTGTCAGCCATTATTGGGATGCATTGACAGAGGACTACATATGCAGTGGATGTCAAGTTTTCCACCAACTGGAAACCACCAATGCCCTAAGGGAAGGTATATTAATTATTAAGAGATCTCAAACACACATCTATTAGAATATTAAGTCTCCTTCCTACCTTATACTCCTACTTATACAACAATCCCATCTCTAACCATTACTAAAAAATAAGAATAATTTTTTTTTTTAAACTTAGGTCCTTTGTCTAGTTCAAATTATTTGTCAAAAGCGGCTACATATTTGCAAATAATATTTTCATATTTGTAATATAATTTTTCGGAACATAAGGTACCAATATTTCAAAAATTGATAAAAATAAGCTCCGTCCTAATCTACACATTATACTATTTTGGTTGACAGGTCCATAAAAACTCCACTTTATAACAAAGAGAGATGGTTTTTATTATTATTGCTGTATTTATTTTGATAGGGATTTTTTTTTTTCGTTATTTGGTTATGACAGATTGGACAAGGTAACATGTTTTTGTTGTTTGGGTAGTAAAATAAGCTGTCAATTCCATTTCTTCTAAAATAAAATAAAAACACTTCATTACGAGTGGTCTGTTAAAATCTGAACACATTGAAATTTATAATTGAAAAAGATGTAATTTATTAATTAAAAATAGAATTTCAACAAAACTAATACTATAAATAGTGGTGCCCGACTTCACTTAATCATTAATTCAGCTGAACGTTGATACTTCCAGGCACCGAAAGAATTGGCACACACTGCCGATGTAGTCTTCTGTCATAACTTCCACGTTAAGGTCGTTAGTGGCTTTGATAACTTGGTGTTTGCATAAGAAAAACAGCAGGCTTACCCCTCGACATGTACCTAACATTTATTCTCGTGGGAGTTAGTATGAGGGCTGTGTCGAAAAAATTTCAAATGAACTCACAAGTCCCATGCATAAGAGTCTTGCAAATGAAAAGATGGGTTTCTTTCATTGCTGGTGTCAAAATGGGGGCTTACAGTCCTCAAATGGCTCTTTCCACCAATTATTTTGTATGCAATCTGGACAGTCCGGGGTTAAATCCCTAGACCTCCTGCATGGCCCCTCATAGACTTAAGGTTATTGCCTGGGATATTTTCCTTAACTCTTCCGGATCCAATTTTGCCAGAAACTTTCTTTGTCTCCAACGTTTCGGACTTATTGGCAACGTAGACGGTGGTCTTGGCGTCGCGTAACTACTGGGTGTGCTCAAATCAAAATTCGTAAATCAAGCCCAAGGGAAATTTTCTCGATTTATATGTAAGCTATAGAACTCAAGTTTGTTTAGTTTTGTAACTAAAAAAAATATGAATTAATTTGAGTAAATCTACCTTTATTAATCATTGAATTTGTAAGTATTCATATTTCACCGTTAAAATACTATTTTAACTATTTTGAAAGGTTGCGTGTGAAAACGAGTGGGAGTCTTGTTTTTGTAAATTATTGTTGTTAATCAATTCATTATTATCTGTAGGCGCACGTTTCAAACATCGACGTCAACAGCAAACGGAGAGAACAAAAGAAGAAAAATAGATGCTGGAGAATTGATTGACGTGAAAAATTGTCTTTTTGAAGTGTAGTTCGTTTTGTTATTATTTTTTTTTTTTTACGATGTTGTTTTTAAGCTTCACTCTGTCAACGTTTTGACAAGAAAATAAATAAATAAATATATAAAATGTTGAACGTATCTTATATTTTTGATGAAGATGATGGCAGGCGACTACAATTATGTTTAAACAGTCATCATTTGAATTACGAGGAACGTACCTCCGTTGTACATGAAGGTATCAGCATGAAAAACTAACTTATGGGTATCTTTTTAAGTTCAAAATATGTCACTTATAAATGGCTTATTGCAGATAATTCCTATCTTGGTTCCAACATGCCACTGCATGTAATCACAGCTGAACTTTAAATCAACACTGTTATTTACCTTAGGGACATCTTGATCAAGTGGAAGTTTAGCTTGAACGATGTAATACATTTGCAGGACTCTATCTGAGGTTATGTCATGTCTCCAAAGCAACAAAGTTATTCCTATCTGAGAAGGTCTTGTTTTCCCAAATTTGATTACAATGGCGTGTATAGAATGTGCCCATATTCGACACAAACCGGACTCGAAATTTCACTTTATTCGTAAATAATGACTCTTATACGTACAATGCTTATGGTTTTTGAATATGTGCTCTAGTCGGTAGCGTTAATATTTGCTATATAAGTTAAACATACCACGCTAAACGAGGGTTTACTGATTTCATATATACATAGATATTTACAAGGCAAAGGAAACAGAGACTGTCAATAAGGAATTGAATATTGATAGAAGTAGAAAAAATTGGCATGTGACCAAATCATTATGGAATTTCAAGTTTTTTTAATTGAAAAATTGCTTTTTCAAAATATATTGGATATAAGTAATAAAAGAAGCGATGATCAATTGACTGTTTTTGTCAAATCCATCAAAGGAAATTCTATAAAGTTATGTAACTATCCACTCTAAGTGTCCTTGATGGATCTGGCAGGTTTATTCGTAAATATAGTGTCTTAAATATTTAAAGAGTTTCTCATTTTATTTTAAATTGTTATTGACAAGAAGTCAGAAAATTGTATGTTGATGCATTATTTATTAAACAATTTCAATTTTTGGATATATATGTAGTATTTTAAGATAAGAAAACATATTTGATGTCTAGTAGATTTTGTATGTTCTACAGCCCGTTATATATTTTATATGGGATTGACGTAAGGAGAATAGACCAACCGTACAATTATTATGATTTCTCATGAGCAAAATTTTTGAAGCCATGTTCATGTGGTATGGGTAATTGATGGAAGACAATTTAAATGACACATTTTTAGTTTCACAGTCCTGGGATTGGAAAAAGTTACCCAAGATTTCCTTGTAAATTATTCGATCAAATCTTATCTTAAATTTTTTTTAATATTATCTTATTTAAATTTTCTGTAGGATGGCCTGAAATAAACTTGAATCATTCTTATGCTAATTTACGACATCTGGTAACCTTTTTTTTCGTTAACCTATAGAAAATAAATAGAGACAGACGTAATTTTTTTTTCTTTTTCTCAAGTTCCACTCAGATATATTGAAAAAGTAATTCATAAAAACAAAATCGGAAAATCATTGATGCTCTCATTTAAGTTCAAAGGGACACCCATAGGAAATTGCAGCCATTGCTGGGATAAATAATGCTGGTATGTCGTAAATATAGAAAGTGAAGGATAGAGCCCAGAGCTCCAGGGGTGAAGAGGTGTAGGAGAGAGGAGGCCTTTATGAAGAAGCAAAAGGACAAAATAAACACTAGACCAAAGATAAACCCATGGAGAAAACTAATTGAGATAAGCATGGCCGAGTTTACCACGCAGCAGGCATCAAAGAGCATAAATGGAAGACTAAGAATGCCAGCCCATTATGAAAAACCATTCCTTCTTTTACTTTCAGTTCATTTTCGCTTATCTTGTTAAGTTTCTTTATATATTAATTTGGCATAGAATAAAAAGATTCTGTCAAAAACTTTAAATAAAAATTGTCAGAAAGAGCTTTCATATAATTTTTTTTTTGACTGCACTTTGTCAATAATTTATTTTTTGAAAGGTACTTAAGACACAATTGTTTTATATACGACCTACATATATAGGTTATCAGCGCTTTTTGATCTCTTGTAACTCTGATCTAAGTGCTAGGCTGTAAAGTATATATATATATATGTTTAAAACAAAAGAGAAACGACGCTGATTACATCAGTGTGTCTAGTGCTAAATACATATAATTAACTTTTGTATCCTCCCTTATCTCTTATAGAGGATCTTAATTAGTCCCTCTCATATTATGATGACAATGATGACATTATATTATCTCTTTATTCGTGAGACTTCATATTATTATTATGAAATTATTCTCCTAGTTTATTACTCATGACTTTATCAGCGTCTTTTTCATAATAATTAATAATCTGAACACGTTATGCTAGTGTTGTTTTGAGTTGTTTAAGATCGACTCGAGTTGATCAATTAGAAATATATAAAAAATCAAGCAGCCACACATAATCACCGTCCAAGTGGGAGACTTCCCAGGCCTTACTCTCCAAGAAGCCCCGTATTTCGTAGTCCAAATACATCCGACTAAGGCTTCACAATTTCTTTGATCGTCTCCTGGTACTTAAATCTCAAAGGCTTTCCCGTCAAGAAGTCTTCAGTGACAATCTTCCTGTCTTTCTGGTGAGGTTCTCACCACGGTTAATAACCACGGCCTCTGGACGTTAAAGAGACGCTCAACAGATAAATTCACAATGTTTGCAACCTCCTTAACATAGTGATGCATGGGTTGTCGTTGTTTGTTGACGTATTGAAACCAATAGTACAGTCTATGAAAGCTGATAAATTTTGAAACTGTTTCTTTTTAAGAATGAAACATTGATTGCCAGTAATTATGGCATTTGGAGCCATAATTGGTCAAATACAATTTGCTTAGGCCCAACAAGTAATGCTATTTGTGAATATTTGCTTCCTATCACGACTGCTTGAAGGTGAGCTAACAGAATGGACTGAGAGCCAAGCTTCTTTCTTCAAAATAATCTTCAATTTGAAAGGATTAAATGTTATACTGACTGGTCATATTTTATACAACTCTTTCTTTAGTTTTTTTACATACTGACTGGTCATATTTTATACAACTCTTTCTTTAGTTTTTTTACATACTGACTGGTCATATTTTATACAACTCTTTCTTTAGTTTTTTACATAACTGACTGGTCATATTTTATACAACTCTATGGGTTTTCTTCTTTTTTCATTCCCATTTGTATGTTGTAAATATGATTTAATTCGTACACGTTTCTATTGTATTTTAAAGAGATTGTTAAATGTGTTTATTATTTGGAGGTAAGTATTTATATATTAACCTCTTCTGTTTAAATATCTACCTGATCCATCACTACTTCTTTTTTCTCTTTCTCTCTCTCACATTACTCTCTATTTGAGAAGGATTGATGGGATAATCCATTAGTGAAGGATGATCCATTATACTGATGAACTAAATAATCTTGAACAAAAATATATACATTTTCCTCCTAAATTTTTTTATTCATTATATTTAATCCAAGTTCTTAAATGATAAATGATTGTAGTTATCCAATCTTATTTGGATAAAATAATAGGGATTTTGCAATTTATTTCAATCATATCTTGACCACAAATAGATATGAGATATGTCAACATAAAAACTATTTTGAAGAATAGTGATAATTGATGTTAAATTACTCATTTTTTAATTTTTTTTAATAACACATTAAAGAGTTCAACATTTAATAGGGATGTACAGGGTGGTCCATTGAAATCTGAACACTTAGAAATTCAATAATTAATTAAGGTTGCGTTATTGAAATGAAATAATATTTTAATATATTAAATCATATCTAATTATTTAAGGAAAACAACCATGAGCTCTTTAGATTACGTACAAGTCCAATGCTGGATACTATAGTTAGTTAAATAATATATACGAATGTAAGACCATACAAGTTTGCTTGTAGAGTGACGAGCCACATCTTATGATATATTGAATAAATTTTACTTGGTTTTCTAAGTAAATATACATAAAACCTTAGTTGACACATTCTTTGTTAGAAGAAGATATAATTACCTCGTAATTAACACAGTAACTAATTTGTTACAAACAAATTAAAAATCATCGTCATCTTTTTTTTTTTTTTTTTATCATAATCAAGGACTGGAAATTTCATTCATGTAATCATTCTTTAAAAAAAAAATGCGAATGTTAATTTGTTAAACAATGGAATAAAGAATAAAAATGATTTTTAAGCTTCACATGCCGTTGATTTAATATAATGCCTAGTTGCAAAAAACTATAATAAAATAATTTGCAAAATAACGAGAATAAAAAAAAAAACAATGTTAAGATGTTGATGAAACGATTAGATAAATTTAATTGTTGTTATTACCGTGTATAATTACAAAAGGTAAAGTTATTATTTAATAAGTAAGGTTTTTTTTTTGTTTTCTTGTTCGTACAAAATCTTAAAATGCAGAAAAAGATTTTAATTAAAGAAATATTTTTACTTTTTTATTTTTAAATACATAATAGAGTTATTAAAATAGAAAATAATTGTTCTAATTGTAGGGGGCACTTATTTTTTTTTATCAAAATGAATGAATATCAATGTTGAAATAAATTGTTTTAAATCCTTTTCATCTTTTTTTTATACATAACACAATTATTTTCCTGGGGTGTATGGTTACCCCAACGTTTAAACAGATATTTTGCAAAATAAAAATATTTTTTCCCTACGTCACTATTAAAAATGATAATATAAGTAAAGGTGTAAATACTAAGCATTGTTTAGCATGATAGTTTTGTTTTGCTTTGCAATTGGAAGAGTGTTTTTTCTATTTATTATTTAATAAAACTTTTTTTATTGTAAGGGATATGACCATTAATTAAATACTGTTGATCCTAAATATATATTTATATTTGAAAATATAGTAAGAGCAAATAATGAATGCTATTATTTTTATCCTCCTTATTTTTGAGAATTCTAACGTATCAACCCACCAGGACCTTATTGATTATAGTCATTTAAAAACAACGCAACTGCAGAAGAGTTATTGGCTAGTGTCCATGGCGTAAAACATGAAAATAGAAGCATGGATAGAAAAATACTGATGTTTTATGATGTGCCTTTTCTTACATCCTAATTGTCAGGCAGTATAAAAAAATAAATTTTGTTAAACATTAAAGGAATGGCTAATAAAATAAACAACTGATGACTATTTAATCATTTGTAATATCTAAAATATACATATGTCATTAGACATAGAGCCTATTATCAGTTAGAGGCACAAATGTTTTGTTTACTCATAAACTGTTAATTATCTATAGTGATGAGTATCGACATATTTACGGTGTATAAGCTTAAGAAAGTAATATCAATACTCGGAATAATGGATTCAATGGACAAATGAAGGAGTATTGTGAACAAAGAAAGTGATCTTTCAATGTGATGTATCTCGGTTTGGTATAAAATGGTTTCTTCTCCTAAATACAAAGTCAAATAAAAAACCCTGTTATTTTCGAATTATAAATTAAATTTTCAATCTGTTATCAAGTTAATCTTTTTTTATGATGTTAAACTGTTCCCAAAAAGTTTTGTAATTTTTTTTAATGATAAAAAGATTATGAAAGTTTATTCTTTGTCTTTATTCTATTTTAAAATTATAAATCTATTTATGTGAATTAAACATTCTGTCATTTAAAAAATATCACTAAATTAAAAAATTTAAATAATTGCCCTTTGATTATGTTCTGTTTAAAAAATTAAAAGAAAAAATCAGTTTTTGGGAACGTTCTATGGAACAAAATTAAATTATTTATGCTACAAAATTTAGTTTTTGATAAAAAATAAATATTTTACTTTTAAATATAAACAAAAAAAAAGTCAAAAAAACAAAAAACAATAATGTATAATGGATGATTTTGTCAAAAGTCGTTGAAGACTTGTATAGCAACATATTAAATTTGAAATGGAACGATGTAGCTCAATGTACAACGCGCTTAGGAGAAAATATTTTCTGGCCCTAAATTGGTTAGGTTCGTGTCTCGGTCTTTACTAATGTAGGAAATATACTTCATATATATATATAAGCACGTCCTGTAAATGTTATACAATTAAAGGCTAAAGTTAGACTTAGAAATTTACATCTCTCATGATCTGAGATTTAATCAGCATATACAGGAAGGAAACGCTATTAACACCCGTTTTTAAAAGTGCAAAATCTATCTGCAAATAAGGGCAGACAGGCTAACAATATTCATCAGCTGATAGTTGCTTTACAGAAGGTGCATAATCAAAACAAAGAAAACGTTCAATGGAGGGGACTCAAAAGAGTTTGACGTACAAAGAAACACTCAAAGATGTCGTCTGATACTCATTATGTTGATATATTGAACTTTACACAGAACCTCATCAAGAAGGACCCTCGCAGGTCCATCAATGTGATGATAAACTTTGTGAAGCCCTGAATGGATGAGGTGGCGAATGGAGAACCGTACATCTTCCAACAGGATGGGCACTGGTCCATAATGCAAACAAGACCCCGAAATGGTGCAAGCCGAACCTTCCACACTTCTGGGAGAAGGAGATCTGCCCCCTAACAACCCCCTCCCTCAACCCCTTGGACTTTTATGTGTTGGGTATGTCTGAAAGGTATACCAATTGTCCCCCTCACAACAACAAGGTCTCCCTCATCAGATCTATCATGGAAGTATTCAGCCACATCTCCAGGAAGGACATCATCAAGCCCTGCTCCTGCGTGCAGCCCCGCCTGGTGGAGGGCATTGCAGTTGGTGGTGATTTCATCCATTAATATTTTTTTATGTACGTTAATAAAAAATTAATCATAGCAAATTTCAATTTTTTTATCTTTATTTTAAAGAGAGTTATAGATATCTTAGTACAAGGTTAAAAACGGGCATCAGTAGATTTTCGACTCTCTACATTAGATTATGAGAAAGGACAATCCAAACGTGGGAATTATTAAAATAAGTTTAAAAACATGAAACTTTTGGTCCATGGTGAAACTTTATGTCCTTTTGATTATATTATACATATCATAGATCTGGAATCTTTCTTGAAACTACCTGATTTTGGCCTTAGAAAAGGTGCAAGCTATGTTTGTGTTGTTTTTTCCTTCTTTGAGTGTTAACAAAACAAATAATTTAAAATCAAATGGCATGACCTCATCATTTCGTATCATAGACTTACTATTAAGGAAGTTATAACGCTCCAGAAAATTTAAAAAATATTTTTCCCACCCTGAATACTTCTCAAAGGCTACCTCTTCCATGACTCTCTCAATCCAAACGCCATCTACTTCACAATACCAAATATAAACATTTTCATGCAGTTTTTACTATCGATCATACAAAATAGTCTTTGAAATTCTATAGATCTATATTAGGGCCATTTAGCCCTTTTTTTTCTGTGTGTGATGAATTTATGTATTTATTATTTACATTTAGGGATTATTTTATATTGTAATTTCTTCAAATGCAATATTAAGTTATTTTTAAAACATTAATAATCTTATTTTAAATGTATTACTTTTAACATAAATGATACTTTTTTTCTATTTTATAAACAATAACTATAAGTCGCCCTTAATAGCCATGGCTCCCAACCCGTGGGTTTTACCCCCAAATGGGGTTGCAACAACAATGTCATAGGTTCTTTTGTTGATTTTGAGACAATATGAATAGTATATTGAATATAGTCTGAGTACAAATATGCATAACTTTCTTCACGACATTTTTGTTGACATGACACTAAAATGTAGCAGTTTGATCAGTCAATTGACACGGATTTCTTGTTCAAAATTGGGTGTCTATATTTGAAACGTTTGGAACCATTGCTTCTAAGCTTTAATTATCACCACTGGTTGATAATAAATAAATATTTACTTGCTCACGATTTTTGCCAGGGGGATGCAGCCTGTTTCACCCCTGATATTCCCCCTCCCACTTTAATTATTCTACATACAAATGTTTACAATGTCGTCATCAATTTGGTGGTTGAACGTATCAATTAGTACTATGTATTCGAAAATTATAGAGAAGGAGGGGAAAGATCGGAGGAACGCTGTGCCTCTTGACGCCTTCGAAATCCTCTATTAAAACAAATATATATATATATATTTATATAAACAAGTATCTATTAGAACGTTGATGCCTTAATAGGAGGTTGCAGCCCCTGGTCCTTAATGAGAGGGATGAACGACAGCTGAAGCTAAGCAAACACAAAATGGAGGAGAAACAATTCATAGGTAATTGATGGTTGTCAAAGATGGATGAGGAGGGAGAAAAAAATCTATATATTTTTGTAGTAGGAAAATTACGTCATGGCTTCAAAAAATATAATTATGATTATTTCTTAGTAAATATACATCGACTGCATTCCCATAATTTCCAATGAATAAATTGGCAATATTTTCTATCATTTTAGCAAACGATTGCTTTTTATTATTCTTCGTTTTTCATATTTCTATTGTGTTCCTTCTTCACGTTCGTTCTCCTCCCAGTCAAACATGCATATTAGTCTGTTTCGAAATGCCGTCGCAAGAGAATTTTCAAAATAAAAATTCATGTACTTTATCTGAGGGTTACTTTATACCAATTTAGATAATTCATATTTTTAATATGTTGATTGACTATTAATTTTAAAATTTACTAAAAGCTTATCACAAACTAAATAATAGATAATTTTAGTTAAATGATAATAGTACTTTTACTACTAACATGTCCATTAAGTTCAGCTCTGAATATGTCCCCAACGGCCTTACGTGGGTTTTTTGGTGCGAAATACTCATATATATTTGTTGACTGAATATTAAAAATGAAATACTTTTGTCCATCAAAAGAAAAAAGAGGTGACAAGTAATTTAGCAATAAACATTATTTCTACGAATAAATTTGCCACTTACATTGGTACCTCTTGTAATTTCGTGGCATATGAATTCTGCTGTATATATTTCCCCTCCTGGTAATCCTACCTGTCGGAAGTTTGGCTCTAACGCATATTCGACTCCTGTTAACCTACCAATATTATAGGTTCAAAACTTGTATACTTTGTTGTATCATAGAGATGGATCTGAAGTAGAAGATAAACGGTAAGTTGTTCAAAAATATGTCGGAATAGTGTTTATAAAGAGTCAAGACTTCAGGATCATGATACTGGAAGTAAATTTCGAGCCGAAAATATATTTAAAAAAAAAAATGGTGTTGAATATAGGATAAGGCGTAATGTCTCTACTGAGAAAAAACTATTTGGCGAAATTACCTATTTGCTTATGTGCAAAATCCTTATATTTTTTTACAGGATGAGTAATTTTGTTGCAAATTTTTTGACTTATGCCGCATGGTATATTCGCCTCCTTTTATTTTAATAGTCATATGTTACAACGTTACTTAAAGTATTTAATGTTGTATCTGAGCAATAGATTAGACGAACAAAAAAGAATGAAAATTGTCAGGAAATAAAGCAAGAATATTGTTTACAAGGACAAAGGGGTCACAGATCTGGGATTATGAGTCTATTTCGAAAGAACTTAATAATAGTGGCACCCTATTCATAGGCATAATCTTAGTTGAAACTGGAAGCAAGTAAGAAACTTTATCGATAGAGAGAGAAAGAAAGGTTGCAACACTTGATACTAAAGTTAAAATTCAAATCTATTACAAAAAACATAAATAAATTGCAAAATACTTTTGGGACCACCCTCATAATGTAATGTGAATAATTTTGCCAGTAATTTTGCCAAATAGTTTTTTGCCTCTTGTACAATTTGCTGATTGACACATTTGCTGTTTTTTTTACCATTATATATTAATTATTGCTAAAAACTTTACCAGTATTCGTTACAAACAAAACGTTCCTCTATCAATAGAGTTTCTCAAGCCTTAACTACAAAAAATGGGTCTTAATAAAGTGCCACTGGTCAACAAATTTTTCGAAATATAATTATCATCACGGATCCGTGACTCAAGACTCCTTATACATAATAACCCGTCTTTATTTCCATACTATATTTCTTTCTCTTCCAATTTAGAGCTGTTTTAAACAGTAAAGAAAATAGATAAAGTTTGAATTTCTAATACAAAAAAACATCAAATGACGGTGAATATATCATTCAGCTATCTCTACAAGAGGTCAAATTACTATAAGAATAAATTACCGGCGTCAAAATCATTCGAAAATAAATTACTAGCCACAAAAAAACTTTGCATAAAATTATTACTTAGAACCCAAAATTCCATTTTGCCTGCATTTCGAAACAGTCTAATATATACATATATGTATAATAGCCAACCATATTGAAACATAAATTTACAACAGTTTAAATCGCTTTGTACAAGTATATATTTTGCAAGTGAATTAGCAAATAAGATTAGAAATGAGAAAGAGAGTCATAAGCCATTTACAGCAATTTATGAGAGAACCGTTCTTTGAAAATATACTTATATGGCTATACACTAGCCAAACATTTATTTCATGTACCGATAACAAGAAAAAAAGAAGTAAAGATTAGCTTTTGAAAGAAAATTAAAGATAAAAATTCAAAGTACCTAATTTTAAATGTACTCATACAAGCATAGAGTACCATTTTTGAATAAATATTGAAATGTACAGGGTGGTGATTTTAAATCCGAAAAAAATTAAAAATAATGTATATTCCAATTTTTCCCCAAAACTAATGAAGGATTATATACATATACATATATATTTTTAGGAAGGGCGGGGTACTTTTTGGAATTAAAAAAAGTCCAATTTTTTTTTTTTTTTTTTTTCAAAAATCCATTGCCTTGGGTGCATGTCGAGAAGAAGGACTGCAGTGTCCGGCATTCAAACTAATGTCCTCAAAGTCACTGTCAGCGAGCATTGGGACACCATGACAGATGACTACAGCAGCAGCGAGTGCCATCCCCATCGTAAATTGTACTTTGTTTAAAGAGTAAATGTGTTCTCCAAATTTTCAGATTCTTGTTTATTTAAAAACAAAGATGTGTGTGTTGATTTTTTCATATAATTTGATATTGAATAAATTTTACTCTTATTTTAAATCGTGACTCTTAAGCATTTTAATCAGAAATTGAGAATTTTTTTTATTGCAAACAAAAAATATTATCATGATTTATTGTATACAAAATTCCATCCCTAAATCATTTTTAGAGACGGGTTGAGAATTGTGTTATTTCCTTGATATAATAGCTGCCTGCTCCAAATTTAAGGAATCCTAATGACTGTGAAAATATTTATCAAATTGTCAATAATTCCTGGGTTATTTTCGGTTTCTTTCAATTTTACAAACGAGTAAGACATGTTTTAAACATCACTGCTTAAAATCCAATTATAGACACTGGAAGAAATTCAAAAGTAAAATAAGGCAGTTTCAAGAAAATGACGTCATATATTGATGACGAAATCATGACACAACTTTACATACTTACTTTTCTTCAAAAAATGATTCTCCCTGTTTTAGTTAAATGAAAATAAGGTATTACATTATAATTATAATAAGTAATTCTAATAATTATTTAGGTACATTACTCCGTATTTCTGAAGGTACTTACTTGTTGGTAGGGTGGCCATCTTTTGATTTAAAAAAATTGAACACATGGTTTAGAGGGGTATCTATTTTTATATTAATTAATTTTTATTTAAAGCAGGGTTTTTATTAATGTTTTGGTGCGTTAGAAAGTATTTTTGAGTTTCATATTTTGTGTAATAAAATTTTTACATTTTCTTTCAGCAAAAATATCTAAAATTTGTGTCTCTCTTTGATTTTAAGTATATTTTATTATAGTTTTATGAAGCGTCATATATGGTTAAAAAACTGGGCATTTCATGGTTTGTGTTTATTTATTTTTTTCATAGCTGCTCGTAGCTAATATAATGAAACGTCATGACAGTTAAGCTGATCGCCTCCGAAAAAATCTTGAATTAAAAAGGATTACCATGTGGATTTATAATGTCTTTATATTTTTCCATTTTGAAATTATAACAAGCAACGTTTTGAAAACCACAAAAAAATTAAGAACCACTCTAAGATCGAGTTATATTGATATGAAACCATTAAAACTATTATTGCAAAAGGTGGTCGTAAATTCAATTTTATTGGTTTTATCATTATAACCATTGGAGCTCACAATTTATATACATACTACATACATATATGTATATGAGTCCACCATCATGAATATTTTATAAGCAATTTTTTTGCGAATAATTCTGCAAAATTTATGATGTCATGTTTTTTTTTCTTTCCATGTATCTCAACACCCTCATATTTACATATATATTATCCCAAAATAGGAATAGAAAATTCAATTTAATTCACATTAAAAAAATAGGGGTCGAACACATTTTATGTTTATTAATTAATATGAAAGTGGTGCTCAAATAGTATGGATTTTTTGGAAGGGATACTAATTATATGTGTTATAACTCTGATTCATTTTATGATGATTTTTAATGTCACTTAAGTAACATCGATTTGTGATAAAGTAAACTAATTTATAATTGCCAAAATACCAATGGTGATTTTGGTACTGGATCAAGTATAGAAATATTAGTATCGTGACAAAAGTAACAGAAACAAAACTAAACATTATCCCCCCTCCCCATCCAATTGTCGATTTTACACACTAATCTACACGTAATTACACACATAACTTAGGACTCGAACACTTCATGGTTTTTTTACAAACATGCAAACAAATTAAGTCCATTATGAAGCTTCCGTACATGGACATAAATATAATTTTATACATACTGGGTTGCTTCCTTTCACCATCTCTCTTTTTTAATTACAAATATCACCACTAGTATATGAATCACTGCTTCAGTTAAGATCATTTCAAAGATTTTTTGTGTCTATTTAAACCCAATTGGTTTATTTTTTTCCCCTCGAATACACGAGAGACGTGATGTATAATCTGAAAGACTAACAAATGAAACCATGATGTTTTCAATGTCATTTTTGTCTTCCAATGGGTTCTGTTGGTATGTCGCTCAACTGTGACCTCCACAAATAAGTTCCATAGACTTGAGGTCCGGTGAGATTCGAGACAAGACACTGAGTCCAACAAAGTAAAAAATATATATAAATCTAAAAACCATGTCAACGTTGTGGATTTTTTCAGTGTGACATTGAACAAAGTCCTGATGTCACCTCCAAACTTTTCCAGTTCATTACTGACTCTTCAGACGAAGGAATTGTCAGGGTTGAAGAAGTTTGCAATCTTAACATTGTCACGTTTCTTATTAAACAACGGATGCACGCTGCACACGCGGTAACAACACGTTTAGAGAAAGTTATCATAGATAATGTTGCTCATTCTACATAAACAATGTATATTTTCAAGAACATTCTTATAACATCAGAATAATTGACTCATTTTAAATTTTACATATGACCGTTTAAACTAGTCACCCTGTAGAAGAAATCGTAAGAGGTCGATACTCACGTGATTTTTGATATTCATGAGTTCACTTAACCCTTTGGCCACGTAGTATACATACAAATGATTGTATGTGCAGGCAAAGATCATGCACATTTCCGGTGAAACATTCATTTTTTAAGTACTTAATTACCCTAATGGAAGAGAAGATAATTACGTTTTTTAGAGACATTGTAAATAATATTATGAAGGATCGTGAGGTTCTGTTTGTGAGAGAATTGTGAATAATCATGTTTTGAATACATAAATTGTCTAACCCTTTACAACAATGATCCTTCTTTAGCAGTGTTGCTAAAAAGTTATGAATTAACATTTGTGGCCTGCAACACTACATCAAGCTAGAATTTATCATCATAAATGAATGATAAATTGATGGATTTTATTTGAGAGGAGTAATAGTTGGGATAATATATGTCTCCAAAATCAAATAAAGGTTCACTCTTATGGCTTAAACTCTTGGGTATATACTATTTATAAAAATGGGCTTTATTTTTTTTTAGCTTGCCTGTTTTTGGGTAGTTGGCAAATTAAGGAGTTAATTTTCTTTTCTTAATCTGTTAATATTATTGCTTACTTCCTGAGGAGTAAACCTCCTTTGTCTACTTCATACAACAGTTTATAGTTACATAAAAAACCACATTGAACATTTGGGTCTGCCCATAAAAGATGAACAGTAACCACAGGATTTATGCTGAGTTATAATAATAACTCCTTGTTGGACTAAGAGTAGAGTTGAGGATCACCATTGGAGAAATTCTTGTCTTTGTTCTAACATATTTCCATCTCCACTTGCCGTTCTCACAGCTGCGCCTAGCTGTAAAAATAAAACGTGATGACATCCAAGCTGCTCTGGCACAAGATATTTTCCAAATTATCATGGAAAACACATGGATTTTAGGTTTTTTTTTTTTTTTAAACATGGCCGAAAGTTTCTTCATTATCCTAACTGATCTAATTCATATTACAGATTTGAATACAAGCCGAATAATTGACACAAGTATGTCTATATCATATTGTCCTGTACGTATATATGAAATAAAAAAATTAATAGGGATTTTCTCCTAACCTAAATTTATGTTCAATTTTATTTTTTTGTGGTGACGTAACGGTGCGTGAACAAAATGTCGACCTTCAAAACGTCAACCGACCAAACGTCGACTGACAAAACGTCGACTGGATAAAAAGTCGATTAGACTAAACGTCGAATAGACTAAATGTCTAATAGACTAAACGTCGAATAGACAAAACGTCGACTGACAGAAGGTCGACCGTAGGAAATAAAATAAAGGGCTATTCAAAATAGGGTTGCGATATATCCCATTCAGACTTTTTCCCCCTGATACATAACCCACCAGCAACATTTCTATATAAACTACCAGTAATGGGCCTCTCTATCCCCCTCATACATGTAGGGGCTGTTTTCAGACACCACATTGTCCCAAAATGGGATGACCCCCCCCCCGCTATTTAAGCAACCACTAGGAGTCCCTCACAACCCATATGTACCCCCAAATTTTTGAGCTATTATTGGATTCGGTCTGGCCCAAAAATGGGATAAAACTTACTTCCACTATTTAAATTTACCCAACTCCATTTAAACCCCAAATGCGCCCCCATAATTTGAGACTGTTTCGGGTTTCATCTCATTTTGAAGCCCTGCAGTACCCAAAATAGCCCCAAATTTTGAAGTTGAAAGATGGGTTTGTGGGGGTTCCTTACTGTTAGTTTATGTAGAAGGGGTGGTGTAAATATTTCGGGCTGAAAATGTCTGAAGTAAAATGTGGTATAAACAGTTTTTCATATTTTGAAATGTAATATTTTCCGGTCGACGTTCACCCGGTCGATATTTTTACGGTCGACGTTTTGTCCATTTGACGTTTTATTTATTCGACATTTTTTCGGTCGACGTTTTGTCTGCCGAGGGTTTGACCTACTACCTGACGTAACACATTTGTATTTAGTCAATAATATCAACAAATTTACATATAAAACAGTAGTTATGAATTGTAACTACAGTATATCAAGAGCTCATTGGAGTATAACCAATCAACATTGAGAATATTGATTACGGGTAAAGAAGCAAAAACATCATCAGCTACAAAAAAAAATATTTTAGTACAGTTATTATTAAACTCTTTAGGGGTCACAGAGTATTTTGAGCTCAAATAACATTTGCAAATTTAAAAATGGGAAAATGAATTGAAAGAATAAGTTGTTGTTTTTTGTATATTAGAAATGGAAGCAACTAATTGATTTTCTTAAATTGAAGCAATAAAACTCAGAAGCTATATTGCAATAAGTTTAATACAATAAAATATGATGTCAAACCATTTTTCGACAAAATATGTTGTCGAGGGGAAATGCATGCTCTTTACTACTCCAACGTATGGTTACACCTAACTGTATATCCAAATAAACTTTAGTCCCTTTGAATGAAATCACGCCCACCCTTCAACTACTTATTCAGCTTGATTGCCACACATTATAAAAAAATTGAAGTTGTGTTGAGGCACCTTTTACCACATTTTACGTCTTATTACGCTATATTTCATTACCAACAACATCAGTCATATCAATTACCATCTAAATATGAATCTTATCATTTCTTTTTGACCTATTAAATTACTTCTAAATTATGTACTTGCCACCTTATCTAGCATTGCAATAGTACTTAGATTTTTACCATCTTTATGACTCACATTAATTGTATACTCCATTTTAACAAAAAAACACTTTTTTTATTTATTTAAATACCGATACTCAAGTTAGAAGTTAAGAGCGGTGCGTTCCCCTGAAGAGAATCAATTAAGATTTGTTGAGTAGTCAGACGGGCGTGCATGGCTTTGAGCAACAATAATTTCAGCGATTGTCATCTTAGCAATATTCATTTCAGTAATAATTTATTTGGATGAGCTTCTTTTCAGCATCGCTCATTTCAATATAATTTTATAGTGAACCAATATATATATATAATCACTATCCATAGTTGATTTTGTCGTTTAAGAATGTTGAAAGAGAACCCGAAAAGATCCGTTCCAACTCCGTATAGTTTTGAATACAGTCAAAAATTCCTCAGGTCAGGTTTGCTTTGGAGCTACAAGTAAAAGCCCTTATTTGGAATCAGAGTAGGATAGAAGATCGATATCGTTGTAACTTATATATATATATAATAATTCTCTGAAACCCAATGTGCGTAGGTATGAATAACAGTCACTCATAGAGAAGAAAATATATCCATTCAGAAGTGCATAAAATATGTCTTAGAAATTGGGAGCGGCTTTTTCTAGTAGGTAATCTAAAAAGATTTTTTTTTATTCTAAAGCAGCTACCATTATTATTAATTATTAAAAGAGAAAACATATAGGGCAGGGATTCTCAACCTTATTTTAGTGATGTACCACTTCTAAAGTATTTATTTAAACCAAGTAGCCCTTCAGAGCACAAAGTATTTTTAGCTTCAGTGACAGGGGATTATATTTTGAAGTTTGGATTTTGGATTTTTTTAAAGAAATCCAAAAATTTATTTTTTTTTCGAAAAAAAATTTCAAAAATTTAATTTTTTGTAAAAAAATTACAAAATAATTTTTTTTTTTCAATTTCAAAAATTCAGACGTTTCGTCAAAAACCTATTTTTTTCGAGAAAAAAAAAATCGAAATCCACAGCTGTTTACAAAAAATTAATTTTTTCGAGAAAAATTTCAAATATTTTAATCATGTGGAGAAAAATTTAAAAAGCATAGCTATTCATAGACGATTAAATTAAATTTCAAATTTTAAGTTTTCTATTAAAAAACAAACAAAAAATTCCTTAATTTAACAATGACAGTTTGCTCAGGACTCAGAACTAAAAAGTCTGGGCTTTACACATAGATGGCGCTATATTTTTTAATTAATCACATTCTCAGTTAGGACTACCTTCAAAAGATGGCTAAAATATCATGACAATCCGTTCTTTAGTTTGTGAAATATTGTGCTAAGTGTGATCCTACTTTTGTTATTAACAAAATACAACTCTGCTTATCGATGGAGCAAAATACCATTCAATCTAAGCATTGCCTTCAAAAGTGTTATGGGGGCTCAACTTCATAAAATAAAAAAATAAACGTGTTTTCTTTGTTAAGCACAAAACTTTCCCGCCCATATGTTAACTACTTGCAGCAAATATAATAAACTATAATTACAGTTAAAAGATTCTTGAAACTGTCATAGTTATGATTTTTGGTTGGTTTTTTTTTCGTTTGCTAATATGTTGTACAGACCGGTAGGTCATATTTTTTACAATTCTATATAAAGTAATATAAATTTTTAAGAATGAGGGAAAGTTTGACTAGTATTCGAGGTGGTCCTTGTTGTTATTTTTTTGCTTTTTTGCAAGGAAGTGCAATAATGGGAAAATGTATTGAAATATATTAAATATTTACAAAAAAAATAAAATATTATTTTTTTCTTATGATAAAAGTTGTTTTTCTTTAGTCTTCGTCTTCATAATTGTAAATGATGATTAATCCTAGGCTATCATCAATCAAACTTTATCTTGTCTCATTCCTTTTTTTTTTTTTTTTTTTTCCATTTATATCTATGTACTTTTATGGCATGATGTATGATCATAATTATGGATTTTTTTTTTTTTCAAGATAACCAAACTTATTTAGACTTTAATTTAAAAAAAAAAAAGACGGGTATCAAAAATATAAAATATTTATTTGTTAATTTTCTTTGGAGGAAAGAAACTTAAATAAATATTATGAGACTTCAAAATAATAAAAAATGTAGCCACTTAGAGAAGAAGGCCTCAAACCACTTTTATTCATGTTGGAGAGGAAGGGGAAATAGCATAAAAACTACGTAGAATGACGTACCAGTATGGCATTAAATGATGTCATAAATAAACAAAGAGCACGATTTTTAATATGAAATTGGAGTAGTAAACATATATTTTTAAATTTTACAATAAATGGCTTCAGTAATGTGTATCTTCCGTTCATTAAGTGCGATCAGATTAGACACGGTGGTGTTAGATTTTGATTAAAAATGGAGCAACAAATGATTTAAATTTTGAACCTTAGGCTAACTTCGCTGCATGTCCCAAATGGTCATATCCAAGGAGCGCAGATCAGCTTTAGTGAGACATGTCTTACAAAAACAAACAAAAACAGCTGGAACCATGGTATTGGAAGGAGCAGCTCAATGCAGATGCTTACATTGAACTTCTGGATTAGAAAATGCTACCTTAGGCGAGAAAACAGATTCGGGACAATTTTGTTAGTAATTCAAGACAGAGCTCCACGTCATCAACCCAATAAGATCCAAGCCTTCTCGAGAGACACCTTTGCAGACTTTTGGGATCTCAACTTGGGGCTGTCCTCCTCTCCAGATCCCCTTGGAGTACTCTATGTAGGCACGTCCAGAGGAGAGGTTGTGTGCTCCCTTTAGAGGCTTCCATCAATAAGAATTAGTGGACCAAGTTTGTGTCTGACTACATAGTCAGGCCTACAAGGAATTTAGGCATGATATATAGGCAATTATTAGAGATGAGGACTCATGTTTAGGATAAAAGTTGTGCTGAATACTTTTTTGAGATGACTTTGTAAGATAAATGTCATCACAAAACCTCCCAGATAAATTTTAATCTTAAAAAATAGAAAAAAAAAATACTAATGACTATATCAGATCTGTATATTTAGAATATTTACTTTATTAAAATATGGCCAAAAATCAAACAAGAGTGCGTTGTCAATTGAGCTACGTCGTTCCATTTATTATTTCATTCTTGGGAAGAGAGCATCTAGGTATTGAGTAATTATGTGTGAATGTCCTCATGACAAATGTAGTGTAACATTCCACAGTAATAAAGCAAAGTTTGTCTATTTGTCCACGTAAAATAACTTGAAGCAATATCGGGAACTACCGCTAGTTAATTAATATATTAATAAAGAGTATCCGATATTTTCTGCTGTTGAAAGAAACAGAGTACTTTTGCACCCATACATTAATAAACACAAATAGAGTACCAGCTGTTGTTTGTACAGGCTGTAATTTGTAAATTAGTGATGGCAAGACTCTACGTGAACGAATTTGTCTCTCTGCTATGTTATAGGCTCTACGCATTAAACCACTAATTCCGGAGTTCGTTTGTGACAACTCTAGATGGAGTCATATTATGGATGTTTTTTTTTTGTAAAATATGGTGTAGTATACACACAAACTCATAAATACACTCATATATGAAGATGATAAAGTATTGGATGAGGCCTGTCATTGCGATAACGAAAGGAAAATATAATAACAAATTATCTCTTCTTAAGATGGAGTGATAGATGAAGATGAGGAATACATAAAAGAACGACAAAATTATTAATCATCCATCATATATTTCGTTCAGTCTTTCTCTTTCTTTGTAACTATCTATCTGTGTGTATATATATATCTCCTAAATAATAAATTAATTTATGTCAAGAACCATATTAATTCAAAAAAAAAAAAAAAAAAAATCACTTCTTGGCATTAAATAATTATAATTACCAAAAGACAATACAACCACCAGAGTGCAGGCTAACTTTTTCGTAGGGTATGCTGCCACTTAGAAAATGATTTGGAGGGTGGCCCCTTTATGAGAGCTAAAAAAATGGGTAGTATCTTGAGCTGGATGTGTAGGGTTTTGAAAAAAAGCGTTTTTATTTTATAAAACTGTTATAATAATATTTTAATTGGTGAGGAAATAACTTTAAAATAAATTTTAAACAGATGTGTACCGGTTGATGCAAAAAATCTTATAAAACTGTTATAATAATATCAATCATGCATGAAGGTGGAGTGATTGAAAAAAGATATTGATTCGATATATAAAAACATAAACAATTACTTACAAAAACAAACAAACTTGTGCCTTGCTGCTAGGTAAAAGTCGAGAAAATGACACATGAACGTGATCAACGAATTTCTTTTCGCTGACTCCTTGACACTAGTGTCTCGAGCACCACCGTCTACGTCGTCAGACTTGGGTGTTTGTACAGTCCAGGTCTTTCTTTCTGCATGCACCTAAAAGCTGTAGTCGAGAGGCTTGGCTTCAGGGATGATGGGGGTGGGGGAGGCAAAAGTATAGGAAATGAGTTAAAAAGAGCCTTGCAACAGTAAAGAGTGGTTTCTTTCATTACTGGTGCCGAAAGTGGCCTCATAAAGCTCTTGTTTAATAACTCATCAAAACAGTATATTTGTAGTAATAACTTGTGTGTGTACTTTTGAAAGTTGGAGATTAATAATAATGTTTTGTTTGGGAGTTATTAGGGGAAGTCCTAGATTGACACAAAGTATAATTGAGTAGATGTCCTTGCTTAATACAGAGGTGGACTTGTCTTTATTTTATTCATCTCATAGCTGCTTGTAGCTAATCCAATAAATTCAACAAAATGTCAGCTTTACAATATTAACTTTCGTTTTTTTTACATACCAAAAATGCTAACGCTTTACAACACAATAAATAAGTGAAAGTTCGATTCACGGTCAATCCTAGCGGAGGAAATATAAATTATAAATAAATGCTGCCCTTATGTAAAATTTATGGGGCACCTATTTTTTAAGAAAAATGTACATGGCATAGGGCAAGTGCCCTAAGGCCTTCCCCCCTTACCACCAACACTACCAAATTGACGTTCGTCATCGGCTTCAATTTAATTTTATCATTATAAAAACTATACGATCCATGTAGCTGATATTTATATATTTTTATTGTTTAATTAGTTTATACTACAAAGTGTTTTGAAGCTCTACAAACGACACCTTTGTAAAGGTCAAATATCTCCAACTCTCTCAAAATAATCTTAGTATTGCTTTTAATAGAAATATTAGATATATATCTAATTATTTACTTGGCTAAACAGACTGTCGTGGAGCTTAAAAAGACGTCATTTGTCCTAGTTATGGATATATCTTCAAATTAATGAGGCAAAGTGTATCAGTATAAAATTTTATCTGATGTATTTAATATGCTATTACAGAACAAAGAAAATACAGGGAGCATTGTATAACATGAATTCATTTACCTACTATTTAAAAAAAGGAATGTTGTTCTACAAAATATATATTAAAAAAAATGAATTTGACTTTAGTTGAGATTTACGACGAGCTAATTTACTCACTCGCTCATCAAATCATACAAAACTCTTTTTAATCAATCTGTTATATTATATTTTTAATATTTTTGAGGAGATAACGTCAAAGTATTGAGTGAGTATTTATGTGTAAGTGTGCTGTTATAAAAAATGAGTGAAATACCAAGCATTAGTTCGGGAGTTATCTTATATATTATCAATGCAAAATTTGTATTTTGATTGACAAATAATAATTCTGGGAATTACAGCTGACAATCCCGAGTATACAAAAAGATTAAAATTGAATTTCTTGAAATGTAGAGTAGTTAAGTGTTTATGTTCAAATATCAGATAATAGTTAGGAAGTAAAACATTACCATGTCTTTAAATTGTCGAGTCTCGAGAATAACAAATTACCACGTCCCAAATGGTCAAGACTCGAGAATAACAAACTACCAATAGTTTGAGGAATGGATACCAGTCAGATCGGGGTTTGCTCTGTGCACCCTGAGCTGGCCGGGAAATTTATGTAAAAATTATCCTCAAATATTTTCTTGAGATAAATGTGTGTTTCACCACTTTTAAAAAAAGATTTGATCAACATGAAGATGGTTATTGATAATTGATTTAATAATATATAATCTAAATTATATAAAATTGTACTGTCCTTGATTTACATTAATGTAAAAGGCTCATAGAAGCAATAGATATTTAATGTAATTAGTATCGAGCAGAAACGTGATAATGACAAACTTTGGTGCTTATTTTTACATTGAAAATATTTTATCTCTCAATAACATAGGCCAAATGGAAGCCAAAAGAAAACTAGTGGTTAAAATGTCCTCCCATGGGAAATACGTCTAGATTTCAAAAAGGGATTTGTATATGAAAAGAACATTAGTGTACTATATTATAAATTGCTTTAAAATTCGTGGAAATGTGGCTGAAGAATCCAGGGATATAAGCAAAAGTATTATATATATGAAAATAAAACGAGCAAAGGCTCGGCAGATCAAAATGAATCTTTACGTGATGAAAGCTAGCTACGAGTGAAAAGATATTCAGGGTTGACATACCCTTTGACAGTCCGAGAGAAAATTATAAAACTAACATGAAGATTGATGATGTACCTGACCAAACTAAATTCACATTTAAAAAGCAAACATGCATGTGATATTTCCCACATGAGGACCTTTCAAAAAAAATTCTAACTTTTTTTTTTTTTTTTTGGAACTGCAGCCTCAAAAAAGGTGATTGGCTAGTATAAATAGCGTCATTTCACCCAGAAAAGTTCCAAATAGAATAGTTCTCTGATAAACATTTTTATTAGTGGAAGTATTGGTGAATGATTTAAGTATTGCATTGATAATGTGTAATGTAAAAACTCGAAAAGAAGAAAGAATAAAAATAACCATTTCTTCTTTTTTATTATTTTATTTTACTTTATTGATTTCATTACAAGATCTTATATCAAATATTGTTTTTTATATAATTTTGATTTGTATGTACATATTTTGGAATGTGAATCATTGATCCTTTTTAAAGGGCTTCTTTCGTTATAAGCCTTTCAAATCCTGTAAGGATAAAAAGAAAATGTATTCAATCTAATTGCATATTGATTAAAATAATATCAAGAAGAAGACCTATATATTGACATAATATGTGTATATTTGAAACAAATCATAATATTATGTATATACATTATGTAAATAGAAAAATAGTGAGACATTAAAGTTATATTAAATACACTCTGGGGTTCGGGAACAGTTGCAAAGTTCCTTTTTTTCTGGTACACCAAAAACCATTAAAGCAATAAGAAAATGGTGTAGACTATTTTGAAGAAAAAAATTAATAGTTTTTTGTCGATTTTTTTGATAGATGTGAAAGAAAAAGTTTTAAAAGTGATTAAATAATTTATTTACAATGATTATTTTTTTTAAAGTAAGTGGTCCATTAAAGTTTAAAAACTTTGAATTTTAAACATAAACATAATTTAATTTATTCATTAAAAAAAAGACTTTTAATGAAATCAATTCTATAAATAGATGTGTGTCCAAGCTCTTTAAGTAATTAATATAGCCGCCCTTAGCGGCAATGATGGCTTACAAGCGGCAGGAGAACGCCTGGTACCTGCTGAGTTGTAGTCCTCTGGCATGGCTTTCAACTTCTGGCTGATATTGCCTTTGAGAGCCTCGGTATTTGGATGAAAAACACAGCAGGCCTTCTTCTCGACATGCACCAAAAAAGGTGGAGTGGAGGGGGTTGGCATCAGCGCTGTAGTGGCGCTAATTTTGTCGAAAAAAGTTGCAAATAACTTATAAGACACATTCAAAAGAGTCTTGAAAAGGTGGAGATGGGTTTCTTTCATTGCCGGTGTCATAAGTTTCCTTTCCACCCTCAAAAGGCTTTTTCAACCAACATTTTAGTTTAGCTCTCTTGCATGGGCCCTCACGGACTTGAGGAGATTGGCCTGGGCTGTTTTTTATCTGCTACTGGTCCAGTTTGGTCTGTTTGACTGAACACTTCTTCCTCTCCAACATTGAGAACTTGCCTTTGGCGTAGACGGTCATCTTGGAGACGCCTAACAGCTTGGAGTGCGCTAATGGAAATTTGTAGATTGTGTTCAAGTGTTATTTTCTCGACTTGAATGTAAGCTAAAGAGCTCATATTTGTTTCGTTTTGTATATTAGTATATCGAAATATTCAATTTCAATCTCTAAACCTTCTCTAATTTTTGCATTAATAAGTGTTCAGAATTCAATGGAACACCCGTTATAGTGACAATATATTTCAGTGTTTTTCGTGTAAATGATATAATTTGTACGATTGATTATTTTGCTATCATTTTATATTGTTTCCTCCTTTATTTCTTTATATAATTACACTTCATTTCAAGCATGTTTTGCGGCAAAAAAGGATCCTATAATAGTTTTTTATATGTGAGTTCAACAAAATTGTACAGTCTTAGATCGGTTTTGAATTTCCAGATCGGAAGATAACACTAATATTTACAAAAATCCTAGTTTTGTGCTTTCTAATTTATTTCTATAGTAGACACATGCATGCAAACCCTCCCAAAAAGGAAGGTTTATAGTAAAAAAACCAAGTCACAGATGTGTACCACATAATGTTATACTTATTAACATTTTATTTTATTTAAAAAGATAGGGTGAATGGTGCTATATATGTAAATTAATGGTGTATTGAGTCATAAATTTTAAGCAGTTTCAGGCGTGCACGCTTTTCTGCAGTTGGCAATCTGAAAATTCTTTTTATATTTTGTAATTTTTTTTCCATTATTATTTCATTAATGGAAAGATAAGATCAAATACTGAGTGCTCCATTAAAATCTACACAGATTGAATTCTAAACTTCAACCAGATATAATTTATTAATTAACATATAATTTCAATTAATAAATACTATAAATAGATCTGTGTCTGATCTATCTTAACAGTAGAACTACGGATGGAAATAAAACTCCTTAAACGACGGTGAATATCAAAGATCAATTATTTTTTTAACATTTGTATCTGTAGAGATGTGACGTCTTGCAAATGATGATGGACCTGGGACTTCTTTCAAAATATTATTTGCCTGAAATGGGCTGAACTCTCTCTCTCTATTTCATATTTGTTTGTGCTAGATTGTGTTATCCTTACCGACATTCATATTCTCTCCTAAATAGTCGGTTGATTGATGTTTCTTAGAAGACAGAATTAGACTCACTTGATTGGATCCTAACATTTCTTGAATTGTTAAATATACAGGTGAGTTGTAAATAAATGCATATAACATCTAGAAAAACTGATAAATTACATAATGAGAGGCTTGTCAAATATAATCAGAATAGTCATCAGAATAAGACAAATTTGATTGAGGTGTTGTAAATATTTTTCATCTTGCTCTAATTCGAAATGATGACCTTCTGAATTGGAGTTTGAATCAGACTCACGATAATTTCTTATTTGTTTAATTGATATTTCTTTCCGGGACATCCTAGCAGAATAACAGGTGTTCAGGTGTTATATAGTTCAGACAAATCTATATTAATTTTTATAGTATTACGGTGTACAATTCCTTTCTATAGTTGTTCATTCATGTCAGAACTTGCTTGAGCCTGATATCAAATATGATACCCATGTCTATTTAGATAGTATTCACTATATCAACGAAACAATTACTAGATTCCTTTTTTAATTTTATTTTTTGTGTTTAATACAATTAATTATGAAAATTGAAGAACTTATAGAAAAATACAATAAGTTTTTTACAATATTTCATTGAATCCCAAATGAATATCAAAATTCAAATATATCAGGCTCTTATCTTGTAATAATTATCATATTAGGAGGGGGAAGAGCTCTCATCTTGGTTTTCGATTCTTTAAATTATTAAATCTTCTTATTTTCTGGGTATAGAAAAATTAGAGAAAATATACATAAAAACATGATTAGATTTTTCAAAACAACTGAAAAAGCAAAACACAAAATACACACATTACAACCGTTAAATAACAATGAGAAACAAAATAATCCATCATGCTCACTTCTGTTTCTTCTACAATATCCATCCATACATATGTATATGAATTTGTGTGTGTATATGATTAACTCATCAATCAAAGCAAAGTATTTTTGCTTCTTATTTCCATGCCTTTGGAGATGATGATACAGAGTGGCTCAACATCAATGCTTTTCTCAGGATAGTTATGGATCTATATTATGTCACTACCTCACCAAAAACCTTCTTTGCAAAGGACAATATACCAAGTAGTTTATTAAACTCTAAGTACTTTCATTTTTTAAATACAACAATATATAATTTATCAATTAACAATAGAGTTTTAACAAAATTAATACAAAAAATTGATTTGCGTCGAAGATCTCTTAATCATCAATGTCCGTAGTGGCAATGATGGCTTCCAGATGGCAATGGAAGGCTTAGAAACTGCTGCGAATGTAGTCCTCTACCATGGTGTTCCAGTGCTGGCTGAAAGAGGATTTGAAGGCTTCGGTGATTGAATGACGGACACCTCAGGCTTTTCCCTCGACATGAAACGAAAAGGTGATTTTAAAGATGTTGGCTTAAGGTTGAAGGGGAGGCTAAAAGTTTCAAAAAGAGTTGAAAAGATTCTTGCAACGAAGACACGCATTTATTTCATTTCTGGTGCCAAAAGTGGCCTTGCCGGCCTCACAAGGCTCTTTCCACCCATTTTTTTATAACTCTCTGTACTACCTGGTGAGAAACTACGAGATATCATGCATGAACTCTAATAAACTGGGGTGGATTGGCCTGGGCTGTTTTCTTTAACTCCCCTGGATCCAATTTGCCCTTTTGAGAGAACCCTTCTGACTTCCCAACATTTGAGACTTGCTGAGGGCGTAGACAGTGTTCCCGAAAACGCCCAACTGCTTGAAGCCCGTTAATGAAAATTTATAAATCATGTTAAATCGTCAGGTTTTTTTTTTTTTTGTTTAAAATAACTGTTTATGCTTTAATATATCAGAATATTATTTAATTTTAATTACTCAAACAGCAATAATTAATGAATTAATAGTGTTCAGATTTCAATCGACAACAAAGTATGCCTAAGATCTCAATTTGAAAAAGAAGAATGCAATAAATCAAAATGAAAAACAAAGGTGGGATCTCATGCAAAACAGCTAATTAAATACGCTACACCTTGACTAAAAAGTTGCAAAATAGTTTGCAACTTTTAAATGTTGTTATTTTGTCAGCAGTTTTTTTACTTTAAACCTGTTGAAGTATATGTCATACCCAAAGCGCCATTTTGTTTGGAAGACAGCCGGCTAACAAACGTAATCTTTGTTTAGTTGTTTTTGAGTTAGTAGCATACTTGAATTTGGGGCCAAATAAAGAACATTTGCAGTATGTTCAATAAAAAAAAACTGGTTCCAACGTTTCAAAAGTGGGGGTCTCAATGTTATTGACAAACAATGTGAAAATCGACAGTTTGAAGACGGCAAATTACAAGCATTATTGAATGAAAACGATGTACAAATACAACAAATGTTGGTAGAGAAGTGGAATAGCACTCGGCAAGGCATTTCCAATCGTGTGAGAGGCATTTGAAAGATTCAAAAGGTTTGAAAATTAGTTCTACACGAACTAAAAGAATGCCAGATGGAAAGGCGAAAAACTGAGTAAGAAATGCTAAATTTACGCCACGAAAGGAAACGTTTTTTTCAACAGGTTGTCACTGGCAATGAAAAAGGGATATATTTTGAGAATTCCAATCGTAAAAATCATGGGTAACGCCACCAACACTATCAACATCGAGTGGAAGACCGGATCGTTTTGGAAGGAAGACAATGCTGTGTGTGTGGTGGGATCAGAAGGGACTAGTGTACTACAATCTTCTCCAACCCGACAAGACAGTTAATATCATCCTCTACCGACAAAAAAAGGTCAATTTTAACCATGCATTCATCGTAAAACGCCCCGAATGAGCTGAAAGGCACAGTAGTCATTCTACAGCATGACAACGCTTCAGTGTCAACCCCAAATAATCCTTTTTTGGATAAATATTTTGGTTTATTAAACCAAAATATAGTACACTTTGTTTTTTAATAAGTAAATGGGCCTAAGATGCGTTATTTGATTGCAGTTTTCCTATTTTGTCAAAATAACATGCCAAAATATAACAAATGTAAGTGATGGTTCATGTTATGTTAAATAAAACAAATCAGAAAGTTTAGGTCCTTTCACTCCTTGTTTGATATGGTTCAAGACATTTGATATTTTTTTATCACAAGATTTATAGGTGAAAATGTTGGAGATTTACGGTTTTCCTGTTTAATCAAAGGTAATTTTCGTCCTTTCTGTACAAAAAATTAAACTTTTACTTGGGTTTAATTTGTCCACACTACTGATCATATTAACATTGTTTTAAAAAAAGGATTTTTGGGTCAAAACCAAAATAACCCATTTTTGGTTTTATATTTCGGTTATCATTTTAAAAATAACACATGCACTTGTTTTCAATATTGCCCTATTACTTTTTATTTTTATTTTATTAAAAAAATTGTGCTCAAACTCTATATATCACTGTTTTGGTGAAAAAATTGGCTCGCTAGTTAAAAATATTTTACGCCTTGTTTTTAACTATTCAAGGAGGCTAAGGTGTGCCCATTTATTTGCAGTTTACCTGTGTCAAACATTACATATTAGTATTTGATTCAAGGCAAAGTTATATTAATTAAAAACAAGGAACAATATTGTCTGATTTTATTGTTGTTAAAACAAGCACATTAGTTTAAGGCTTCACTCACTATTCTTAGGTTGTTGTTTTTTTTTTCAAATTTTGAAGCCGAAGTTGACATGTAATTGGCTTGCTTTATTAAAGATCATATTACTCCTTTCTGTTTAACATCTTTAACGCTAACTAAGATGCAATTTTGTTATAACACTTTTATTTATTTTTGATAAGAAATGAATTAGGAAATCATTAGGCAAATCTTAGAGCCCTTAAATTATGAAACAAAGGATGTACTATATGAGGTACTGATAACCAAATATTTAAAATTTTATAAGTACAAGTTTTGACTCATAGCATCATGGCAGGATACAAGTGGATAAATGTCTTTTAGCAAAAAGCATATGTTTTTAAAGTAAAGGGGTCTGACACCCTTCAAGCCTTAACAAAGTCAGTTTTTTGAAATGTTCCCAAAGAAAAAGTTTTTGTGCAGTGAAAAGAAGCAAAAACACTTACAGGGACAGCCTATTGTACATATTTTGATATACACTGGCACGAGTTAAGCTAATTCTATATACCATCAATGTATATTATACATTGAGTGATGTGTGTATACCGTGTGATTAATTGGATTTCAAAAGTATTTTCTAATTCCTCAGTTAAACTAATAGTTTTTTTTTTTTGTAGAATAACTTGTTCTGTATAACTTTTTACAAATAGTTTTTAATGTAAATTTGTAAAATCATAATTCCATTAATGTCTCCAATAATATTGAACATTTTTTTATAATAACATTTTATTAAATGTTCAAAATATATTGGATGAGCGTTGTTTACATAAACTAGTATTTAAGCAAAGCAACAAAGTGTAGCGCCATCTTACGGCACTATAATATAAATCTCTGAACGATAATTTTTTTTTATTGAAAATATTTGTTGATGTTACTTACGTAGAGTGATTTGCAAAAATGATTATCAGCATACCCCCTTTTTTTAAATAACTAGTTTAAACAACAAGTTACAGACTGTCATGCCACCTTGCAGATAATATATATTTTTTAATTTGCTCATTCTCCGTTGGGGGTTGATATGAACCTTTCTATAAATAATCATTTACAACCTGTCGAAATTGAAATTGGTCAATTAAAAATTCCAACTACTGGATATTTTTCATAATTCACAAAATATTTTTCATATGTTTTTATTTCCTAATTTCTGAAATTTTAACCCATGGCATCATCCAGAAATTAAAGAGATATAATATATCAATGAAATTATGATTTTTATCAATCACACCATTACTATTAATTCCGTGAGTTTTTCACTTATGAATTGGTGTGTTTTTTTTTGTTTTTTTAATCATAGGTAGGGGTTTTATCATTACATGGTTCAAATTAAAAAAAAATCAAATACCATATACATTAAAAACATGATTAGCAAAACTAAGATCATAACTAATTTTTTTTCATTAGAAAAATCCAGAAAAATTATACTTTTTTTTCTTTAACAAACAAATAGCTTGTTTAAGTTGAATCATATTTTCCTTTTTTTGCTTTTATTTACGATATATTACTAATCAAATATTCATAAATAGGATTATTTTTTCATGATTAAGGCCTTGGAACTTATAGTTGGATTGAGTTAGAGAAATAAAAATGTACTTATGAGCTGGTTTAGTATCTACAATAGTACACACCAAATTTTTGCCAAATCTGTTCCATGTTTATTATAAAAATATGAAGAAGATATGTTTGATACTGGCTCAGTTTCTCACTAATTTCTATGAATAGGTAGTGTTGCTAACCCTCAACATGAAAGTAAACTCTTCTAGGATAATCCTGCAATAATAAAAAATAGATCTATATAATTAAGTTTATGGGTAATAATTAATAATTTCAAATTCTCACAAAGCATCCAAATTACTTTTCGTATTATTTAGTTTATTCCGACTTTCTCATCATAATATATAAATAATTGTTATTTTTTCAACATATCTCACTTAAGATACATATTTCAAATTACAAAAAATGAGTTAAAATTTAGTTTTCACCATTTATTTAATAACGCATGAAAGATTTAAAAGTTATTCATACATGGGGAAGAAGTCCCTTGAACAAAATAAGAAAATAAAATGTGTAACATTTCAAAATTACATTGAGTCTTTAAATCTTAAAATTGTTGTTTTCAGACCAGTAGGAAGAGGAGTCCTTTTTCATTTGCATCCATCAATTATTGTGAGATACTTTGATATTATAGACTCCATTTTAAAGTCATTTCCTCAAATCATTCTAAGAACATTGAGCCAATCTTTCGCCTTGAAACTTATACAAAACCTATTGGTAATTATACTCTACTACATAGAGGGTTCGGAAACGTGGACTGTTAATAAATGCTAAATATGTCATTCAAATAGAAAGGTTTTGTGTTTTTTCTCTGCGTATTCTGTATCTCCTGTCCTTTCTGGATAAGTAAACAATAATAAATATTTCTCAAATCTTTCATCATGAGTGAGCAAGAAGCAAAAAGGCAGAGGATCTCAGACCTTCTGAATGACAAAAATTGAGGTGGCAGAGATTATGGACATTGTGAAGTGCTCCATATATGGAAAATGATGGAAAAGACCTCTCAAGGAAAGAAGGAAGTGGGGGACACAACTTGAAAAGGGATTCTGAGTTTCTTGGGGACCTGAAGAAGAAGAAGATCAGGAGGAACACCACAAAATCCATGAATCGCCTCTCTAACGAGTTTGACATGGACAAGGGGACAATCAGGAGGGTTGTGAAGGAGGCATTGGGATTTTCGTCTTACACAAGGACCCCACACCACCTGTTTACGGACACTCTGAAGGAAAGGAGACTGCAGATGTGCAAGAAAGTTCGTTCAAGGCAAATGTAACTGCATTAAAAATTATCTCTGACGAGAAGATTTTCACCGTGGACCAGGTCAACAACTGTCGGAATGGCCGTAACCTTGGAGGATCACCAGAGGAGGCAATGGTGTGTTCCGTACAAAACATCCGGCCCAATTAATGATCCTTGGGGTCGGGCGTTCGGACCCCATGACCCCCAGGACATGGGTGATAATTTGTTGTTTATTAAATAATAATGAGGAGGTATAAGTCAAAGTCCTCGCTGGACTCGGAGTAAATTTAATTTAGAATCAGCATTGGGACGTTCCTTGGATTTTCCATGCAAGAAACATAGTGGCATTTGTATTGATTTCCTTCATGTAACAGCTACTTGCAGCTAATTAAATAAAACACCATGACAGTTAATCGCCTCTCCTCTAAAAAAATCTTCCAACTGTCTTGGTAACCGTGCTAATTAATGACTCCTTTTTGTAATCATGCCCCAGGTCAAATTTTCTAACACTTTAATTATTTTGTCGTACACTTGATGCTAAAAATTGGACTTTACTAAGAAATTTTTCTGCCCACTGTCATGAAATTGCTAGATCCTTCAAACCATTTTGGGAGTATGTGTAAAATGGTTTCGCAAGAAATTTTGTTTTCACATCAGGTCCAACTTTTTACAGGATACATATGACAGGAGCTGTAGTTTCTTTTTCATGAGGGAGTTTATAAAGTTACACCACCCCAACAAATTATGTATACACAGACGATGCCTCTAAAAGATACTAGGGATTTGATTTTATTATTTGTTTTCCCATTGAATTGTTATTTACAGAGTGGTTAAGATAAATTGGGAAAATATTTAAAGGCATATAACGAACTAACTAGATGGTGAAAAACAATAATTTTTTTATTACTTGGAAGCTACATGACATTCAATTATTCATAATTAGATCTGTCTCTTTTAATAACCTCGGTCACACGGCGCCAGTAGCTTTGGGAGGCCCGGGAAAACCGTGCAGATCCAGTTTGGCCATAGTAGGGTTATGGACTTCTTCAAGGGTTCCAAAGACAAATGATTCTAGGCATAGGGTTCTTGCTCAACTCTCCCCCAAAGATAGCAATCGAGGAGATAGTGAGGAAATTTTGCAGCTAGGACATCCTGCACTTTTTTGTCTTGTAGGCCGGTGCACTTTCTTGTTGGAAAGTGTAATTTCTTCTTTGGACTCTTCCATCATTCCATCAGGGAAATTAAATTAAAAGCGCAAAACCAGAATCAGTACATTGGAAACTTGTATACGTACAAGGTCCCCCGGGCCTGGCAGAGCTTCCGGCGCCATATAGCCAAGGTTATCAAGAACGGCGGACCTCTTAATAAATAATAGAATTTCATGTTGGTTCAAATTATGAAAGCTTTGGTAGCGCCAGTTAACCTCGTGTGAATCTAGCTCTGCCATTTTACAGCTGATGTACTTCTGCAGAGCCTCCACAGATGAACGATACATTGAAAATACTTCATGCTCTACCCTCCTAATGATATAAGAGTCACATTAGTTCAGGTCAGGTCTGTTAGCAGGCCAAAAATCGGTGATACAAAAGTGTGGACATTTTATGGTAAATATATCATGCACCATTTTCTCCTTGTATCCAAGTTCACTGCCTTGATGCAAGGTATAATTTCCATCCTCAGGCTACTCCAACCATCCACGGAATGTAAATTAAAAGTGCAAAACCAGTCCAATAGCAATGGACCACCCTGTATAATAAAACCTTCCAATATACATTTCTAATCCATGAGTAATGAACGTCATAAACAGATCATCTTATAAATTGACTCACAAAATCCACCTGCAATTAATCATAAAACTAGGGAGTTTAAAGGGATTTAACCATAATATATTATTATTATTATTGGGGAAAGGAAACGAGGGGAAATGTTCGTTATTATCCAGTGAATTTGATTAGAGTTATATTATTATAGTCATTACTATCAAAATGATGGATGCGAATCAAATGAGATGATTATATCCAAGTCTATCTATCTAGTTAAATGTGCAATAAATATATTTTTAATGATTATAGTCATAAGAATACTCTCAAAATGAGGCCATTAGAATTAAGATCATCTCACTATAAACTTTTTCTTTTTCATCATTATAATTTGATTTATTAAAATGAATATATGAGAAAAGATATTTAAAAGGAGGTAGAAGGATTGGCAATAATTGAAATTGATATTCAATCAATAGAAAGTCCAGATTTATAAAAAAATATACTCCTCTTTTCATTTTAGTTAGTTAAAGCTTGCTAATCGTTAAATCTATATAAATTAAGCAAAGTTTGTCCGTCAATATAACACTCATTTTTGAGTGTGCGTATAACATTTTAGTCTTTTCCGCCTTCTATATACAAAAAATATCAATGTAGCAACGAGCGTGATTAGGTAAGGTCAGGCCGTCATATTAAAGAATTAAATAAAAGGGTAGTACGTATCTAGGAGTGCTAATCATAAGCATTTTCATACGTGCAGGTTCTGTTGTTGTTAGCAAACTGAATAGTGGTTTTTTTTTGGTTTTTTTTTCTTCTAAAGTGACTATCATTTATCATAATAAATACATATAAGAGTGGAGAATGTCACAGCAGATTTATTCTGAAGTTCTATATTCATATAGAAAATCTATACAATTAAAGAAAAATGAGTCTGTTTGTCGACGCCTAGTGATACCAAACTCACGCTAATTAGTGTATATATGAATATATATATTTTATGTTCCTATAATTGGTCATATGGAGTTGCAATCATTAAGTATATGTAAGTAAACATGATAGTGTTACAACTACTCCAAGTGACCTTGGAATTGTCTTTACAGTTCATATACATTACGCATATTTCCTTCAGTAGGAACAACCAAGACACGAACACACGCACATTGAGTTCCAGATAATAATGGTTCCCGAGCGCGTTGTTCATTGTGCTACGTCGTTCAATTATTTTCGTATTTTTTTTTGGTCAAGATAACTTCATGTTTGATGATAGGCACTTATAAAAAACATTTGAGCGGACGCTGTAAATATTAGAAGTGGATATAAGTCCACGTTTTCCAAATCAGAGTCTAGTTCAATTCCAACTTTTTCGAGTTTTAGCACCGGTGTGGGAATGTATTTGCAAGAGGGAGGGCAAATTATATAATCTAACGTCATCAAGGGGAGCCTAAATGATTTATTCTGTGGCAGAAGGGTGGGCTGTTGTCCTTTTTGTTAAGTTAAAAATTACAATTTAAAATTTTTTGAAAGAGTCTTTATTTCAAGGAATAAAGAAGAATGAATTATTTTCTTCATAAATAATTATGACCTTTCATTTTTTAAAGAATAAAAAATGTTTTTATTCTGATTACTATAAATTTTTTGCAAAGTAGGATGTGAGGGGCAACGTCTTGTATAGTTGCGGCGGTACTAAGTCATATCCTACTTTTCAACCTCATTTTCAAGTTATATAAAATATTCAACAAAAAAACAAAACAATAATCGTAAAACAGTGATCCTATATACCCAGAGTTTTGCAGCTGAATTAGTACATCCGTGGAAATGTGTCATTCCCTCTAATACGAACAGGAAAAACAAATAGATTTTTCTTAACGAATTAACACATTGGGATCAAAAAATAGGACAGAAATAAATCACGATAAGAAATAACTCCTGTATACATATATAGTAAGCAGAACTACAATTACTGAAGCAGGTGTCTTAGTCTATCTTACATTCTTCAATGTAGGTATGTTAGTGTGAGTCACATTGAGTGAACCTTTCAACTTTAATTTATGGTTGTTCCAGATGCCTTAGTAGTGTTTTATATATAATATTTGCTTTGCATCAAGACATAAGTAATTTTGACAATATCAGGAAAATACTAATAAGTTATATCAAGTTTACACTTTTGAAAATTTATTATATGGCCATAACTGATTCTGATAATATTTGGTCTAGGTGATTTCCCCAATAAATGACACTATGTATGAAATTATGCGGGCCTGAGGCCCCATTTGTGAGTCCATCAAAGTGTATCCCTTTTTGAACGATCTTCGAACTTTAGCAAGACATAACTCTCCTTTAAGTCAATTGTTTTCAAAATTGTTAAGTTTTAATTACTCACAAAAGAAAATGCTTTAATTTAACTATCAATAAAAAATAGCATTTTTGCAAAAATGCCATAAGATCATGTATGCAAAAAATTAAAAATGGATATTCGCCCAAGTTACAAGTTCGATATTGCCATTCTTTTGTTATAACATTAATCTACTTATACACTATAAGTATACAAAAAGTTAGCGTTATATCTAAATGAAACCATTTTCATTTAGGACTATAAATGGTAAGGCTCATATTTGCCCTAATAGTAAATTCCTTTATTTTCTTTACATAAAATGTGACTAATCATTATTAAAACTTTTGTATATGAATGTGGCATAGTCGAACCTGTGATGGAAATTTTGTAGAAAAAAGTCAAAGAAGAATATTATATGGATATTTAGGAGGACGATTGTCTTGTGGCCATACACGCTGGTGGTGAACCCAATAGCATACTTTGTGATAAAAAACAAATTATCCACAATATATTGCAAATCAAAGGAACAAAAGGCTCAGTTCTTAAAACTTCTGGCCTTATTGACTCTGAAATTAGATTATTTCAAATTTTAATTCGTGTATTTACCTCTGTAAACCAATTTGAACATGTTTACACTTCGATTGGTTTATTTTTTTCACAGCAGGATTACGGAAATAGTTACGAACGGATTTTGGTTTAACTGAAAAAAGATTATATATATTACCAGTAAGAGTCCATTTAATTTTAGACCTCAAGGTCAAAGGTCAACATCATGATTTTCGTTCGAAGCTCTTAATCAAACATAACTTTGGAAACAATTGAGATACATTACTCAATTTGGTGTCATTTTGTAGGTATAATAGACGGATTTATTATATAGTATAAGGTCAAGAAATATTAAACTTTGCAAAAAAAAAAAAATACAAGTAATATATAGCCGAAACGAAAGTTATTTTTTAGGAAAATGATTTGAGGTTGAAGTTTGCACTCTACCAAATTCCCATTGTAGAAAAAAATCATATTTTTAGTACGTATGGAAAAGGATCTGGATCTTCTTTATTTTTTATTATTTATTATTACTAAGTACCTGAGGAACAGGGTTGAAGAAAAAAAGGAGAGAAGTAGGGATGTTATTTGTAGTAGTAGCAATCCTCATTGTTTTTAATCATACTCAGTCATAATATATAAATCATACATCCTTCAAATATATAAATATTAAGAGTTTTATTTAAAAAACAAACGTACAAAATTTAGGAATATATTATTAAAAAATAAATCTATCTTTATTTGCTCGTTTTGGCGCATATTTTTCGCTGATTTTGAAAAGTTTATACCAAACATTGAAGAATGAAACACTACAAAAAAGTATTTGGTACAACTGAATTTCTTAGTCTCTAAACATTCTAATAGAATATATCTCCAATTGCAAACAAAACAAAGATAAATACAATTTATTTGATGGTTGTGCAATGACCAAATAATGGTCATTTTTCTTTTTGTGCACAAAGCAATACCCCCCCCCAAAAAAAAAAAAAAGTGACAATCTATGGATGTTGTGCTCAATATATGTATACACGCAACATGACTTGAGCTTAATATCGGATATCTGTACTACATATGTGATAAACTTGGTCAATTGTAAAATTATTTTTGTTCATATCTTTTAAAAAAGTTAACGATCTAATTGAATCCCCTCAATTCATAACATAGTGCTTTTCCATAAGAGTTATTTCCAACATTTGTCTCGAAGCACATACATACGATGATGTCAAAGAAAGCTCCTAGAGCAGTCGTGAAATTTGACAACGCAAAACTTCCATCCCCCCCGATTCTGCACTTGACATTGTTGGATCCTGTTCAATGGTTTCGTTTCTAGACATCCTACAAGGTCTACCAGCCCCTTTCATATGACTGACACCCTATTACACCCTGGCCCCATGTACAAGCATACTTACTCCAATGAGAACATGTTATATATATATTATTTGAGACCAAGAGGCAAAAAAAGTAATAGTCACAACCCGTATTGGAATTTTTTATTAATAAATAAAAAAAAAATTACATTTTAGCACAACATTTCAGTTGCAAAAATCTTTTTTATTTACTTAGGACGAAGAGAAAAAAATTGCCGAACCCACCACCCTCAAAATTACATTTTCACCGGGAATGCGTACTTTTTTAATGTATTTTCAAAATAAAAACCTCACAAATGTTGGTGCTTAAAAAAAATATATAACATTTTAAGTTTCTAAATTATAGTTTCAAGGTAATATATTAGGTCAAAGGTCACAAAAAGGTCAAACAAAGGTCACAAAAAGGTCAAAGGTCACAAAAAAGGTCAACTGATTCTCAACTTTTATTTTAGGATGTGTATTAGAGTGTCCAATTTTTAGGTTGGCAAGTTAATTCTTTTGTATCACATGAAAAAAGGAATTTTAATGAAGTTTGAAAGTTTAGCCTCAAGTTATTTTTTTTTTTCCAGAGTGCAAAAAAGTTTGACTAAACTTTTAACTTCCTCATTTTGATGAATTAACAAGCCCCCCTCCTCCTTTACTTATAAATGACCTAATATTTTTTTATATATATAGTCAGGTTATTATTTCTGTTAGTTAATGAGCTATAATTAAACAATAACTAAACTTTTTTGTGTCGGGTTCACATTGAGAGAGCAAGACAAAAAAAACAGAGCATCTCATCCAAAAAAATTAGACTGGCTGAGATTAGCAGCCATTATTTGAAAAGGATGGAACAACTTGTCAAGGAAAGAAGTTCATCATCAACTCTTGAAAATTCGCTTTCCACTGCCGTTCTGGGGTGATTGCTTTTGAGGGACTATATCAGGAACATGTTCACAAAATCGTGTCTCAAAGTTTTTGTTAAAACAATTTAATATTATTTTTCAAAAAATAAAATTTAAACATTTTTCTAAAAATTAGCCATAAAATTATATCCATTTTTTAAAATCAGTCATTCAGTCAACGTTTTGCTTCCGATCCCTGTACATATTTACGAAATCTTATCATATAATGAGATCGAAACAAAGACGAAATATTTATTAAAATATTTAAGGCGATATATCTAAGTCGAAATATCCGTGAGGCAAAAGGGTTAAAAGACGAAAGATTTACGTGAAATATTCTAAGGCAAAATAGTTTCAACCAAAGGTCAAAAAACCGGCCATTACTTTAGCCGGTATTCAATTGATTGTTCAAGGAAAGGAACAACTAAATAATAGTGCACTCTCAGCACCATTTTTTCTTGTATTTTGACGGATTTGAAACCGTTGGATTTATGTATCATACATTGGAGAGCAAGACTTACCAGGCATCTCATCCAAACGTTTCAAAAAGCCATTGGGAAGGAGTCAACTTGTCCGACTCATCATCAACTCCTGCAAGGCTTCCACCGCCGTGTGGACGCTGTGATTGCTTTTGAGGGACTATATTCAGTGAACATGTTCACAAAGATCGTGTCTCAAAGTTTTTGTTAAAAAAATATAATGTTATTTTTCAAAAAATAAAATTATAGACATTTTTCTAAAATCGAATTATAGCATTTTGACCTCCATATTACTAGAACGGAATCATTGGAAGCAACACATTCCTCTTGTATTCAATACTGTATTAGATCCATAAACATAACTTTTTACTTAACCTAGTACTAACATCATAGTTATGAGAACTGAGTATTTTTTCTTCTCAACTCCAAGAAGTGTACAATGTACACATAAACCAGTATACAACCCAAAAAAGAAAAAAAATCCCCATAAATCCAATCATCCTCTCTTTGAGAATTAAATATAAGTATATATTTGCACATAAATATTATCGATAAACATCAGTCTTATTTACCTCTATATAAAAAATAACCCGCTCAATTATTATCTACAGTATATATACCTATAAGAAGAACCTTTATGATTATCGGTGACTGGTTCATTATTTATGACTTGAAGAAAAATAATAACAAAGACCCTATATACATAGGATCGTATTAATCTTCTGCAATTACGAATTGTTAATAGACAGAATTTCAATAAATTACATTTTATTGTTTTTGCATGTTCTTGAAAAAATAAGTATATTACAAACATAAAAATCCCAATTCTACCTTTAGGGATCCATTAGGGTGTCCTGTTAATTTGAACTTTATAAATGCAAGATGTATATTAAGTAACAACCCCACAGGTACATAAAAATAGCGCGTGTTCCATTGAAATCTGAACACTTTGTAACTCAATAATTAATGAAAGTTGAGTGATTCAAAATTGATTCATATTTAAGTTTGCCTTTATAGTATCGGGGCTATTCTATCTAATTACTTCGGGTAGATTGGTCATAGCTGTCCCTATAAAAAAAAATTTTTATAGAAACTTCTAATTCTAGGTTTTAAGGTTACAAGCTTATTTTCTAAATTCTTACACCTCCTAGATGTGTTTAAGCATAGGCAATTACTTACGAAAAAAACCTGAGCTTTCTAACTGACGTACAAGTAGAAAATATGGCACTTTAACGTGATCAACGAATTACCATTCGCGTAGTCCAAGCAGTTAGGCGTTTCAAGAGCCACCATGTGCGCTGTAAGCAAGTCGGAAACGTTGGAAAGGATAAAGGGGGTTGACAAATAAGCCAAACTGGACCGTAAGAAATAAAGAAAACAAACATTGCTCAAATTCATGAGGGCCGATGCAAAAAAAAAGGTGAGATTGCAGGACCCTAAAAATGAGTATTGAATTAGTCTTTTGAGTTCTTTTATACTCTTTTTTGACACCTCCCCACCCACCCCCACCTACCTACACCCTTGATGTCAACCCCTTTGACTACACCTTTTGGATGGATGTCGAGTGGAAGGCCTGCAGTATCAGTCATCCATTATACCAAGGCAATCAAAGCCACTGCCAGCCAGCACTGGGTCTCCATGACAGTTTACTACATCTACAGCAGGTTCCAGGCCTTCCGCCACCTGGAATCCTTCTTTGCAACTAAGGGTGGGTATTTAATGATTAAGAGAACTCAGACACTCACTTATTTTCAATATAAATTTTGTTGAAGTTATATTCTTTATTAAAAAATTATATATTGTTAAACTTTAAAATTCAAATTAATCAGATTTTAATGGACCATTCGGTATTTCTTCCATAGAAGTCCCAAGTGTCGGTATTAGAATAGTATCAGTCTTTAAATGGGGTCGGTCTCATTTTCAGAAGTGAAAAAGGCAAGAAATGGGGTGTCCCTTATGTCAGAGCTCAGGTATGTCTATGATTTCTACTGAGAGCCATTGAATCATGGCCTCAAATAAGAAATTTAAGATGGTGGAATGATGTGTTAAACTGGCAAGAGATGCTTCAAAAAGTAAGTAAGGCTAGTTCCAGATATGGCTTTATAGAACCAGATTGCAATCTCAAACGGAAATTCCAAATTTCGGGCATAAAAATAAATTTAAATTTTTAGTTTTGTCCTAGATTATACGCTATACGTTACTTATATTATTTTTTTATGTTTTGAATAATTGATTTATATAATAAATATATTTCAAAATTTATTTTTGTAATATTTTAGACAAACAGCTTCAATCTCTGAAAACTAAACTTTTAACAAAACTTCAAAGAGTGGTATCGCCCTCGAAATTATTCACAGGACACCCTAATATAGATACAATATAGTAGGGTAGATGGAGGCATTTGCGATTGTGGCATTTTCTCAAACATAATTTTAGTTCGGCTAAAAAAATTGTAAGCTGACACTCCAAATTCTAATCGACAGTTAGCCGAGTGTACTACACACGATAAACCAAATCCAAAGGTGTATTAAGGTGATGGGATCAATATTCATGAATTTGCATATTAAATTTTTTGAAAAAAAAAATAGACTATAAATGTTCACTCGTTTTTCCTCAGAAATTTCACCCCCCCCCTCCCCCTGTCTTCTTTTCACCATTAGACAAGTTCATACTGAATCAATTTCATCACGAGGAAAGTTCATTAATGATAAAAAAAATCAAGTATATAATATTCTAATTTTTAATACAAAGATTTAATCAGTCAATAATAATATACTCATTACCATAGTAAAGAGGTTCTTACTTTAAACATTAGCTCAAATTGACGAAACATACTCTAATTCAATTTTTAGTTTAATTATTCACAAATTTAACCTTTAAATATATACTTAAATAAAAGCAGACATACGTGGGTGTGTTATAATTAAATTTAGCAAGTCTGAACTATACCCACTCGGAGTAATTGACAAAAAGTGTGTCAATCATCTCTTGTCTCCCCTATATATTCATATAACTTAATATTTCAATAAGGTTATTGTCAAATAATGTATTTTATAGAGGTTCTATTCAAAAACGGTTGATTTATACGGCATTTAAAACTCATTTGATTTGCAATTTACTTATGGTTATATGGGCCTATTATATGTTCCTTTAATGTATACCTATCTATACAATTGAGATTGGGGGGGGGGGTAGGCATGCGGTATGCATAATGTCATAAATCTCTTATGCATAGTAATGTTTCAATTCCATCCCAGTATGACCTGACCACAAATCAGTTTATGTCTGCGCTAAGAGTAAATATATATTTAGATATTATATATTTTGATATGGGTGACATTTGTAATCCTTTTCCGTACTAATAAAGACGAAAATTAATATGGTAACCCTTACCCTTTCAAGAATTTTTGGAAAAGAGTAGTGGAGCTGTTTTGACGTTTGATTAAATTAGCTACAAGTTAATAAGGACAAACCCCATTTCTGCTCCAGCAAGAACATCCCTTGTATCTAGGAATCCAACACAGACATACACCTATAGTAAGTCACATTATTGGACCAATTTGTACCAACTGGTCCGGTCAACTCTTCAAACATTCAATTTTAAACTGCCACAGGATATATTTACTTAATTAACAATAGAATATCAATCAAAATATTGTAATAAATAGATGTGTGTATGAGCTCTCTTAATCATTTATGTTGCCGCCCTTAGCGGCAATGAGGGCTTCCATGCGGAAGCGGAAGGCCTGGCACCTGTGGTGGCTGTAGTTATCGATCATGACGTCGCAGTGCTGGTTGACAGCATCTTTGAAGCCCTCTGCGTTTAGATGAAGAACATAGGAGCCTTTCCTTGGACATGCACCCAAAAAGAACAGTCGAGGGGGTTGGCATCAGGGTTGTAGGGGGTCCAAAAGTGCCATAATGGCTCAAAATAGTGTTTCAACGGTTAAAATGGGTTTCTCTCATTGCTGGTCTCAAAAGTGGCCTTTCCACCCTCACATGGATCCTTCCATGTACTTTTAATCAGTTCGAAACAGAAAAAAATAGTAAATTAAATTAGTAGAATAAGAAAAATAACGAAACAAGACAATGATTCGAACTCCATTATTTACTATCATGAGATGTAATGGGGATTATTTAAATGAGAAAATACCCATGGATTGATGAACAATAGTAATATGTGGAAATATCATAATTCTATAAATATTACAACGGAAAACAAGCATTGAATACATTTTTTTTTGCAATAGACAGTACATATTTTGATTAATAAATTCAAAAGGAACATCAATTTCAAACACAAATAAACAATACCAACGTATATATCTAATTTATATATATATTTCAAGGCAAAATATCCGTGAGACAAAATTGATTTAGTACAAAATTTCCATAGACAAAAGAGTGTAAAGCAAAAGATCTGGCCACCCTAAATGCAAACCTTCAGACCACTGGCTTGGATTGCAAGCTTTCTGTAAAAGACATTTATTATTAAATCAATTACCTACCTATTTCTCAAAATAATAATAATTACGGAGCCAATAAATTATAAAGTAAATCCAGACCTCATTAAGAGTTCTTTATCATGCGCCCCTGGCCATTTATCATCTTAATATTCTTGTCATGAAATATCGATAAAACTTTTGGAAGAATTATTACAGGAGTAAATAGGGAGGGGAGGTGGAGAAACAGAGAAAGAGAGAGGATAGAACTAACAACCAGGTGACGTCTTATCTTTGTTATATTCATAAATTATTGTACTTCCATAAAAGTACTTATGAAGTTATATATATTTAGCATCAGGAACACAGGGAATAGTGTTGCGTAGGCTCGAATAATTATTGACTCGGTTGGACTCGAGTTGAGTCGATGATTTTTAGATTCAAACACAAATTATGCCTCCATTTTCTATTTTTTTTAAATGAGAGTCGAATTCAAATGAGTGTTCTTCAGCATACCGCTACTAGGGTTGTGATGGAGTCATTTTTCAAACATAAAAATATAACAAAAAACAATCTTAAAAGAATCAAACAGTTAATATAAGTAAGTGTTTCTCATTTCTTCGAAAAATTGTCTTTAAGTCATTTTAAAATTTCGGACCCTTGTTTGTATTGAGTGGGGACTCAAAACTTGCAGGGGCATGTAATTAGGATTTCATCCCCATTATTTTTGATTTTGATGTTTCATTGCCGACAAACGATAGCTGAAATTTACAACAACAAAAAAAAGGTGTGGTATCACCAGTTTCAGGGCCGAGAAGGCTGCAGAAACCGGTGCCATCTCTATCCAGACAGCCTTTTACAAACCAGAAGTTAATTACATTCCATCCTGTTAAATAACAAAAATGGCTGACTTTTCCCCTGCCTCTTTGTTCTCCTCCTCCAGCCTTTACCTCATGCCCCTGGACGTTGCAGCTAAGGATATATTAAAGAAGAATGTGTTCTTCACCGATCATCCAAATTAGGATTTGCTACGAGCTGCCATCATGTCAGAGTGGTACACCATGGACAAGATATTCATTGTCAATAGCTGCTGATCTGTTTGCACGGGGTGTCGATGTTGTTATTGCTTTCAAAAGACGACATATTGATTAACAAAATATATTCCAACGTAGTATTTAAGCATATCACAAATTGGTTTTGAGTCGTCTTGTCTTGATTCTATGACAAGTACGTTTTTTTAAATTTAGTCATGTTTATGAAAGTTTGGGATCCCCACTTTGTAAATAATAAATAGCGTGAAATTATTGTTATAGTTTAAGAAAAAAACGCTTTATTCGCATTTAAACACAATTACTAATACAAGCAGTTTGGTTCTTATAGCTCAGGGGTCCTACTTATTTGAATTACGTTACTTGATCCCACCTACTATTAAAAACTTAAGATTTGAATTACAAAAAATTGAAAAAGAACTTCATCTTTGGGAGAAGCTTCCGGAAAAGGGAACCCTTGCTTTGTTTATGAATAAACTACTACATAGGGTCGTTGGTTTCAGTAATTTTTTATGTAATATCAACAACTTATCAAGTTTTTATTATAAAGTATATTTTTTTAAATGAACAATGTCTATTTGAATATTTTTAAGCAGGTTTTTTCTTATGTAGAAAAATATGCCATCACATAAATGTGGATTAAAAAAAGGATACTTAAAAAATAAATCATATTTTTGTTGGAGATGATAGTTTGATATTCAAAATTTGCCCGAAGGCCAAAAGTCAATAAAGAAGGTTTATATGACAGAAATAACTAAATTAAGCTTATCAAAGGCGTCCACAGGGGGAAGGCTAGAGGATATGTAGCACCCCAAATATCTAATAAAATTCATTCTTTTATTATTTTTTTTTTTTAAATATATTTTTTGATGAATAGCAATGGAATCATGATATTTTTTTCATCATTTAATATTTTTTTTCAAAAATTTTTTTCAAATATTAAATTTTTTCAATTTGATTTTTGAACTTTTTTTTTGAAATTTTAAAAAAATTTCATTTTTGAAAAATATTTTTGAAGTTATTTTTAATTAAAATGAAATTTTTCAAATTTTCGAAAAAAAAATTCAAAACTCAACTTATTCAGAAAATATGAAATCTTTTTTCAATTTGATTTTATTTCAGGGCCAAGAAGGCTGCAGAAACCAGTGCCATCTCTATCGAATCATGATATTTTTTTCATCATTTAATATTTTTTTTCAAAAATTTTTGAAATATAATTTGATGTTTGATTTTTTTTTGAATAAAATTAAATTTTTGGGAAAAAAGATTAAAATTGAAATTTCAAATATTAAATTTTTTTCAAAACTCAACTTATTCAGAAAATTTAAGATATATTTTTTTATATTACAAAAACTTTTCAAAATAGCAACAGATTTAAGATTTTTTTTTCATTTTCAAAAATGTTTAGTTTTTTAAATTAATTAAGCCAAGACCCCCCCCCCCTAAAATTTAATCTGGAGAAGCCCCTATACATAGATTTAAACACGGAAACAGTAGAGAACCCCTACAATATATAAAGGAGAAATTATTAGTAATTAATCAATCTGGAGTGAGCATGCGTAGCTATTAATTATTTTTTTTCGGTATTAAAAGCTTAAACGAGTCTCAGACCGTTGTAACTTGAACAAATTCGATCCAACTTTGATTTGAACCAATCTCAAAGTAAAATTCAATTATTTGAATTTTGTCCTACGGTCTACCTAATAACAATAAAAATATATTCAGGGGGTAATATAGTCTGGTCTGACCGAGTTGGTCTGTTTTACTCTGGTCACACCCATCCAGTCAAGCCCATTGGTCAGTCCTAAAACAAGGTAAAATGGATCCCTCGTTATGTTATTATGATGTTTTCCTTCTATAAAGAGAATAAATTATATAACTTACCAAAATTATAATGTTCGTATTAAATTGCAATATAATTACTGTTGGGTCGATCTATTATCGGTCTTAATCAATCACGTAATCGACTCATTCATTCGGTCCAAAAAACAAAAAAAGAACCTATAAGTAAAAACTAGTCACGTGACTTGGTGCTGCATTGGTCTGCGGAATAAAGACGTAAACCTCAAGAAAAGAAGATTTTTAAATTATACAAACGACCTGCAGAGACAAAGGAATGTCTTACATGGAAATATCTACGAAATGAGTAATTATAATTCATATATTTTATTTTAAAAAGATGTGTGAGGTCACACGTTTTCTTTCTCAAATTTTTATCCGTCCAGACTACGGTCCATAGACTCACACAGGTTAGACCAATTGATAGTCGTCCCGTTTCATTCAGTCCGGACCAACTCAACACTAATTAGGGATTAAAAAATGAATATTTTTATCAAGATTTGTTTAATACTCTTGTACCTATATCTTGAATCTTATTTGGCTCTATAGACCATCTACACTTTTATAAAAAAAAATTATGGGATTGACGCTAAAGGACTCATAGAACCTATCCTAAGACTCGACTTGACTTAAACTATAAGAACCGTCACAACAATACTAACAATGTATGCAAAAAACTGTTACATTGCATTCAACTGTTAACTTTGGAATGTTTTAGAGATAGTATTTTGACAAAACAGTACAAATTTATTAGGATGATTTTGTACGGTCGGATTTTAATATAATATATATTAAAATACCAAACAGAACAGGTGTTTTAAGCTTCCATCTAACAGGATATTGGCTCACTATTTGCCTAACTTAGCCAAGGGGTTGGTAAAAATTCTCCCCCACATTTGTATATATTTTTCTCACATGTAAGGCTCAAATTGATTTAGCGACACAATATGGAACAACCTAGCTTTGTGGCAATATGCTCTGAAGAAATTTTACTTATTAATTCGTTGTGTATAGATTTTTATTTATTAGAAAAGGAAATATACTAATATTTATAAAATCGACTTTTCAGTCAGATGGAGTAAACTTTATTTCATCATGTTTAATTATACTTAATTAGTACAACTCCATATGACCAATTAAAGGTAACTTAAATTTTAAAAATTGAAAAAGAGGTGGGAAAATAGACACCATTTAAGGTTCCAAAATGAGGGTCTATAAATGATTTTAGTGACTTTTCTTCGTTGATTTTAATATTGCTTAAGGATTATAACTTCAGTATAGAAAAAAATTCTTGAAAACAACCAAAAATATATAATTTTGCTTTACTAACTTATCGATTCGAGTCGATCCTTAAAACCTCACTTTAACTCGACACAATTCCATATAGCACAAATTGTACATTTACTAAAAGTATCTCCAACATTGAAAGGTTCGTCTTTTTTTTTTTTTTTTTTTCGACAGATGTTTGTAAATACTTATTATATCTCTCGGGTGTTTTTTTCAGCTACTTCATCATAGCCGAACATCACGTCAAGTCAGTTGTATGTAGTCTATCAAAAAGAAAGAGAAAAAAAAAGACAATAGGTATTAATAATAATAAAAATAACAAGGACTCAAATTTCAAGCATTGTGCACATGCTTGTTTTTTTTTTGTTGTTGTTGCTTCCATACGTATTAGCACCTTGATATACGAGTAGAGGCAAGTCCTAACACAGCACAAAACAAATATTATGTATGTCTACCATCTGTCTTGTATCTAAGTATCTATCTAAACACACAATATGATGTTATGTGTTTAAATATGAATAAGTGGTTTTTAGCGCCATTTCAGGAAGATTAAAATATCTAGGCACTAGAACAATTCGTCCTTTACTACCGGGTGTACCAAAGGATGTACATTACCTTTATATATCTTCATTAGATGGTAACAAAGATTGCATTCAAAACCTGTTTTAAATTTGATTATTTATCATAAAAAGAGTTTATAAGGGAAATATCTAGTAGATTTGTTTCATATCTCTAATTCCGATTCGTCTAAAATTCAGTATATGCCCTATTTTCATCTCATGCGCAGTTCATTGTGATTACATCTTTTGATTTTATTCATCTAATGTAGTCTAATAAAAGTCAATGTTACAGACAGGGCTATATATTTTAAGCTATTAATTAAAATTATAGCTCATAATTCTTAATCATTATTAAACTCTAAAAAGTTATAAAAGTTATTTTTAAACAAAAATACATAAGCCTAATCATTTACAAAGTGATGTAATATTCTATTTTTTATCGAGGTTACGTGAATACTTAGTGTAATTCAAATAGATCATTTTGCTTTACTTTTTATTTCAGCCATTTTGTCTCTTCTTTCCTTTTTAGTATCTTTAGTTTTTTTTACTTCTACTCTTGGTCAAAGCCAGCCAAAAGTATAGAACTTTATTTTTAATAAATTATGGAAAAGGAAGTGACTGAAAGCCAATTCTACTGCAACCCAAACGGCACATTTAAGGTGTAGTAAAGGTATAAGGGTACTTGATAGTCCTTGCCAGGTTTTTCTAACACGGTGTTATCTTGGTAACATAAAATGCCCGGTGTTTTTGTTATTTTCTAGTCTGTTCCTCGATTCATTTGTTCCACATTTTTTTTTTTTTTTCGAAGGAAATTGAACATATCATATCTCCCAAGCACACAGACCTACCCTTTTTTTAAAGGAAAATATTGATTTGGTATTTTTTTTAGTATAAAAATCAGAAAATATGCTTTTGGTCAACAATCTTTCAATAAAATAATAAGTTTTACGTATGGGTTTGTCATACACAATGGCTACCAACTGATCAATTTAAGCATAAAGTACAATGCAAAACGCTGGTGTGGTCAAAACGATTTTTGATCAAGTTCAATCATGAAAAGAAGTTCAGAAATCAAAGTTGGATTGAGGTACATATCTAAAATTTCATCTTTTAGTTTTGCAATAATAGCTTATTTAATAAACTAAATTTTATTTAAATCAGAAAAAACATTCATCTTCTTTGGAATGACCTAAATATATGTTAGGTTATTTATTTTCAAAGTTGTGAACAGTTAATAATAGGTAAGAAAAAAGTTTGTACGGTTTTTTGCTTTATTTTGACAATAAAATTAACATAGTGAGGATTATCCAATTTATATGGTTTCAAATGGGTTTATGGCTAATCTTCAGCTCCTGGGTAATTTAATTAGTGCTCATATGCCGGTCCATTATTTTATCGACATTGTTAACGTCCATATTACCAGAACAGAATCGTTGCAACCACGGCTTTGCTGTTGCATTCGGTGCTGAATAGGGTCCATTAACAAAAAAAAAATCTGGTTGCCTACTCCGTCTATTCAACTAGGTCGTAGTAATAATGAAGAATGTACCAAATTTTCTTTTGTTTTACTTCTATTTTGTAACTCTTTAACACACAACTGTCTACAGCAAACTCGAAGCTAAAAGGAACTTTTTTAAATATAGGCATGGCCTATAAGCATATTTTTCGAAACAAATGTATTAATTGAGATATGACTCACAAAATACATATAGTAAAATTGTTCATAACTTTTTCTTAACACAATATAACGACGATATTTTGTGAGTACATAAATATCATTTGGTATATTAGACTTATTTGGCTAACTACCAAGTCATTTCGAGATCTTTTTCTATTTATGTATTTTTTGAGGAAAGGCTCACTGATAAAGTAAAGGTAATCATGTCATAAAGCAAGGATTTCCAATATTCAGCATGTGTAAATAATAATATTTTAAAAATAACTGATCGAAAGATTCATCATAGAAATCCTGATAATTGTAATAGTGTATTTCAACTGGTTTAATAATTATTTACATCCAATAGTGTATGGAATGGGCAGGTTCATTAAAATTTGTAAAAAATGCAAATTTTGCAGGACTTCAAATCGATTTGATTGACCCAAAATCCTATGGTTACTTAAAAAATGTGCTAACATCATCATCTTCAAATGAAGAAATCGGGTAGGTATGTCACCAAGATTGGTACTTAGGGAAGAATTGAGTGGATGTTATGTTGTGGAAAGTTCGGATCAACATGATTGTCCGAGTTTGATTTCTCTGAATGTGGTGAAAATATATATTCTACCAAAGTCATTCATGAGCACTTAGATCAAATATTAAGAATTTTCACAGCCAGTCTCTATGCAAATTTTAAAAAGATTCCTCCGAATTCAGGATCAAATTATAATCATAAGAGTTAGAAAATGTATAAATAAAAATGCTGAAACGTCAATGACTTTTATCATGTTTCATTTTTTATTGTCTAAATAAAATCCGTTCACTAATAGGCATTGTATTCAAATTTCTATGATTAATTGAGATACCTAACAGAAGTGTTTACGTTATTGTTTAATTTGTGAGACATGATTTGCTCCAAATAAGGTATGTAAAATATAAAACACATTATTATTTCATTGTGACAATGAATTGTTGCTAAATCAGATTCAAGTGCAGAGCCTTCAATGGATTAATCCAAATAACTTTTCGATATAAATTGGCACTTTTACATGAAAGAATGCCCATCTAATCCAGACACCATAAAGAGAGAAATCATTTTAGCTTGTTTTTGTCTAGACAGCTCACATATACAGAGTAGGGAACCAAAACATGCAGTAGCATTTAATTACAAATGTATGCTTGTTACTTTTAATAACGAGGTTTCTGGTCGCAATCAATTGAAGACAAAATAAGCAGGTTTTGTTTTATTCCATGTCTCTAATAAGAGTTAAAATTTCGTAGCAAAAATAATTTTTGGAACACACGTGCAAGTCTTAAACACTCGTGTCAGAGGCAAACAAACACCGTAGCATCTACATCCATACTACATACAACTTCAAAAATGCGCTTAAGATTGGGGATGGTGTTGAAATTTGTACTCTGAATCTAGTTATCTTACATTTCCGTATGCAACAATATGACTGAATCGGGCCTGCCACCATGTAGTCCAAATCTCGACCTCCTGGACTTAACTCATATCTCGAAGTGATTTGTTGCGAGCAACAACAAAAAGACAACGCGTATGCGATCTCCTCCGCGTCCGTGTCCGTGCCGAGATGGCTACAGAGACCGTTGGCATCTCTATTCAGACTACCTACGACATCAAGAAGTTCATTACAGCCCCATTAAGCCAAAGATGTCCATTACAACTCCTTGGAGCAATAACATAGCTAACTTCTGGACTGCCTTTATGTGCCTCTCCTTCGGCCTTACCTTAACCTCCTGAACTTTGCAGTTTGGGGAGTCTTAGAGAAGAGTCTTTACTGCACCACGCATCCAAATTTGAATTAGCTCCAAGCTGCCATCATGACAAATGGCCATGAGCTACCGATTTTTTCAGGGGCGTTTAGAAGCTGATATAACTTTTAAAAAAAGGAACATATTGTATAAAAATACACCAAAATATAGTATTTAAACCTATCACAAATTGATTTTGAGTTGTATTTCCTTGATTCCGTAAAACTCATGTTTATATTTGTTTAATAATGCTATTGCAAGAGCTGTCGATCTTTTTTGCCAAAGTGTCTAGATTTTATTGCTAATGAAAGAGGTCATATTGAATAAATAATGAAGCTAAATATATTATTTAAATATATCACAAACTGCAAGTTTTGCCCCCCTGTAGTTTTATAATACAAAATTTTCAATTGGCAAAATATACTTCAGTGAGTTGAGAGATGTAATAAACTGTTCAAAGTGAATCGTTTTACGTTGTATAAGCATAACCTTTACTTTTTTTATCCATGCATAACTATGCCAACCTATTTGCCTATTCCAATCCTTCTTTCCTGTCATATCCTTGAAACTTCGATCCAAGGATTCTAGACTACATATAGGTAGATACATGAATTCAAACTTGCAAATTATACACTTTGATAAAGATAATTACTACTTAAGCATATGTATAAAAATACTTTTTACCGGGAAATTGAATTTGAACGGCATACCGGGGAGATGTAAAAAAATCAAATCCAGATAAATTATATTTAAGGGACTTTTTAAGGCTGACCAAATTTTTAATTCTTTTAAAATATTGATTTAAGAAATTTATATTTTTATTTGGTTTTAAAATTTGTACGACTTATCATTTAATCGTTGAGATTATTCGCAACTATTTGTTGTTGCAAAACATAAAAAGATAACAATTATAGCTGATAATTAGCTAATGCTGACTTCAATTTCTTCATTAGTGCATTCATTTCACTCATGGGTTGACAAGTTCAAGGGTTAACACATAGATAGAACATTATTTCATAAGACAGCTATCAAAATTTCATGACAATCTGTACCTTAGTTTATAAGTTATTATTTAAGCTTGACGCTGCATTTGTTATTTCCAAAAATAATGGATCAAAAACAGTCATTTCGTGTATACAGTGTTTTTTTATGGAATAAAATACCGTTGATGCTAAGCAATTGCTTGAAAAGTGTTCTGGGGACTCCTCTGCTCGATAAAGTGAGTAAATAAATTATTATTACTTATATTAGCCAATTGTGACCGAAAAAAGTGCATTCTTTGTTAAGCAAAGGACTTTTCTGCTCATGTGTGATTTAAGTAATTAACTAAGGCTTGTTATTAAGTTAGTATTTATGATAGTTGATTATTGTATTAAGATTTTAGTTTATTGGTAAATGTTTTTATAAGACTATTATCTACTTTAGTCGCTTTCCTTGAACAAAATGTTGGTTTATCAACATTAAGACATATGGGGACTATGAAATTTAATTTATCAATTTGTCACTATTTTTGAGTGATTTCTATGTAAGGGACTTTTTTGCGGTAACTGAAGAATTCCTTTGATGGAAATTCGGCTGTACAAAGAAACTTAGGTTTATTTTATATATTTAAAAAGAAAATAGTAAATTATAAGCAGGTTTTATCAATCATATATTCTTATTTCGCAGTTATACAGCACATTACCAAACCCAATGGGAAATGAACGTTGTTTACTTAGTTTAATTTGTAGTCGAAGCATCTGAGATCTAAGGCCCTAAAATCTTTGGGAAACGGTATCCCGGGACAAAAATCCTGAAAGAAACAGTCTACCTTTACTCAACCCTTTATTTTTTTGCCTATGTAGTTACGTGCAAATCCACATTTTATTTTTGTTTTCTTTGCAATTACATGAATATACGTGTAATAATAATAAAAAATAACAATCTTCAAAAATACTACTTGTCTCTCACTTATGTGTGCTAAGAAAACATGCATTATAGCATAAGTAGTTTGAATATATTACAAATGATAACGATGATAAAGTGTGTTATATATAAATCCATATCTGTGCATGTAAATAATTATAATCATATTTGTATGAAAGATTATACCTGGAAAATTAGTACTAGTTAAATCCATCATTTTTGGAAAAAAACAAAACATGTACTCAAATACCATTAAAACTTTTATTAAATTATTATTCAACTATATTCTTCACTTTGTGTCCCTACGCTTAACGTACCAAATTTATTTCCTTTTTATTAAGAGGTTGCGAGAATTGAATTTCAATATCCATTATCGCTGTCTCCAATTTGGGGATTGAAAGAAAAAGTATGACGTGTGGCCCAACTTATACAGGATGACCCTTTTATAATTTATAAATGCAGTTGTTGGGTCCAGAATGAACAAAACCCCTTTATATGACAGTAGTTGAATGGGTCAAAGGAACTTTCACAATTTTTGGAATGCCTCCAAAGTAGTAACTTTGAATAAAGATACAAAAAATAATATTTTCAATTTGGTATTCAATTCTAATAGTACTTGGCAATCTAATCAGCTATTTTTTTCACATATAAAATCTGATTTTTGAGTAGTTTGAGTGCTGATATTTTTATATGTTGAATCCTTTTAGAGAATGAAATATACTTACTATATTTAGCATATAACTTAAAGGCCACTCCAGAGTCAAGTGGAGTAATGTATATTATGATTAATTATGCTTTAGCAGTTCAACTTCATCTGACCACCAAATTTTGTTAATCTATGTTGTCAGCAAAATAGTTCAGTTTTATTCTAGTACTATGTGAACTTTAAATTACTAAACGTTGTGATTGTCATCTTTTACGTTTTAACTTATTTATAGAATGGGTTCATTTTATAAACATATCTTTATACTTTAGTTTAATTTAATTTGTTTGGTTGATATTTCAAAAGTTTAAAAAAAATAAATAAGCTATCAGTGCTGTATTTAGAAAGTTTAAAGATTTCATAACCCATCGTAATATGGAATATTGACGAAATGGACCTAAAGTCCATTATGATATCTACTGCTTCTTGATATGCAGCTTGTTCTATGAATATTGTCCAAATGTATGGAAGATATGATTAAATAGAGGCCATATTTTTCAACCAGAACTGCCAAGTCTGTAATTATCACAATTTAAAAAGACCAAAATATAGCAAGGATATTTTATATTCTCCAAAAACATATTTGAGAATATAATATTAAATTTTAAAGACTGTAGATTAAATATTGTTTACAAATGTATAAACTATTATAAAATATGTCATATTCTATACAGCTGGAACTCTCAACCTTTTTCAGTGATGCACCACTTTTAAAATAAGTTTTAAGCAAATTACCCCTTAACCAGCCCAAAATATTTTTAGTTTCAGTGATGTACAATCGTTAAATGTTTTTTTTTTTCCATAATCTCATATACTATCTGGAAAATATCTATATACACGAAGGGGTATACATAACCCCACTTTGTATATCACTGCTATACAGAATAATTTATTTCCCAAAACTCTCTAGTTTTCATTTTTATCATTGGGGAAAATAACTGATAATGGCACATATAAAACATTCTTCGAAACTTTGATAACTAATACCAGAATTTGTTTAAAAATCAGAAACTGTTCATATTTATTATGGTTAAATAATGGAATACAGAATGTATATGTAAGAATTGACATATATAGAAGAAGTATTCAAAATAGGACATATACAAGAAGTTAAAAGTTTATTTTTGTCTTTGTATAAACACCTCAAGGAAGTGGAACTAACAGGGGTTTCAAATTGTCATCTTTTTTTTTTTCTGTTTAACCTTACAATATAATTTAATATTAATTAACAATATCAAAATGCAGGACTTTTTTAAAGATAGACTGCATGAAACAAGTTTAATATAATGTTCTTTCAAACTTGATGGCACATAAAACAGGTGATATTATCTTAAAATATTTTTAGTAGACCATCTCTTCACTAATCTTTTTATCTACCCCAGAGACTGAAATTGAGTATTTAAATTTATCTTGTAAAAATAACTTAGAATCTCAATAATTTATCTTTGAAATAAAAGAGTTGTTTTGTTTTTTTTCAAAAAAGGGGAAGGTGTGGTAATCAAAATGAAATTTATATTTGCTGTATTTTCCGCGGAATCGACAGCATTCCACTCCCTTGTAATGGAGCCGAGAACTTTGTGGTGAAGACGTCAGGGACCTCTTCTCTCTCCTTGGCAAGCCACCTGTCATTCTGGACGTTGTAGCTTCTGTCGACAGTCCAGTTCTTCTCGTCGGAGAAGAAGATTATTCTTCCTCCATGGCTTTTCAGGTCATTGAGGAGACGTTGTTGATGTTGTTGTTTGGCCATTCGGTATGACCTGTACCCGAGGTCCTCATTTACGGCCTTGGAGACCAGCTGTTTGCTCACTCCGCGGTTCTTGGCCAACCTGGATAAGGAAGTCCCTGGCGAAGCCTTGATGGACTTCCGGAGGCCTTCAAGGAAGCGGGGAGTGCGGATTCGGTCACTTCTCATGTTGTGGGCTTTTGCGGCAGACCTTCCCCTCAACCTCGCAGGCAATGAAGACCCGGTATGCCGTGGTCTTGGGGTAGTTAAGAAGCTTGTAGATAGCAGAGGGCTTGTGTCCCGCGTGAGTCAATTCGAGGATGGCGTCTCTCCTTGCTTGTTCTATGATGACTTCTGTTTGTTGTCTAAACAATTGTGGTGGAAGTTATAGTATATTGTTCACGCAACTTTTTATATTAGTATGATTTAACCCCGAATATCCACATTATGGATCTGGATGAAGTTTAAAGTAGTTCCAATTTATCGTAGACACCCTGTATACTGTATTTTCAGCATTAGTCAAAAGTGCAAGTTAATATTTTAATTTTGTTTGTATAGTAACCAGGATTATTGAAAGATACCTTAAAAGAATTTTTTTTTCTTTTATTAAGAAATAGCTTTGCTAATATTTATACAGACAATTTTGCAAGAATTTGACAGAAGTCATTGTCCTTCTTTTTTATATGAATCATAATCTCTCTCATTATCATATACCACAACACAAATACGTACTAGAGTGCTATGTGATATCAGATATGTATATTTTACTATCAGAGGAGAAGGTGAAGAAAGGAGAAATCACTCAAAGTTTTTCAAATTCAAAATCTTTGAAATATATGTTGAACGAGATATAATTTTTTTATTGGCAAGAAATCGACTTGTTTGCTCAGTGATTGTGCATTATAAACAAATGATTAATCTTACCAACGTAGTCATATTCAATGAAATTTTGAGTCAATATTCTAAAAACTGATGTTTATATTCAAAACTTCACATCCCTGGGATTTCACCGCATTGCCACTTTTTTTAAAATCCAGCATTTTTTTTAAAATACAGGGTGCAACTTCTATTTAACAACTAACACGATTAAAAAAAATAGATTTTCTTCTAATCTAATCATGCAATTGTAATAATATCCAATGTCAAATGAAAGCAGAATCCTTTTTTTTTTAATATTCAATGTAATTGTTTTTGGTGACTTGACCTTGAAACAAAGCAAGACTTAATGGGAATCTTATTTGTCAAATCCTGGCATTCTTCCTGATATTGCATCCACTCTGATTTTGTATTAGAGGAGGAGGATCTGTTAATATGTCGCTCAACTGTGCTTCAAACAAAAGAAGTCTATAGTGTTGAGGTTCGATGAGCTTAGAGGCCAAACATTTGGCCCAACACTGTCAATAAAAAAAATCTGACAACCAAGTCAACGTTTTCTTTGCAATGTGGTATAGAGCAGAGTCATAATCCACTTCAAAAAAATTTCATGACTCTCCAGAAAAATGATGTGTTCAGGTTTAAGATGTCTACAATCTCATTAATGTCTTGTCTGGCCGAGATTACAAAAAGAATAAATACTTCCCTGATTGTTTCTATTTTTTTTTAACCGGCACCAAACACCAAAATAAAAAACAATGTCCTTTCTGTACATGCGAAGTAGTCGCAGGCACTCAAAGTTTGTTATTAAACATTGGTGTGCACCCTATATTAGCTCCATTTACTAATGTATTTCATTAAATGGAATATTTATTCCACATTATAAATTCACTTTAGTCAAAGATTTAAACAATTTTTATTTTATTTGCATCTTCAAAAAAATTGAAGCTCAACGTAGCATATTGAACATACCTCTTACAATGTACAACTCTAACCATAATGTAATGTATCTGAACGTTTTGTAATGATTCAAAAAGGTTGAAGGATCCGAGACACACAATTATAGGAATCGGCATTCCATTGGCTACATCTGTTCATAAACCTATACAACGTATTATATTTTAAATCATGATCCATTGTTCTTTTGAAAATTATAGTCAAAAGAGGAGCCCTCTATCTCTTTTGCAAAATAACCACACAATGGTAAATTACTTACTTATAAATTTGCAAGGATAGGATCCTCATTATTTGACGCTGCGATTATTATACTATTTTACAAAAAGAAAAAACGTTGTTTCCCACGAGGTTGGTTCAAACAGTCTTTGCTCCATAGTTTCGCTCCTTTAGACAAATCTGGCAAGCGTGTCATTTAACTAATGTCTTTTTAATTAAATAAAAGTAAACCCATCACTCCATCCCCAATTCATCTTTCTTTCCTTTAATGTGGAACAAATCAAAGAGATATTTCACCTACGACGAATAACAAAAAAGTAAGAAAAAAACAACAACATAGAATGAATTGACTTTATATCCTACTCCTCATTTTTCAGTTAGGGTGATTAATGACGTCATTAAGGATTGTCTTTTATTTTTGTATTCTTGTGTACATATATATATTTGACACCTATACGTAATATAGCTTGTATGTAGTTTTTTGTGTAAAAGGTGGCAGATGGAGAGGATTTAAAAGGCGGGTCCTACAATGATCATTCTTCTTATTTTTAGAAGAAGAAGACAAAATTGAACAACCTTTTCATTCGGGATGTGTTATCAGATTTAAATTCAACATGACGTATATATATATATATATACAGGATGCAGATTTTTAATCTGGAAAACTTACGGGAAAATGCTTATTACTACTATGATTTCCTAAAATTAATTTAGCAGTTTACAAATACTTTGCTCGTACATGACGGGGCCCATAGTCAAGTCAATCTTTCTAACCAATCACTTCCAGTATGAACCACGTCCTCTAACCGGACCTAAAACCTAATCACAGGTTTTGATAAGTAACTCATTGTCCATGTTGGTCCCTACCTCGAGAATTGTAGCCCACGAAGAGTCAACAGTTTTATGTGCTCCCTTATTACACTCTCTTTCCTCACACATATTATTCCATGGGGTTCATATCCAGATAGCTAGGAGGTCATATTTCCTATTTCCAACACCTAAAGCTTTAAAAAAACCGTTTTTTTCTGTAACTAATCCTAAATCAATTACCCGATTCGTACAAATTGCTCAAATTCTAGAAAACCACTGGATTTGTTAAGTTTAAACTCTCTAGAATAACTATCTATGGAGTTATTTGCGTTCTTGGACGGGCACCCGGGGCAGAAGCAGACAACAATGGACACTCAGTTTTTCGTATTTAAAGAATATCTCCAGGGTTTCGTATTTTTAATCATACAGTTTTGTCAGTTTAATCTGATTAGCGCACTTTCATAAACATAGATCTCAGTGTTACTCAAATATTGATGTCTAAACTTGTTCCAAATTTTAAATTGAAGCCTGAATGTATATATTTGGGGTCACTTTTTTAGTATACAGGTCACCATCTTTTGAATTATGCACCCTGGCCGCCGAGCCAACCTGCAATTGTTTTTTGAAATTTGATTACGTTAAAAAAATTACAATAACACATCATACATTTGGAGATGGGAAAGGACCAAATTTAACTCTCATATTAAGGATGGATACAGTCCTAGAAATAGACCATTAAGTAATGATGAAATCTGTCGAGACCTCAGCATACCTTGGGAATCTTTTTTCATTTCATGGCCCTTGTAAAAAAATCAAATATAAACATGCAAAAAAAGTGTATCTCTTGAAACCCTTAACTATTAAATTTATTAATTAAAAATATATATGTAGATAAATATGCTTTTTAGATACCAAAATTTCACTGATATCTTCTCTTTTTGAGAACCCCTTGCCATGAAGACGTTGAATCAATATCTAAGTTATATTTGAGTGATTGAAAATTGAGTACACCTATCTTTTTCATGAATACTAATCACCAGTAGACATTGGATGCATTGATTGATGAAAATATATTTTTTGAACCATTGATAGAGTATCTTTAAAGTGGAGGCTACACTATAAGCAGTTGAACTTTAAGGTCATATTACGTAGATAAAATACAAGTGAATGACTATTGTTTTTCGATAGATGTATGTTTCTTTAAAATGTTAGATTCAGGAAGAGAAGAGCCTTCGTATATAAATACCCAGTGACTTTTTTCTTGTTTCTCTTTGAATAAATTTTCATAAGGCAGTTTTATAATAATAATTTGAAAAAGAGATGCAAAATTATATTACTGAAATATCTTATTTTATAGTTTTTAAATATTGGTTGATTAAAATATTAAGAATTGGAGATTTTGGTAATATCTCCAAAAATATTGGCTCTATTTTCTTAATTTGTAAAAGTTGCACAAATTTTGAGTCCTCGCATGGCACGAAATCCAACGTGTTTAATTAGAATCATTTTAGCATCATAAGATCTTCTTTCAAATCATTTTTTGTCAATATCTATTTTCGACGACAAAATACACATTATTTACTATTCTAAGATTTGATAGCAAGAAACAGTATTTCCAAAAAAAACAACTTTCAAATTTCTCTTCTTGAATGAAACCATACCTAATTTCCAAATACTTCCACAACTTGACTGCCGCATTATGTCAAAATAATCAGTGATTGTCGTACCCTGTATAAAGTATTAAATGAATTAATTTAGTTTTTGGGGTAGATAAACCTCCAAGGGAAGTAAAAGAACCATAAGTGAATGACTAATTTTCTTTTGACAAATCAGACGTTCAAAAATATTGATTCAAAATGTCGAATTCAGGAAGTGGAGAGTCTGTATTAATATTTTTTTATACGTACGTAGATTGATATAGAATGCATTTTACCTGGAAATACAAAATAATAATAATTTAATAACAAAACAAAAATGAAATAAACGAAAATCAATCATAAAAAATATTTTTTAAATCTAATAAAAAGGTGCCTTAAATAATATTTTCCATCATTACGTATAATTTTAAAGAATGAATGATTCCAAGAATAAAATAGATGCTTCCGTGCATGACTTTAATAACTTATGCATCAAATAAAAGGTTTTACAACATGTATTTCATATAACACAGACAGTAAAAATAGATTGTGCAATAGTTTTGAGACTAAAATGAACGAATTAAACAATAATTTATAAGTTTTTTTTTGGGAAAATCCGTAAAAAATTTATAAATATAATTTATTATAATGATATTACGGACAAATAATATTGAATTTGACCAGAATAGGCATCAATAATGCATACCTATTGGCAGCAGAGTTAGGTACATTTGCTTTTTATGAAGGTATCTGATATGAAATCCCACTCCTCTTGGACAAAGTCCTTTAAGACCTCAACATTTAGATATCAAATTCTGCTACACTGATACTCTATTTCCCATCACGTACAACAATCATAGGATCCTGATCTGGTGATAAGGGAGGCAAAGAGTTCTTTAAAAAAAAAAAAAACTAGAGCTAAACTGATGACTCACTTTTTCACCATCTCTAAGGGCAGGAGTTGTACTTTTTGGGATTTATAGTTATAGAGAGGTATCCCTCGTCTAATTAATGCTCTTTGACACAGTGAGCCTAAAAACATTAACGTCTATTCCTAGAGGTTGCCCCTACTGAATACAAAAGTATTATCGTAACAAAATAATTACGAAAACTTTGATCATGTGGTCAACGTTTCGCTATTTAGTTTTATCTTTGGTTCTGGAGTAAAAAGAAACAAAGAAATAAATATGTCGAATGTTCAATTTTTTCCTTTCAGGTGAAAAAAAATTGACGGAAAGCCAGATCTACGCCCGTTTTTAACTAAAGATGCTAGCTTGAGTAGGAAAATGTGCTCCAATAACCTAAAATAAATTTATTTAAAGATATTTCCTGTTTTCTATACAAATTGTTATTCCCCCTCCTTTTAATTCGTTAGATGGAGTTGCACTGATTAAGTGTAAGTAAACATTATAGTATTAGGAGTTAGTCCATTGAAATCTGAACACTTACTAATTCAATAATAAATGAAAAGTTGAGTGATTGAAATTAATTCATATTTGGATATACAAAAGCATAATCAATTAGTTACAAAACAGAAAAAATCTTTGCTCTCTTGCGTAAGTACAAGAAAGTGACACTTGAACGTGATCGACAAATATCCATTCGGACACTGCAAGCAGTTGTGCATCTCCTGTATCACCGTCTTCACAGTCAGTAAGTCCAAAAGGTTGGAGAGAAAGAAGGGCACTAGGGCCAAACTAGATCCGGAGGAGTTAAAATAAAACAGCCCAGGCCAATCCCTCTCTTTTAACAGATTTTTGAATGAGTCTTTTGAATTTTTTTAACACTTTTGGCCCTCGTAGAGTTACGTTACAAGCACCTTGACTACACCTTTTGGGCTGGTCGAGGGGAAGGGCTGAAGTATCTGTCATCCAGATACCGATGCCCTCAAAGGCAATGTCAGCCAGCACTGCGACACCATGACAGAGGACTATATCCGTAGTAAGTATCAGGTCTTTCGCCACTGTCACCTGGAAGCCATCATTGCCGCTAAGGGGCCTATATTAATTATTTAGAGAGCTCAGACACGCATCTTTTTTGATGAAATTTTATTGTTAATGAATATATTATATCTTGATTAAATTTAAAGTTCAATGTGTTCAGATTTTAATGGATCACTCGGTACATTTGCTCCATCTGAACCCGGAGTTGTCTTTTAAGTCCATATTCGTTTTGTACATTTTCTTCTCTAGGAACGAACAAAAAGAAAACCTACGCACATTGAGTTCAAGAAAATATTTTTTTCCCTGATGGTGTTGTCCATTGAGAAACGCTGTTCCTTGCTATTTCAAAGAAAACGGACTTTCAGACTCAAAATATCCAGGACCCCAACATATCCAACTGATATTGTCATATCCCTGTTTTGCTTTATAGAAAATGTTGAAGTTCATCTCTTATTAATAATAATGACATTAAATATAATTATTATTACCTACTTTCGCAACAAAAACATTTTGAGAATTTATGTGTTGTCATTTATTTTCTCTTTTGCTATAAGACGACGCAATCTTTAAGACCTTAAGATGTTTTTTATGAATTATTTTCGAAGGAAAATAACTAACAAGTTTTGCAAATATATTTAGTATACGTACAACAATATCCCAAACAGTCCGGGAAATGGGATCCGAAATTATACCTTACTGTTTTAATCTGGAATATTACCCATCAAAGGTCGAGCAAACCAAAGCTATTGAAAATACACGTATCAAATACGAGTCTAAGTATTTGTCTTTTTGGTTCGAATTTTCTAAATTTAGTGTGAAGTCGTTGTTTATTAGACTTTTTTAATGTCTGCTTGAAAAGAAAAATATTGAAAAGGCCGCAGATTTCATTTCTTCTCTCTATTTTGATTGTTTTCCAAACACATCTTTTAACTTTTTTTAAGGAATAATTACATATGGCACTTGGATAAATTATAAGGTCACGTCATCAAAGGTAACTCAAAAGTAACATCCTATGAATAAATATGAAGACTTGATGATATGGGTTTAATTTTGTTAAAAAATAAACGGGGAAAAGTGCACCGGAAGAGTCCTAGAATGATTTAACTACTTACGCATATAATTAAATAATACATTTTGTTACTAAAAAAGTCTTGATATACAAAATATACATATTGGATGGACCCTTAGTTTATTATAATAAATAATCTCTTAAATCTATTGAAATATATGTATATAATCAGTATCTTATATTTTTTTCATGAATACTACTGAATATCGTATCAATAATTGGCAAAAAAAATAAATGCAAAGTGCAAAGTCTCTTTTTGGAGAAACTACAGCCTTTACACTAATAGGCAAGGTATTAAAGTTGCCCCAAACCCACGGAAATGTGGCCGCATTCCCTAATTAGTGAAAATTTCAGTGTATCCAAATTTGGATCGTGGCTTCTTGCAAAACTTGTCTTCCAAAATGAACCAGAAGTGAGTACCATTCTGTTGAAGGGTATAAATCTCTTACCTGAAGTGGTAATGGGAACATGGCTGGAGACTTTTCTCCAAGGTGGTACCCACATACTCAATATTATTAATTGTGTCCCCTTAGGACACTCATATAAGGTGCACCCTACATGGACGGCTGAAGTCCACCTATACCCTCACTGACTCTATTTTTCCCATTCAATAGATTCTACAGAGTCAATTAGACCAAAATCCGATCATTTTTTGAGGTTGAATAGAATAGAAATAGAAAATAGAAACAACTTTTACGTCACTAAAATAATGTTAGGCGGCGTGCCAGACTTCAACAAACTAATTAATTTCTTGCTGTTTTTTTGACAATAGAAAAGTTATAAGTACATTTTTAAGCAAACTCTTAAGCAAAAACTAATCAATAATTTATAAATAAACTTTTACAATAAGATCTCTAAAATCCTTCGAGTTATATAAGTTTAATTTTTACAGTATGAAGGGTCCAGCCTGTTTAGTGAAGATTTTTGGAGATATGGAGTTTTTAACCGCCCCAAGCAGATCTCACAAAACGAATATATAATGTTTTAGTGCGTTTAGTGTCAGTAAGCCATGGACAATACAGGATATATACACTGTTCTTTCTCTTACGAGTGTAACATTGATACTTTTACGGATGAAAAAATTATATCTCTCCTACTTTGTGTCTAAGTATCTTGGCAAAACAACACTACATTTGATAACGAGAGTTGTATACAATACAAGCTTTAACCATGTGATATTTTTCTAGTTTGAGCATCCCAAAATTGTTATCACTGTTTTTAAACTAATTTAGAGATAATATTTAAATATTAAAAGGTATTAATATTGCATTTACTATTGAAAGATAAAGAGTAACGCTGAAGATGTGTTGGGGGATGTTAAGCGGAAGTCGCCATTGGACTCAGGGTATAATTGTCGATTGGCATCGGAATATTTCCTCCCTAAATACCAGTGGGAATTTGTATATATTTTTTTTCATTCACATCAGAATAAAGTTAATTAAATAAACCACCATGACCTCTAAGCTCCCTCCTCTCAAGAATGTTCAAAATACCAGGGTTATATTGATAGTTTTCTCTTACTTTTATACTTATATCTTGTTCTAAATTGTCTTCCATATTTTTGAGCCAGAAGCTTGAACAGAGATGTTCAATTTTCAATGATTTGGTGACTATTTCTTTTCCAATATTGAAGATACAAGACGCAAATATTGCCTTCATTATGTGCATGATGTAATAGATTTTCAATTTTTTTTTGTTAGAAATAGCGAATTGATAAAGTGCATATCCAAGAAAGTATACTTTTGCAAGCAAACTATCTTAAATTAAGCGTTAGAGTTTGTTTTCTGGTTTTGATTGTATAATAAAGTGTACTTTTCAAAGGTGTCTTACTATTTGAGTCTACAAAGATATGAAACAGTTTACTTAAAATATTGTTCTATATAAATAATTAGTACATGTAGGTATTTAAATGAAATATTGTTATAGTTACATTTGTTATAAGCAGCGAATAATTGGGATGGCACACCCCTGCAGCTCATAGCCATTGCAAAATAATTACAGTTTTAGAAAGGGGAGCTTTTATGTCGCACCTGGTATCTACAAACACTTATATATAGTTATGAAAATTGTGTGTATAATGTGCAAAAATAAACCAAAAATAAAATTGGTCACCCTGACAATTAGGTAAATGTTTTGGATGATATCAGCTAACATCAGCTGTGACAAAAAAAGAGGGGGATAGAAAATAAACATGGACATCCGGAGAAATTACACCAACATCGATACCCAAATATACTCTTAGTCCTCAAGAACTTACAATTATAACTCCAAAACAAATCCTCAGGCTTACGCTTTGTCTTTTATATGCACACACGAATATTCAATCAGGTTCTGAATATTATTGGCTCTAGAACGATTTTCACTACTCAAGAATTTAAAAAAAATATTCATAACTTCTAACGAATACAAAAATTCATTCTTCAGATTACCAATTACAAAAAATTCACTTATTATTTAACACAACATACTTTTTAAGTTTTTAACGGTTGGCAGGGACTAGTTTCTTTCACTGGCTATATGTTAAAGCAACAAAATATGACTTTGCATGGAATAAATAAAATGCACATTGCAGTTAGCATATTTTTGCTCCAGAAATATATTATGAAAAATATTGTAAATTCAAATGATAACCAAATTTTATTAAACTCATTTTATGATGTTACACCAGTTGTAATGTTTTTGTACTGGGTCAACAAAACATGGAAATATTGAATCCGGAATAAATCAAGTATTTTTAATTGGGAAAGAGTTGTTTTTTTTTCTTGTTTTTTTTCAACTAAGAATATCTTATTCAATATTGTTCACATCAGATCGTATGATACGTTCTTCTAAAGGTGTGAGTGTATACTACAAACATTTTTCAGGCAACATTGCGCTTGGACGTTCAGTCGTGAATTATCGTGCGTTGAGTATGGAGGTCTCAAACGAAGAAATACGCCATATTTTACCTTTTTACGATCAGAAAGGGGAAAACGCGTCATTTCTGAATCAGATAGGACTGGAAAAGAAAAATGGATCACTTACATCAATCCTACGCGGTAAAGATTGTGGTTGAAAGCCAATAAAAGGGCCCAGATCGTGCTAAAACAAGGATTTACTGCAAAGGAGTTGTTTTTGTGTGTTTAGTAGGATATGCAGGGAATACTCTACTATGAGCTGATCCGTAATGGTCAAACGCTTAATTCTGCCCTCTACTGGGAACAATTTGAATGTTTGAAGCTGGTGATCGAACTGAAGCGGCCATCATTGGTACATAGGAGAGGAATTCTATTACATCATGCCAACACCAAGCCCCACAAATTTTGGAGGACGCACAAGAAGCTCTAGGAGATCGGATGGGAAGTTTTTATGCATCTACCCTACATTCCAGACCAGGAACAAAGTGTCTACCACCTGTTCCTGTCCATTGTCGAATTTGGCCTTGATAGAGACCAGTTAATATATTTTGCCGAGTTTTTTGCGAATAGGGAAAAGGGCTTCTTCAAAAAGGGAATTATGAAGTTGGATTCCTGTTGGCATCAAGTTATCAAACAAAGAAAAGCAAACTTTGCTTAAATCGGATGATTGTAAGACTTCTTATACGTAAGACATTGAAATAAAACGGAAAATACGTAATTACATTTTGCCCAACCTACCTATTATTTACCCTTGCTTTTTAATATTGTCAAATCATCAAATTAATTAAAATCAGTGAACAAACGATAATTTATTTTTGTACTATAGCGTAGGGCCTCTTTACTTGTAAATATGAAAACACATATGATACAAATTGAGTAACTTCCTTCCTCTCTCGTATAAAATGTCTTTTTAAAGCCTAGCTTAATTAAGTTTATGACTTTTTTTAATGACAATAAAAATAAATAAACTTCTTTAATGACATAGGAATGAAAAACAGAAAATATAAATAAATAAATTGGGGAACAGATTAATGTGTTTTTATTTAAAATAAAGATTTTTTTATTACGTAGACAATCATTTTATAATTTCATGGGTGCTCAAAAGCTATAAACTAAGTTGCAATACGAAGGTTACACTATTAATATTTGTCAAAATATAGTTGGCTACGCCGTCAAGGGCGTAGCCAACTATACTTGAATATTCCTTGCTAACTAATGCAAGAGCTTATAAATTTTGAGTAAATCGAAAAATTACATTGTGATCCTTATGCCGGGTGGTCAATTGAAATCTGAGTACATACTAATTGAATAATTAATGTAGGTTGAATGATTAAATTATAAACAATTAATTATGAAATACAACTAAATTGATTTCCCTAACTTATGTAGAAGTTTAAAAAATGGCACTTGATCATGGTTGACGATTTTTCAATAGCGCAATTTAAGCAGGGGGCGTCTCCAGGATCACTGTTTGCACTCCCAGCAAGTCCGAAACGTTGGAGAGAAAGAATGGCTCGTCAAAAAATCAAACTGGACCTGAAAGAATTAAAGAAAACATCCCATACCAATCCATAACATGAGTATATATTGAGGTATTTAAAAATGTCTTGCTCTCGCCTTCTCCTTGCGCTCTTTGGAAACTGTATTGAATATTTGACGTCTACATTATCAACTTCAAAATGTATCATCACTCTTATCTAAGGTCATATCTTCACAATTATACCCATCACTCACTCACAAAATCCGAATGGATATGTTCTATCGCTTTGCGTTCTTTTATGTTGACACATTCTATCAAAGCCTTACAATTCATGTTGTATGTCGTAGACGAGTTGTTAGGAGCAAATAAAAATCAGTAGACGAAATGCAAAATAATGTCACGATTTGGTAATTTATATATATATTGTATATTTATAGAGAAGGCCAACTCAGCCCATTATTACCCACCACCTCCTAGTAAATCATTCGAGCATACAATAATCTATTATGATTTATGCATAATAAGAAGAAAAAAACTATTTTAACTGTCAGAGATATAACGAAGGAACAATATAAGTCAAAAAAGATAGGCATTAGGGATGAAGTCTGTTCGTTCGTTAAGCTTTTATTTCAAGAATGTACACAAATATTTAGGAGGGACGTGTTTTAAACCTATCCCTAAGTAGTCAAATGATGATGTTAATAGATAGGGAATAAAGTAGCTGGAACAACGTGGCTAGTATGTAAAGATTATGTGCACACAATTATAAATAAATTTTACGTTTAATTTGTATTTGACAATTTTTTTAGTTATTTATTTTTCTTTGAATGTCTGTTTTTTTTTGTATTTACTAACAGAGTGTTGCTTATTTTCTTGCAAGAATAAATTAGATATTTCTCAATTGCAATACAAGGCTCGAAGAAAAATCCAAGCTCTTTTCTGGTCACCCTTGAACACAATGTTGTCGTCATATAATCTTTTTATCCCACGTAATATAAAGACGAAAAATATTTATTCAGTCTAATTTTGTCACAATGGAAGAATTATACTCGGAGCTACCGGATATTCAGTTCATCGAGTAGAAACCGAAATGTGCTGAGTTATGCGTCTAATTAATAATCTAAGACAAATCAGCTCCCCTTGGTTCACCTAGGTGACTAACAGCCACCTTAGCATGTAGCATCATGACTCTACACCTTGTTATGTGCCCAACAAGTATCATGCCTAGCTTAAGAGAACTGCTGCAACCTCAAGGCCAAGGATAATTGGCCTGCCAGGACCCAATCTTAATTGGATGGATGATTTTGTCTGTGTCTACCTTAAGGAACACACTTATAGACGAACAGACATAACTTAGACAAGTTTAATATTTTCCATCAAGGAACAATTTGCATACACCCCCACGGACCTGCCAGGGTCTACTCCACTTCAATGGCCGTATGTGTGCCTTTTTTTATTACTGGAGAGCAACCCTTGTACCTCTATAACGATCATTAACCTTTATAGAGACATATATTTCAGTACTTGTTTTGGGAATAAAATTGGAATTGATAACTCGATTATTTTTCATATTTATTCTCCTAAAAATCGAAAATTGCCGGAATGTGCACTATGTAAGTAGATATATTGAAAAATGTTAAGGGGTTATTAACTTTTAAAGGACTTAATAACGCTGCAAGTACCGGTTGCAAATATCTATATTTCATATACAGGGGAGTGCACTCAATTGGAACAAACTTTGACCTCATCCAGATTTCGCATGCATGCACTCCGGCTGAGTTTATCTTGTTCATACATGAGTTAGGTGACAAATAAAAAAAATCTACGTTTATTTTTATTTTGAGTGGGTTGTCGTGATGGAGCAGTTTAGAAAAAACACGATCGAGGAATTATGCCACGTAGGCCTCGATTCAAATGCCATCACAAAAGTCATTGTCTACCTATAACTCCTGGAGAAAAGTAGCAAGAGAGCTCCGGAAACATCACCAGGAAGGTTTCAAGGCAACTCCTACTATCAAGGCAGGGCTGAAGAAACCATATAAAGCAAATCCAGGGAAACAATGTCTATCCTCGTAAAAAAACAAAAGCTCCGTCCATTGATTCACCATCATCAAGACTGTTAAAAGCATGCTCATAAGAGAGGGTCAAGGCCCACATCTTGACATCGTCAATGAGGTTCAGTAAAACCCTGAAAAGTTTGAAATCGATTTAAAAACCAAGACTCAAATTATTCTTAAGTGATAAAATTATTATTGTTGATCAATCCAGCAATCGACAAAATGACCTTTGCCAGACCAACAGTAAGGCAGACGTCCTAGCCAACTTCAGAATGAAAAATCCATCTTCCCTCATCATAGTTCTGGGCATCATCATCAGAAAGGTGATCTACTTCTTCAAGCAGGGGAGAGAGAGTGAACGCCGAGATAAAGGTCGTATGGTTGGTGGGGAAACCTGGATAAACAAGAAGGGCCATGATTCTGCACCTTCTCATAAGGTCAAGAAAGATCAACATTTGTAGAAGGACTTTGTGACATCCTTCTGGAACTTCCAGACGTACCCCTCCAATTCCCTCTACCTAGAACCCTCTGAACTCTATGTTTAGAGGAAGTCACAGAGGCATGCCTGTGCCATCTCACACAACAGCGGGAAGTACAACGCCGTCTTCTAGTGTGTGGCTGAAATGTTCCCCTTCACAGACGTCATTAAAGCCTGCAGAGCATTCCGTGGAAGAATGGATGCTCTGATCGAGACCAATGCAGGTCATAGTGAAATCCTAATACCGTCTAAAAAATCGTCACAATACTTTTGTTCAAAATCTGGATGAGATCAAATTATGATACAATTTTAATGCCCGAACCTGTTCTATATGTGTCAGTACTCCAGTACTGATAAAGTATATGTATACCAAACTACAATACTACAGATCACCTTAGCCTTCCCCTAGCTATGCCACTGTATGCAACATTTAGTATTATTAGGACTGACCCCACTGGTCAAAATAGGTCACCATCTTTCTTTTTATGTTTTTTATTGTGTTTTTGTTTTTTCTCTAATGTGTTGTCAAATTTTAACAGGGCTTCATTTCTGCACATGAAATGTCACTTCTAATTCCTTTTTCTTCTTCTTAAATCTATTATTTTTATGGGTAACAACTGTCGACACATATTTTATATATTATTATCTTTTTATGTTCTAAATTGCATTTTGCTTAACTTGGAAGAGTCATGCTTGATTTATATATCGATATAAAATGTCATGGAGATAATATGTAGTTATAAAAATGTATATTAATCAATCTGCTGCTTTTTATGGAGAGGAAAAGAAGTTGTGTAGTGATAGAAGGGGCTCATTTGATTATATTTGTGCCATAATCAAATTTCCATAAATTTTACCTTTGATGAACCTTGTAGATTGATAGATAGATGACTCTTCAAATCTTTCCAAGAGTAGTGAATTATTTTATTTGCCTATTTATTTAAATACATTGCATAGAAATGGACAGGGTGCGTTCTTAAAAATACCCAGTGTGATAACCTAAAATAAAAAGGCTTATAAAAGAAATATATAGTAGGTACCTGCAGGTCCATTCCAATCTGAACACTTGTTAATTGAATAATTAATTATGGATGAGAAGTTAAAATTAAAAATTATTAAAGCATACACAATCAGTTAAAAAACAAAACAAAATCTGAACTATCTAGCTCACGTTCAAGTTGAGAAAATGACACTTGAACGGGATTGACAAATTTCCATTCGTGCACTCAAAGCAGTTGAGCCTATCCAGGACAACCGTCTATGCCGACAGCAAGACGAAACGTTTTAGAGGAACAAGGGCTCTGTCTAAAAGGCCAAACTGGACCCTGAAGAGTTAAAGAAAATATCCCAGACCATCCCCTTAAAGTCCATGAGGCCCCATGCAAAGGATATTGGGGTTCCACTCCAGACAGTCTAGAGAGCTATCAAAAAAGTGTGTGGAATAAACCTTGTGAGGGTGGAGAGACCACTTTTAAGACCAGCAATGAAAGAAAATCATCTCTTCCCTTGATAGACTCTATTGAATGAGTCGTTTGAGTTATTTGGAACTCATTTGTGACACTTTTGGCCTCCTACAGCCCAAACGCTAACCCCCTCGACTACAATCTTAGGGTGCATTTCCAGGGACATGCCTGCAGTGTTTGTCATTCAAAGAAGTGATGGCCAGTTCTTCCACCGCCGCTTGGAACCCATTATTAATGCTAAGGGTGTCTACATTCGTGATTAATATACCTCAGAATCCATTCTATTTATATTACTAAATTTGTTGAAATTTTATCGTTAATTAATAAACTACAACTTGTTGAAGTTTAGAATTCAAAGTGTTTAGTTTTTAATTCACCACTCATTAAACCTTTTAAAACTTTTTCTACTGGAAGTCCACACCGAGTTCCAAGTTTTTGCTCACCAATTCAAATCCTTAAATATTTCCATTTTGTCCAGTTGATGTACATACAAATAATATGTTACTTAGGAGTCCATGTCGAGTCATAAGTCTAAACTTTCGAGTTGAAGTCAAATATTTGATTGTGTGATCAAGTCGAGTTGCAAATATTCAAAATACATACTCGAGTCGAAAGTTGATATGCAAATATTCAAAATATAGATTCGAGTCGATCGTCAAGCTGCAAGTATCGCTTCTGTTAATAGGCTTATCACAATGAACTTTACAAGACAAGAAAATTATTACATTGTAACCAAAATTAGTTATAAGTTCACTGGTATTAACAGTTTAAAGATTTGGAGGATTTTTAGCGTCTTTCGATTTTTTACTATTCTGGTAAGCATTTTTTTACTCATTACCATGCGCTCTAAAAATAGTTTGCGTCATTAAAAACTAATTAAATCACGTGGGGTTTTTTAAAGCTACAAATTGAAATGATCAAAAATGAATATTCAAGTTTCATAGAATTTTACTGAACAAAGAAGGGGCCCAAGGTAGCCTTCGACTACTATTGTATCTCCGACAGCTGAAACAAAACAATATAAGTTTTTTTACCATGTCTCTAAGTGTAAAAATATTGGAGCAACATCAAAAAAGGTGTCAGTCACGAGAAATCTGCAGAGATTTTTGACATCTTTGTACTGCCTACATCATCAAAAAGTCCATTAAGGAGTTCTGCATTCCATACAAACAAGAAGAGCCAAAACTTATCCAGTAACAATATGACTGACTTCTGGTCTGCCTTCATGCGGCTCTCCTCCAACCCTGACCACAATCCCCTATATTTTCCAGTATTTCGAGTTTTGGAGATTTGGATTCGCTCTAGTTGATTATGTTAACAAACGACAGCTGAAGCAGGAAATAAACAGTTTTGTTTGTAACCCTTGTCTCGAAGTGAAATTGTTTGGATCAACAACACTTGTTGAGATTCCCCTAAAACGATGTCAATATCCAGAAGGTTGCAGAGACCGTTGGAATCTCTATCCAGACTATCTACAGCATCAAGTAGTCCATTGAAGCTCTATCCAACCAAGAAGTCCATTGCAACCCTTTGCAGCCAAAAAGATCCAAAACAACTCCTGCAAAATTATGGGTTACTTCCGTCCTATCTTTCTGTGGCCTTCCTCAGGCCATACCCTAACTTCCAGGACTTTGCAATTTGGTACTTATTGGAGAAGTATGTCTGCCGCACTTCCCATCCAAATTTGAATCACCCCAAGCTGCTGTTATAAGAGTGTGATGCACCCTTGACAAAACCAATCTGTTTGCTGGCTTATTGCTTCTGAAGTAGGATATATTGAGTAAAAACAATAGCCAAATATAGTATTTAAACCTATCACATATAAACATTTTGAGTTGCCTATTCTTCATTCTGTCAAATCATGCAATTCGTCATTAAGTCATGATACTGCAAGTTCTGGTTACCTTCTCTGATTGTTTTTCCGTACGCACTCTATACAACATATACATGTATTAATAATACATTTTATATCTTCACAATTTTTTAGGCATTTTACGAGTTAAGTTATATTATTCACCCATAAAATAAAAAATGAGTTGATGCTTTATTTTTTAAAAGCATACCTACATATAAATGATATAATAACTTTTATAGCACATTTTGAAGCCTTTTGAGGCACTAAAAAAATAAATAAACGTTTGTTGGTAGGATCATAATTCTTATCTCAAGTGACTTATATGACCATTTTAAAGGTCTTTAGTGCTGTGTAACTCATTAAAAATGATAATAAATTGGTTATAATAAGAGAGTCATTCTTTACAAATTGCAGAGTCTGTAGGGATATGTCGTGTTTATTCGAATTTAGATCCGTTCAGATTTTGTGGAGCATGCAAAGTCGAGACACAAAACTTGCAGTAACAACAACAAAGTATAAAAACTCTGATTCTTATGGGTTCAAGCAAAAACACCTCAAAACCAATTTGTTAAATATTTCAGCCAAGCTCGAGATTGGTCCAAACAGATGGTGAAGGCCAACAAGGGATATACGCCTCGTATTGAGACCATTATTAGAGCAAGTGGCTCACATATTGAATAAAAGTTACGCTAATCACTATTTTCAAGTGATGATGTTAAATCATTTACTTCCAAACCTATCGTTTGAATTGTACTCTTGAAAACTTTAAAACAATTACGAAAGTACTAAGTATAGTACTAAATATGATCTACCCTGTAATTATTGAATTAAAAGAAAAGTGGAGGGAGTTTAGATACAGTATCAGCCTTCGTTTATTCTACTCGAAACAGCTGATATTCATGTCAATGAATGATTATATAGTATTTATAAGTATCTAAAAAAAATTACTTTTATGTAATAAATTTCAATTTCATTTCTGTTACACACTCCTTTCATTCAGCTGAGACGCTGTTTGTACATTCTGTATATATTTTCTTTCGTGCCAATAGATTTGCAAAAACTAAAAACTGAAAAAATATCTCACGCAATCTATTAATAAATCTATTAAACTCTCAATTTGTTGATAACTACATCTACAAAAACACCATTTTATAACTTATTTCAAGGGAAATTATATATATGTCCACAGTACTATTTTTGGCATGATGTCTATCGATGGGTATAGATATACATATGTGTATTGTCATGAATAATATTGACAGAGCAAGAGAGAGAGAGAGAGCAAGGCCAATCAAATAATAAAAAATGATAACTGATAGCATCGTGCATTTTATTTATTTATATATATTTTTTTTTTTGGTTTTAACATATAAAAACGATAAATATCATCATCAACAACAAATACATATACGACTGCTGATGAATGTCGTAGTTAATGAAGAATATAATGTGATTTATATTATATAGAGTTTCTCGGATTCATCAATCATCCATTTTTTTTTTTTACAATTATTATTATTTTAAACAATATTAATGACAAAAAAATGTGTGTACATTAGGGTAAAAAAATATATAATTGTTGTTTTGAATTCATTTCCTGTAGCTTTACAAAACTTGAAATTGACTATAAATGACATTTTTTATTTCAAAATGGTACAAATGGGTAAAAAAGCACGCATAAGCAATTAGAAATATATTTGATATGAATTTATTTGTGAATAAACTGGCAAGATTTATTTTACATTTTTGATCATAACAAAAAAATACATACATATTTCATAGTTTAACACTACAATAGCCGTAAATTTTGTGTGCTTTAAATGACTATGGTATCAAAAGTAACTGCAAGCTTACATGAACAATTAAAACTCGACATTTTTTAATAGGATTATGAAAAAATCTTAATAAATATGACAATATATATTACAATCTATTATTACTTAATCCTTAGCTAATATATCACAAATACGTATTAAAAATTTTCAAAGATATTATTTTTTTGAAAAAGGTTTAAATATATGACTATTTAAAAAAAAATCAATTATGAGCTTAGTTCCGTTTAAAAACAAAGAAACATAGGGTTTTAAAAAATGAAAGTTACTAAATTGACACGTTGGATATTTTAATATTAGGTAAAATAGGTTGCAACCCAAAAATGAGTCATGTGGCTCTTATAGGGATGTCGTAGATGAAGTTGATCAAAAATGCCAATAGAATGTATTTTAATCCCTATAGTGCTGATTATTTGAAGTTGTTCAATAAATAGAGGCATTGTAGACATCATAATGTTAAAAAAGTACCCTAAGGAGGATATTCATTTTATCTGATGACTAATTTACAACTCATTTGAGTTCATGAGAGGGTACAAGAATTTCGAATTGATTTTCTATTTATATAGATTTAAAATCAATGTATGCGTGACATTTTTTGCATATTTTACATTTAAAGTTAAATTGAATTATTACAAAACATACATTGTATTGACAAAAGTGTTAGGAGTATAAGGTTGAAAAAAAGGTTACTCGTCTTTTTGTATGTACAATAAGTTATAAACTAACATTAATAATCATTATTATGACTAAGGCAGTGAGGCATTGGTGGAAGCATTATCCTATTTATTATACTCACAGTTCTTTGCTTGTTTGAATAAAAATAAAAGAAGATGAGTAATGAGGGAAGTTATGCGTCGTGATGTAGTGATTAAAATCTCTGGTTATCATCTATCCTTACAGCCTTTATATTTGTCAATAGAAACAATTTTCCTTATATAAAAAACATACATATGGTGCATAAACTATCTATGCTGCCACTTTGGTTCACTCTCTTGGCCAAACGCGGGCACTTAGGCAGCTGTTTATTGTGTGATATATAGTTTGTTTAAATTTGAATCAGTTAAAAAAAAAAGAAATCAATTGACGATTTTATTGTCCAAATAGATGGCCATGGCAACAGAAGACTGGCTACAAAAACATTAACACATTAAGATCAAGGCTTGGCCCAACAAGTATCCCATAGACAATTTATATCTGGTGGCAAGCTTACAAAATTGACCAGGGATCAAATATTTATTTTTTCCATTGTCTGAAAATAGGAGATTTTATTACTATAATGACCTAGAAATTAAAAACCGTGCACCCATTTACGAAAGTCGAGCTTATGGAATACGTTTTTTTATTCTTGCTCTATATTCAAATTGAAAGAATTTAATATTATTCCATATGACGTCTTCCATATACCATTCCTATTCATTCCCGTGACAAGTCCATGGATTAAGCTTTTTGCACAAAACTTTTTTTCCTATATTAATATTATTTTCTCCTTTGAACATATGACTTTGAAAATAAATGATACAAACATACTTATAACAAATCCACAAATAACAAGAAGCTTAAGATTCATCTTTAATATATGTTAAGTATATCATTACTAATTTTATCTTTTTAAATGTCTTTTGATGTCTTTCCTGACAAGTACAATGTAAACACTGTCAAATTTGACGATGTGTTGATGAGGAGCATTTCAAAAGTGTTAGTGGGGGAGTGGAAAATGAAGTGAACAAGTAGAACTCATTATTATGGAAGCATACACCATGTATGTTTGTCTATATATACACATATTAAATATGTAGGCACTTTAAACATATATTACTTAATAAAATATGTATAGACAACATGACCAACCTGATGACCACACCCAGACACGGGGACACATTTGAATCCTATAAGGTTCATTAGAATAATGCAAGTTAAAAATTATCATTCTTGTCAATTTCTAAAAACAATTATGTTACATTTATTTTGTTCTTAAATAGGTCAAAATCGAAGATTTTTGAAAGATTGTTTAATAGAGCTTTAAAGTTGTTGATTTGGAGTTCTGAATTCTTTTTAGAGATACAAAGCAAATAAAGGACTTTTTTGCCGATTGTATAGTATAAATAAAAAATTTCTTCCTATATCACCTCTAAAACTAAATTTTCAATATTTTAAAAAACACGTCACTTTAGCATCTTAGCATTTTTTAATGTGGTATTACGTTTGCTTGAATGGAGCGTCATAAATAAGACACTTGCCATTTTTTCTGTTGAATAATTCACAGATTTAATGTTTAGAATGGGATACATTATGTTTTTGAGCTAATTAATTGTGAAACTGCTGAAATTGAGGATTAAAAGAAGAAAGATTTCAAATAAAAGAACACATAGTTCATAAACAACGGCTAAGTTAGGGTCAGATTGTGTTTTTACTTCGACACCCGCCACTGCAAGAAAAATTATTTTTCAAGAAAATGACGCTAATAAAACCAGTAAATATCATTACAATGAACATTTTTGAAAAATCTAGTTCCGTTCTTTAGAAATGACATTTTAATTTTAAATCATCTGGATCATGGACTAAACCCAATTGAATTCTAAAGAAAATTTAGATGGAAAGGTGCAACACTTTGCATTTTTCTTCGTTTGTTGGTTTTTCAGATGTTTAAGTTATAATTCTGGAGTTCACCTTCTAGGAAGAAAATTACAGGGAAAAAAAAATATGTGGAAAAGTTGCAGAAAAGAGAAAAAACAACTCAGTACACAAAATTTTTTGAATAGGGCAGTGATTGAAATATGACTTTTTGGTATTGTTAAAAAAAGAATCGAAAATTTATTATTTATCTAGGATAATTAGATTACTTTTATGGCAGGATAACAGCTTAGCTGTCATGATGTTATATTAGATTCATTACAAAAAGAAATGAGAAGAAGCTAATCAACACAAATTTCACTCAATATCTAGCAAGGACTTTGGAGGAATTAGTAAAATTTTGATCCTAAAATGTACTTAATATCCAACATGTACTTACAGTTATAAACAAGGCTCGACGGTCGTTAAAATTAGCTACTAGTAAACGGGGTTAGTGAACTTTTTTGAAAATAGCCCTATGAAAAATTTACTAACCACCAATACAATACATATTTAATTTATAAACTAGTATAGAGAGGTACTTTTGTTTCAAAATAAGGTAAGTTTTGGGAGTACAAAAATAAAATAATGATATATTTTATTAAAACCCCAATTTACAGGTAATAAATAGTACATTTATAAGTTGAACTGGTAAACTAATAATTATTATAAATGTTCTAAAAAATATAAAGTATCATTTACGGTTTGAGGCACGCCATTTTGTAATTAAACCTTTCAAATATCAATTTACAATATACTTTATATCTAAAAAAGAAAGAAATACGAGATCAGTGGTTCTTAAGTTGTTCGGGAACTCTCAACTTGTCGGGAATGGTAAAAGTATCATGTGGGGAATGACCGGTCGGAGAGGAGAACCGCTGCCTTAAAATTTTACCAATTTTTCAACCAAATTTCAAATTAAAACCATTTACAGAATATTTTGAAAATAAAAAGAACGAATAAATAAGATATGTGAAGTCATGTTTGGGCAGACTGCTATGAAATGTTAACAACGGCTCTCCACAAAGTCAATCTTGTTTCGTTCCTCTTTGGTGGAAGTAGTGGGTCACAGAGCCCACATTATTACGTAATTTCTCATACGTGTATATATTCTTATTATTAAATATTTAGTGTGCGTGTGTTTTGTGATGTTACTGCACGTTAAGGGCTAAGATTTGTGAATGAAAGGCAAGTTCGAGGCTGACCACATTGTAACAGCTTTTACGCCATTGGCGTGAATCAGCAATACTGCTGGTGGCGTCAACGACGTTCTCCAGAACGATGCCATCATCAACCTCAAGTTTAACCACTACTTTCTGAACATCAAAAGCAACAACCCAATGATGGAGTTCACGATGGATTCCTAGGGCTTCCGGATAGAAAACTTCCCAAAGGAAGCAAGCAAAAGACATCGAAGGGTAATTTATTAACCTGGGGCATGATTGGCCACCATACACTAGGGGGAATGTTTTTTTTACTAGCCATGGGCTAGTGTGGCTGTCTAGCCCTTCTTATACTCCAAAACAAATCTTAATGTTACTTTAGCTCGTTCAAGACCAGATGAAAATTAATTTAATTTTATATTTAGATGCATTCTTCTTAATAATTAAAAAAATAAAGAAAACAGTTTTGACAAAAAAAAAAAAAGTAATAGTATTCTAGTAATAATTTGTAAGATGATTGAGAGCGAATTGTTCCATCTTCCAGATAGCAAATATAACTGCTACTAGCTAGGAAAATTACCTTCTCACAAAAACTATAAAAATATATATATTATACTTTTGCCACGGTCTTTGTAATATAATTATAAATTTTTAACTTAATAAATATATCATATAATATGGAATATCACGTTACATAATTTTGTTTTTTGTCTTTTATAAAACACATTTGGAAGTCTTTTCTTAACTATTAATTTTTTTTTCTTTATAATAACGATAAATAAAAAAACTTATTTCGCAATATGTAATATTATTATTTTTTAATTACTCCAAATGGATTTAATTGCTTTTACCACAGAGTAATAATCACATTAGTTAATATTAATAATTTTGTTTATATCTTGTAAAAAAAAATTAAATGCTATTGCTAATTTTAGCCTTTGATGTTATGTTTTAGTTTATTAAAATGAAGACAAGAACTCACATCATTTAAGAGTTGTGTGTTTTTTATTTAATATTATGTTGTCGTGATGAGAATATGACATGTGGATGGGGGGTTTTGTGACGTTGAAGGTCAACAACATTCATCTAAGAAAATATATTAGGAATTTGTGGATAAATGTTTATTTTAAACAATCTATATACATGAGATTGTTTGGCTGTAGAGTTAATTTTGTGTCCCATTGCTCAAATACTTTTTCTGTACGGGAATACAATAGTGTATTTGGCCATGTTTGAACTCCAAGATTTTAATGCATTCAATCTATTGAAATCAAATATACAATGAAAGGAACAAGACACAAAGTAGTTATTAAATTTATAATACGTCGCAATAAGGTTGTAGAAACAGAGTGTCCGTTGGTTCATTCTTACAACAAAATTCTAAAGTTTTCTTGAATATACAGTAAGTTCTATCAAGCGTTTGACTAGTAAGGAACGTGTGTGTGACGTTGAAAATAAATATTGACAAAACATAATTTGACAAAATATTTTATACAACTAAACAAATTGCAAATTAAGTTCCTCATTTTTTATTGGTGCTACCCAAGAAAATCAGTTAATTCCATCAATTTCAAATTTGTTGAACGACAATGACTCTGCAAATAGTAATGCGAGAGAGCTTTCATTGGTACCATCAGATCTGGTGATATGCAAGAATTTGAATTAGTGCAGTTTGTTCAAATGAAGTAATTGAAATTGACGTTTTTCTGGAAACCCAAATATTTTTAAGACCTTTGCTAATTATTTAATCAACTAATCATACATAACTCTCAAAAAAATGATTGTTGTATAAATTTTGCATCTTTTTTTGTAAAACATTTTATTAAAAAGTTACTTAAAGAGAAACAAAAAAAAACATGAAAAAATCACTGAGTATTAAATTACATAAGGTCGGTTTAATTAGTTTATTTACTTTTATAACTTCTCCAAAGTACAGACTGACTTATTGTATCTCAAATTTTAGAATCCAGCCTCTAGAATGAAACCCTACTCACACCGCTACTACTTCTAAAGCCAGATTGCCATGCTCGATAAAAAAGGAATTAATTCTGCCGCACCCTATAATATACAAAAAAACACAAAAATTTACATCACAACAGCGATTTGAATTAAGGAAGTACTTATTATTTTTCTTTTATCTATTTTCATTATATATGATGGATTATTGATATTAGAAAAGACGTATGGATTGACAAACAAGCATATATGAGGAAAAATCATATTTCCATCATTTCTCCAACGGAAATCAACCATTTAATGTTTTTTATAGTGATAGAGATAACATAGTTTAATTCAAAAAATACAAACAGAACATCATTAAAGGTAAAAAAACAACTTTTAAACCTAAAATATTTATATATTTAGGCAATATATCCTTCAGACAAAAAAATTTAAGGTGAAAGTACTGGACACTCTTGAGGACTAGTCTCCACATCCATCAAATACCGTTTTGTCCTTTGACATATGCACACTTACTAATTTGATAATTAATTAAGGTTGAGTTATTTGAAACATTTCCCCCTCCTCCTACAGCCCTAATGCCAACGACCTCGACTACACCTTATATTTCTAAGGGAAGATCTGCAGAGTCCGTCATCCAAACACCAAGGCCCTCAAAGCCACTGTCAGACAGCACTGGAACGTCATAACGGAGGACTACATCCACAGCGAGAGCCAAACCTTCCATCGCTACATGAAAGACATCATTGCCACTTAGGACAGCTACATTAATGATTACGAGAGCTCAGACACACATCTATTTATAGTATTAATTTTGTTGAAATTGTATTATTAATTAATATATGATATCTTATTGAAGTTTCAAATTCCAAGTGTTTATATTTTAATGGAAAACTTGGCACACCAAATATAAACAGTACAAATTGTGACTCAATTTTTTGTGTGATGTTATCATCCGTCTTAAAAGCTCAAAAAGAAATGTTTACAATTAGATTATATATGAAATTTTTTTAAAATACTGTTTGGTTCGTTCTATCTCAATTATCACTAAATAACATCAAAACATTTTACAAATTATTCTGCACTTTAGAACCTTTAACCCATTCCTATTAGATAATAGGTAGATTATATAATGAACGGGCCCTGAAACAAAAATAAATCTTTGGCTAACCATTTTTAAAATTTAATTATGTAAAAGTATATTTTCATTTGGTAGAAAATATACTTTTTTTACAAATAGGGTATGAGCGTTGTTTAGTTTATATTAGTATATAAATGAAGGAACAGACAGTGACGCCGTCTTGCGGCAAATAATACAACCTCCTAAATGATCATATTATTTTATATAAAATATTGATGTATATTATACATTGAGGTGGCTGTGAATTTTTATTCAGTTGAAAATTAAGGAGTAATAATCTTGTAAATGTATTTAAGTGGTGCGTCCAAACTACAGACTGTCACACCACCTAGCGGATAATGATAATTTATTTACTTTGATCCTGCAATTTTATTTGAAAGCTGCTTTTTAATATAATTTATTATTATTTGTTGAATGATGTTGTCTCTATCAAAATATAATTTTCTTCCAAAAAAACTAAATATTTATTCATAAATTTCCTAAAGTAAACAACATAACTACAAATATATTTAAGTGTAAAAAATTAATTTTCTTACACCTAAATAATAAAGGTGATATTTAAAACGCTCTCTCTGATGAATATGTTTCTTTAAAACTGATCAAAGTGATCGAGTAGATAATACTATTGAAACACTTAAAATATTTCGATAAAAAATTAAAACACACATACTCTTCGATAGCAAACTATCATGGACGTTGTTCAAATGAGTGATGTAAACGCCTTTACTGGTGATATATATCATCAATGTAGGTTTATTTCGGTCCGTGCAACCTTTTCCGGGTAGTAACTTTTTGATTCCATTATAGTTCATTTCAAAGTGTGCCCGTGCAAATCGTGAACGAATTTTCCCAAACTCAACTTTATCAAGACCCTCAAAAAAAAAGGCAATGATACTTTGATATTTGTTTTACTTTATATCAACCATTAAATACCCATGTGCCCACCCTTGGTCTACACCATGGCCTAAAGTCCTTTCAGGTTTTCTATACGTATTAATATCAACCCACTCCTTATCTACGACCATGCACATTTAAACAGAAGGTGTAAGAGGCTTTCCTCTTAAGGGCACCTCAGATTCCAGAGTTGTGAAGGTTAAATGCTGATAAGAACAGAGTCAACATACACATGGAAGGTGGAAAAAACCTTCTTCTCAATAGTGTCTCAGACCCCACATGTTTCAAGTCTGATAAGAACAGAGGCCACATAACCAGTGCCATGAATTTTTGACAATATTTATTCTCCACGGCAAACGATCTTTCTTAGCTCCTCCAACGCATACTATAAATTGACTGTATATTCATGAGAACCATAGAATCTCACCTCTAGAATGAAAGCACATTCACCTTGCTTCTACTTTTACAGTCTGATTACCACGCAGTATAAAAAGGAAATTATTTTGCTGCACTCTATATATTAAAATTTCTTATATCGATTCAAAACCTGCAAGGAATTTTTTGGCCAATATCTCGAGCCAAGAGGGGAGTGGGAAAATCCAAAGGCTATTTTTTCTTAATATTAATGCTAAAAAAAGTTTTGGTAATTAATGTCATCAACTGATTTATTGCATGAATTGCATTAAAGTATGTAATGGAAGTATTGGGAATTATTTAAAAATACATTAAAGTAATTTTTAAATTTATTAATTAATGTCCAAAATGCATCATTTTGTGGTATTTCTTCTTACAAATTGAAAAAAAAAGAAGCCGTTTACAGATTTTTTTTTTACCAATAGTTTTTTTAATTTTGAAATAAATTTAGGTAACCATTTTGTCTGTATAGTTAAATTTGAAGGCCCCAGTTACTTTTTCCTTGACCTTCCTCTTTTTTTTTGTGTGTGTGTTTGTTTTGAGTATAGAAAGAGACCCTTTTATAAGCCGCAAAAAGCAATCGACACTCTCTCTTCGCCTGAAAACTTTCTAAATAAGCACCCATGTAAATATTCAGCCTCCTAGGCCCAACTGTGTGGACACACATAAAAGACACACACAAGTTCTATTATATATATACAGATTATTTCCAGTGCGGGACTTAGGGTAAGTGCCCCCCCTCTCCAAATATCGGCTCTGAATGTAACTATGGACTCAATGATAAGATTTGACCCACATGAGAGTTTGAAGGGGCATTTTCAATCAGACAAAGAGATCCATTTATAACTAATTACAAAATGAATAAGCATTTTATAATGTACATATGGAAATTTCTTGGAAGGATAACATCGTTTACTTTATGTTTACACATACATTTTGCCCTCTAATGGAGTCTATTCACACCATTTGAGGATAAGATGTTACATTTCTCTACTCTGATATCTAATACAAACATACATTAAGTATAAGATTAAATGATTCTCTTTCAAATTCATTAATAGTCTGAAATCTTCTTTTTTTATGACAGTTTAATGGAAACTGTAGACATTCATTAAAAAACACCATATATTTCACCGCCAGGGCTCAAAATTTGTTCAGTCCATATAATGGTACATTTGTGTGGAATAATAAGGACATGAAAGATTGATGAGTTGATACACAACTTGTTGATATGAAGTAGTACACAGAAATGTTTTAAATGTATATTGTAAGTTAACATAATAACAATCGTTAGCCGAAATCATAACAACGTCAACTAAACTGACGGATCCAAAGATGAACAAGCAATACAATTGCTTGATTGGCTATATTTTGGTTATCTTGGAAAAAAAGAGAAATTAGATATACTGACTAGTGCTTAGATCATAATGATATAACAAGAAATTAATTTGTAGATTACCTCGTAAAATAGGGACTAACAACCAAAAGTGAGTTGGAGTGCTTCAATGCTCCATTTAGAAAGTGATCATTTCATTGTGACAATCAATTTTGCCCCCATAAGTGCAATTTTCAGTCCCTTGGAAGGGTTAATAAGAACAATCTTGAAAATTTAAATCGACGATACTTTTTCATAGAGTACAAATTTGCACTTAAATAATACAAAAAAGATTTATAGGTTATTTTTGTTGAGACAGGTCGCATAGATGGACTTGCAATATTCGGTTTTAGAATGAAATATTAACAAATTTTGATTTGATTATTTTTGTTGATTAAATTTTAATTCTTGTCTTTCTTTGTGTACAATTTTATTTTCCAACATTTGCAAAGCAGTACTTGTTGACTTCAATTTTGATAAGCATATATAAAAACAATTTTGAACAAAAATCCAAAGCAGAAAAAAATTCCTTTTTTACTTTATACAGCCAAATATTTCATGTTCAAATTTGGGTGAATTATAGCCGTTGTATTAAAATTTGTAGGACGCGTTTAGATATAAATGAGTATTAACTATAATTTAGAACCATTAATTTTTTCAAGAAAATGACTTTGACCATGATATTGCCCTTTAAAAAAACAATTCAATGACTCAACATTTTATTGTTACGATCAATTTTGGCTACTGTAAGTCCAATTGTGGTGCTTAAAAAAAGGTTATGAAGAATGATTTGTTCATAGAAATTGGCAATAATTCGTCTTGGAATAAAAATGTTATCAATGGTTAAATTTATAAAGTTATTTTATTGTATACAGTCCAGACATAAGGACTTATAAATGTCAATATCAAGGGGTTAATATTTGAAAACAAATAAATTTAAAAATCAAATATTAATCAATTTTGATTCATGTTTTTTGTATAAACATAAATATATTAGATTCAATTTTATTTTTAATTTATTTTCAACATGTGTAAATCAATATTTGATATCTTTATATGTTCATTGAAGTAAAAAAATTACCAAAAAAACAACATTTACTAATCTGTATTTGTACTATTAATTATTTAATTATCCTGCAATTAAATTAGCTTGCGTGTGTTTTATTTTAAATACAATTCATGTAAATCTTTGTGACATTTACTTGTCAACTAGAAACAAAAAAAAAGATTTTTTTGTATCTAATCTAGTCGTCAAATATACATTCATTTCAAAAGGCAATATTTCTAGATGATAAAAATTGAGTCCAGGAAATAAAGTTTTGGAATTCTCTGGTCTCGTTTTCATTTCCAATAATAAAGTTATTTCAGTCCAATGTTTCTTATTTTTAAAGTTTGCTTTGTTTAACTAAGTTAGAGTGATGATTGAGCTTATATTCAACACCTGTATTTTAATTATCCGTGTCATATTGGTCGATCATGTACAAAAAAACATAAAAGTTATTATCTGATCTAGTTTTAAATTTAATTTGAAGCACATTAACAAGATTGCCAGATGTTAAAAATATAGTAATTGAAATTAATGTTGCTTTCGTTTTGAATGTAAGTAAGGTGGTCTTAAACAAAGCACTCATGTGAGAGAAAATAATCAAAGTGCTTATTGTATATGGTCTGCTAGAACCTTATTATTTGGCTAATAAAAAATATTGCCAATATATAAGTTTTTGAAACTATCAAAATGGTATTTATTGATTTTCTATTTGATTAATGTATTGATAATATATGATACGTGGAAATGAATAAAATTACATTCAACGTCATCTATGTTATTGCATATGGAATCCAAAATTGTGGAACAAATCAGTCTGAAATTTAGCAAGTAGACGTAGAAAATCACCAGGAATGTTCTTGTGATATTTGTTTAGGTCTCCGAAGTCATTGAGAGCCTTTTCTTACAAAAAAAAAAAAAAACTGCATTTCCTTTCTTCTTTTATACTCCCTTTGCATCTTTCTAAATCCTTCTCTTTGCCTAGTTGATAATTTTGGAGCTAAGCCACCCTCTCAAATCATGAAAGCCAGCAACACCCCTGCTGATAGTAATGTTCTTTTCTTTATTACCATTAGGACTGAAAGTCCAAAAGATTGATAGTCTGAAGGACCGGTACTAAGGCTGGACTAGACCGAATAAATAAGGACTGATATATACTGTATTAAAAGCCCTATCCTTTTACCATTTAGATGTAACAATAAAAACTACAGGAAAGTTGGAACCGACTATTTAATAGCAGAAAATATTTGCAGCCAAATTAGCGGTCAATGATACTCATGACTCCTCTAATAGGAAGTCAAGACCAAGGTGTTGCCCTTATCGGTATAGAGGTTCAAGCAGTTCCGGTTCTTGAACCGGTGGAACTGGAACAGACATAGTCGAACAAAAACCGCAATATATTGCTTATTGGTCTTGGTTCTTGTGGTTTTGTTCCTATTTTGAACATATAAATAACTTATTTTATAAAATAAAAAAAATATGCTTGTATTAATAAGTTCATTTTCTGAGTTAGTTTTTTTTTTTTTTTCCACCTGCTGCAGCGTTTTTCAATGATTTCTTTTGCGTGCCGGGATGATACAGTTGTATCTGAGTTCTAAATAGCAAAAGGCTTCTTATAGTTCTGGAAAAGGTTTTAGGCACCGGACGGTGTAAATATAACAGGGAAGAGGTGGAATAGATTATGGATCTAGGTCTTCTATTAAACTTGTTGAGAGCCTATAATATAGTAACCATAATTTTTCTTAAGCCACAATTACCTGAGCTTTACTATACCAAGACCACCACCCTACACTAACACGTTTTGTGGTGATATCCCTTTATTGGAAACACGTGTATTATGTATATGTAGACTGAAAGCAATCTTCCATTTTCAATATTCCTGCTCCTCACCCCCTCTAGCCTCCCCTCACGGCCAAAATGGAAAACCAATATCTTAAGCAAACTTAGTTTTTGGGGGCCCTGCTGGAACCTAGTACACGATGCACTCCGCGTATAAGGTAGCTGCGGCCCTGTTTGTAACTAATATCATTTCCGAACCACAAATTTTCTAACAACGCCACATGTTTTGAATGCATGTCACCAAACTGAGCCTCTATAAAAAATAACCAAGACCCGAGAACGAAACAGTTGTAATGAATTACCGGGACTGATATAACTGTTGAACCAGAATCAGGAACAACCTTGGTCAAGACCTATTACCTAATGATCGGTGAATGAACCCACCTTCGAAATGTCAACCATAGACCCAATTACAATGCATTGATAAATGAATTCCTCACTCTTCCTATAATTTGTTTCATCAATAATTATTCACTCACTTCTTTTGTCAGGCAGAGTAATCATTCATGTACACACCTAATGGAAGAAGGAGTATGCATTGTTTTGTAGATAATATAGGCCTAATGATCAAATATAATAATAACAATGCATATGGGCTCTGATCATCAACAATAATTATATTATACATAGGCCTATAAGTATAAACAGAGTGTTCATAATTATTTGAATTGAAGTTTAAATTCTGCTTCTTTTTTATTATTATTTCCTTTGTTGTGTGTACTATTCTCGTCTTCTCCTTAATCACTGTCAAAATATCTGCAAAAATATATGCTGTTCACATTTTAGGGTTTACTCCATCATAATCTTCTTCTTTAACTGGAGATCGATTAGATTTATTTGTGGAAGAAAAAAGGCACTGCCAAATCGTCACCTGTGAGTTAGTATTTCCCCTTTGATAATCATGCATATCCACCTAGAGCAAAATGCCTCTCTTTTGTGCTTGTGACATTTTCCTTTTTGACCTCACAACGAACGTGTTTGTAGTTCAAACAGTTTAGTAATAGAGATCGGTCGTTGTTTGGGATGTACATGGTCTAACGAAACAATAGTGCAACAACGAATCTTTTTTGCATTAATTTAATTATACTTATGTTTCTCTATAGAAAAGTTTATGAAAATCTTGTAGTGAGCGTCATCCGTCGACCTCAATGACGCTCTGTGGGCGTTTCCTGAAGCCCTAACTAGTATTGAGGATGATCCATTCAGACATTGAGGTCGTTAATCCTCGACAGAAGTCTACAAGGAAGTGATATTTAGGTGTTGAACACAAAATACTCTTAGACTCTGCATATGTGCAGCCACACAGTGAAGTCAACAGGATTGAGTTTGGACCTGTATGGGGCCGGAAATTTTTGAGACAGGAGGCAAGAGTTTCCCTTTATTTTTATTTTTTTTGCATGTGATTGGTAGTATGAGTAGGTGTTCCACCCTACTGGAGCAAAATATTCCTCTTTGGTAAGTTCTCATCGATCCAAAGAATGAGATTTGACTTTATATTGAGAACTTAGTGGGATGCTGTAGTATGTTACTCCACTGAAAAACAGATGAGAGGCATGGCGATTCAAGAGGAGTACATAAAGACAAAACTCATCATTGAGGCTGGATGTTTAGTCGTTTTGATTATGTTAGCCCCTTCTTTCTGGTTTCCAAACAAAACAAAGCCGTCATTCTGGCGATTATAGGGTGGACCAATAATCCAAGTTTTTTTGTCACTGAAGATAATATTGGGAAGAGTGACACTGAATTCAAATCGTTCTAGAGGGCCATGTAAAGATAGAGATGTTCCGGCTATATTTCACAGATGAGGAATGGCTTCTCCTTCATATAAAGGATTTTCCAACCGCCCATCTTAACAGCCCTGGAACCCGCATGGGGAAGGTGCCAAATTCTTAAGCAGGAACAACCCTCAATCCCCCTTTTAATATGCTAACGACTGCTCCAGTCAGTTGAGGCAGTCACCGGAATTGAAAACTCTTTGGTCCTGTAGACCATGGATCTTGTGTTCCCAAGCCTTCTGACAATAGCTGATTGTATCAATCCGCGTCAGTTAAAGCAATTAAGACTACATTAATAATTCTTACCTCAAAAATATTTATATGATATACATCAGGCATCACTTTATACAATGCACCCTGTATACACATTCAATGCTATAAACACATGCCTGCAATATGTCATTAATACGACTACATTGCAATTTCATTGATCAAAATATGTTATGACCTGTACACCCGTTGAATAGTTTCCATATATTCAGATGTTTAACAGGCAGACTTTACTTTATTAATGTAGAAAAAAAAGCTTCTTCTGATTGTTTCTTCTTAAGATATAAAGTATATAGATTGACGTCATAAAGTACCGAAATTGATATGTTTTAGGACTGATATGGAGAACTCAACTGGAGGCAACTAGCACTAATCACATGTATTTTCCATCAAAGACACTCCACATAAATTTTGCTTATATAAACAAGACATAAAATAACATAATCAAACATATTTTGATCTAAGATATAAATTTATGTTATTTCTATTAACAGATGAATGTTAAATCAAATTAAATGCTAGACATCCTAAAAGAGAGACAGATAAAATGAATAAGGATAATAACTACTGATACAGCATCATTCGATGCTGTCAAATAAATAAAATCTTTGTTTATTTAAAAAAAAAAAATGGATAATATTTTATCAAATGTTCAAGTGATTAAAAATATATATATTTAATTGCTTTTAGAGAATTTGTTGAGTGAGTTTATTAGTGTTATTGAATATTTACATAAATGTTTGTCCATAAACATAAATATTGAATCTTATTAGTCAAATCACTATTTGGACTTACTAAATATGTGACCCGTCAATACAAAAGCAAGCTAGAATGATTTCTCAGAAAATTCGAGAGTCTGGTGCGTTTTTGTTAAAGATTGTTTATATGTTGATACACCACATATTAGATATGGTTACATATGTTTAAAGCTGTGGTAAACATCCATTTGATGAAGTTATAACGAGACAAAGTTAGTCACGTAGAAAATTAAACTCAAAAAAATACTTATCAAAAAAAAGATGAGATATAGGAATAAAAATATAAATTTACAATCTGCCAAGATCAAAACTAATTGACATGACTATAGTTGATGGAAGATTTGCTGAATCCTTTTAACGTGCATGGTATGTCGTTCCTTAATGTTATTTAGTCATGCAATTATGTGCGTAAGCAAGGAATTGGGATCATTATAATGGCTTATAATTGTCAAATCCAATTACAAATCTTTTATTTACAAAAAAAAACTTTTGAATCTTCCTCCGCCTCCCTTTTTTCTGTCAAGCAACATTTTTTGTTCTTCACTCTACTATTAAAAACTAAAAGGGAAGGGGAGACCGCATACGCCAGTTAACTCTTATAAGGAGTCAATCTGTTCAATAATTTTTCAGGTAGTAACATGAAGTGGAGATGACATTAACCAGTTAATTCGTCTTGGATGAACTCTTATGAGAATTCAATCTGTTCAATAGTTTTTCAAGTACTAACGTGAAATGAAGATTGCAATAACCAGTTAATTGGTCTTGAATTGCCGCAATTCAAACGAACACTTATGATAATTTAATCTGTTCAATAAAGCCAAATAGTGATATTATATAACTAATATTTTGAAGTACCTATGACTCATAAGCATTCTATTGAAGGAATGGATATTACGCAGGATACTAATTTATTTGGAAGTACAGTAATTTTAAATTTGTACTTGTTGCTGGTGAATTACTTTAGGCAATTTATGAGTTTATTGACATCACATCACACTTTTATTATTATCTCCCATGTATTCGTGGATCGGGCAGACTCATACTAGTTAGAAAACAAAATTATTTCCCTATATTAATGTTTTGTACTTAGTGTCGGTTTCAAACATTTGATGCCCGGTTCTGTTCCATCCTATTGGTTCCTATTGAAAAACCTTTACTAAATGACGTCATGGTAGATTTTATCCAGTGACGAAGTCATCAATTTGTGATATATGTCTATCATATATAATGTAATAATGCCTAAATTAACAATAATGTATAAATAATTACATAGTTTAAAGATACTTAAAGTTTTACTTAACTTATAATAATGGTAAACTGAAATACTTTTCCATCATATTTATAAGAAAAATACATTGTAGAGAGCACTGTAACATTTAAAACGTTCTTTAAGGGCTGATCAAAAATAACAAGACGTGTCTGGACGTGGAAAAATACATACCTTTTCGTCCCAAATGAAAGACGGATGGTTCTAAGTAGTCCAAGGTTTGAGTAATGCTCGAATTCGCATAGTTTGAATAAAAAAAATCTGGACGAAACTCAAAATATTTTATTTTAAGATTGTTTTTATTGTTTCTTCAAGTTCAGAAGCTTTTCTTTGATGAACGATCACGTGCAGTCACAAACAAAGAGAAAATATCGAGAAAACTGTTGGAAATTTTATAGACAATGTTATTTTACTGTAGAAAAAACTTTATCACTGGCCATTTAATGATCATAATATAATTTGTAGATGTCCAATGCCCATTTTTTAGACACATAATGTTTATATTAAAAAAAATTAGACTAACTAGGAAAGTGAATTATTTTTTAATTATTATATTAATTGGCTTAATTGTTTAACTTATATAATATTACTTCAAAAAATTATGCCATTACTCAAACTTGAATTGACGCCATGCTGAAATATTCAATTTTATACTCAATTACACGAAATCTGCCAAACTCGAATTCAAGAGTAGCCAGGGGCATTTGATCTTCAGACTTGGGTAAGCCGTGGATTTTAATACCCGCGAATAATTTGTGGATGTATAGTATTAATTAAAAATAACCTTTAAAAACTTCAAAAAAATGAAACTGGAACAGAGAAGGTCAAGTGTCTTTTGACGACCCACACTTAAATAGACAGTTACAATGAAATAATTTATTATTTTTTCAGTAAATAGTCACATATATAAAGCTAATACCCGGCTTAAAACTTTTTTTAAGGATTACTTACCAACTAATAATTGCTTAAAGGTCACCCGTTTTTGCAGGTTCGTATACAATAATGTCAAGTACAATTTATTGAAGTTAAGAACCACTGTTTTGAGCTTCAGTTAACATATTAATAAAAATATAAACATTAGGGAAATCCCTACGAGCGTTTATAAATATTTTTTAAAGAGTATGTTGGTAACCTGTAAAACCTTTCTTTCTTATCTATTATTTCATTCCGATTTGGAAAGTTCTGCAGGTACAGGAGTAGAATAATGTTCTCTTTGTGCGGATATATCATATTTCAGAGTTGCCATATTTTTTATGAAACTTTCTCAAATATAGTATTTATCTCTGGAGATGATTCTAGCAAATTACACAACTCCAAGTATGCTTCTGGCCTGCATCTTGACCCTTTATTCCTTCTAACTTATTTTTATTGATACATTTCAGAAATATTTTTCATTATTCGTAAATTCAACGTTTTTGTCCTACAATCATCATAAGTACATTGTCCGGTTACATCTTTCAACAAGACAAGACACCCGCCCACAAGGCCAAAAAAAAATGCAGGATATCTTGACCATAAATGTTCTTCCTGTTGAAGCCTGCATTTTTGGTCTGCAAATAACCTGGACCTGCCCCCATGCAATTGCTATCTCTTAGGGAGGGTATAACATGAGGCCAGTCTCAAGTATCATTCGTCTCTGCAGGCCTTGAAGAAGTCCATTACCCGTACAACAGAAAATCTAGAACCGTAGGAAGTAGCCCTGGCCTGCCAATGCTTAGTTATGTAGCTGCACCCTGTTTAATGTGTATCCCACAAGGTATTCCAAGTATAACATATACACTGTATACTACATGAATATCAGGACACAAATGGCCTTGAAACAAAAATGTATTATAATACCCTTTAAGCGTCAAGGGATTTTGATTTATATGCCATATTAATCGCACTGTCGAATGCATTTTAAAGAATAAATGCAAATGATCGATGACAATGGATGTATATAAGTATACAATCTACAAAGCCTTTATTTTATCTAATATCATGTTATATATTTATCATAATTGAGACAGAATACACATCAACTCTATAAGTAGAAAGAAAAAAATTGTTACCTTGTCATTTATTATCTATTACGTAAATATATTTACAATCATAATATATGGTGGCTATAAAATAAAAACAGCCAATGGAATCATTAATAGCAGTAGTATCACAAAGCGACATAAAACAATAAAATATAATAAATGATATTGTATGTGTATATTAATTACTAGTATACTACGACGTACCAATTTGGTATATTTTCATATAAAAACCATCATAAAATATGTTGGTTTATTGCACTCTAATCCTTTTTATATTGCCCTATAAAGGGCCGTCGAATCTACCATGAATAACACATTACGTACATACTAGTGCTGAGACGTGTTCCAAGAATAGATGGGTCAAAAAAGACTGCAGTCCGATTAGTTAAATAAAATTAACATTTATCAGTCCACAGGGACCATTTCAAATAATTGCAGAGTTAAAAGGTGCTTGAGTCAAGTGACTATTTTGTCTTAAGGAATCTTTTTGATGGAGTCTTTTTTTTTTCTTGCTGCAGAAACATTTTATATCAACAAATTTTAGTGAAGTTTTGGACATAATACCCAGAGCAGATTGAATTTACAGAGGAGGATCCAGAAAAGTTATCCTGAGGAAATAAATATTGTAATGTCTCTAGCTGTTCGCTGAAGTGGCGGAGTGAACACTGTCTTGCCATTAGTACAGTCCAGATCTTAATCTAACGGATTATTTTGTCTAAAGCAACGTAATACAAATCAAAAATATCATACCATCAAGGACAATCTGATGTCATATTTATAGAAACAATGAACAACATCCCAAACAACTACGTCCTCATCCCCACCTCCTCTTTCCACCCTGGATCAAGACTGTGATTGATCCTGGAGGAGCATACCTCAATTGAACTTTTCTTTAACATTCAGATGTAAAATTCAAGCTAATTTTTTAGTAAATGGGGCAAAAAAATGATTGTTTAATTTGTTTTGAAATGCCCGGATTTGACCTTAACAACCTGCACTGCTAAAAAATAAGCGTAATAAAAATAAAAATACCTAAATAAAGTGGTCAACTAATTGCATTTAAGTGCAACCTGTCAAATGGTGTAACTTCCTCGCAGGCAGGGACAGTTCCAACAGTTCAAAAATTTCAAATTTGAGTTAGGAATTAATTTTTAAAAAATGAATTTTTTTTTTTCCAGAAATTTATAAGTAAATTTTTCATGATGTTGAATAATTTAACATCAATTATATTGTAGTATAATAGTCTGTGATGGATCGGTGTAAAATAAACTACACAGACTTCAATTCTATCACTCGGGCCCTAATGGAACTTACGGGTCGTAGAATAATCCTTATTGTTCTTTTTTGCTAAGTACAATCGCAGAAATAAAGGATTTACTAATTTCTTCATTTTAGCAGTTTAGCAGAGCCTATTTCAAAGAGACATGATAGCTGACATTTAGAGTAGGAAGAATGGAGCTTTCAGACTTACCAGCTGTCAATCATTGTTTTTTTCTAGTCTATTAGGACCATATTACCAATTCTCAAACTTGTGATAGAAAAAGACTATGGTATCTATGCAAAAATGTGGACATGAGGATATTATGAGATGGAGCTCCACATGGAGTCCAAAGGCAATTTCCCTCACAGTAATTGGCCTTCAACCTCAGGAAGACAGTCCACTTAAAAACCTTGTAGAATGCCTTGCCAACAACTTTTTGTTTTTGCTTTAAGAAATATGAAATCAGTTTCTTGTTATCATACGCTACAACGCCTAGGTACATTATCTGAGCAAGTGAATGATTTTTTTCGAAGGTGCCCTTAAGATCATTGGATAATCTTCCAACCAATCTGTCATTTCGGCAGATAAGTACCTGATCTATTGTGTAAATATTTTTCCTGATATTAACCAACCGTCCTCAGAGTCAGACATCCGTACATCCGTATTTCATACAACCATAAGTAAAGGATGAAAAAAAATCTGAATGCATTTTTTTTTCTTTAACCCCTCAGATATTGCTAAAATTATTTGAAATATGTAAAAAAATTACCTCTTACACTCCTGTACATACAGGGTTGATCTTATCTAGTGGAACAATTAATTTAACTTTTAAATATAGTAAGTTTGTAAATGGATTGTCTTTAAACTCGGTAAAATATAGATTTTGTAACTCAAGATTCATTTTCTAAAGTTTTGACTCTATTAAAAACAAAACAAACGAGAATGAGTAAAATTGAAACAAAAATGGGGAAAATTTTGAAGCTTCTCTCACGCAGTTTTTCCCTCATGGCTATTTCCAAGGAGCGTGGGTCTCCTTCAGATAAACATGACTTTACAATTCAGCCGGAGCCATGTGGGTTTTGTGGTCACCAGAGACAAAGTTTGTTTTTTTCACTCAAGATGGAGCCTCGTCCCATTACACTGCTAAGGCCTAGGATCATAACATGTGGCTTCCTCCTCTCAAGACTCGGGCCCATAGAGCTACACTATCTAGGGGAGCCCGAAGGAGAGGGGTGTGTGGTACCCTCTATTGAGGAATAGAGGGTCCAGCCTCTAGAGGCTTCCATTGAGAAGGAGTAGACCAAGCTTGAGTTTGACGACATAGTCAAGCTTTGTAAGAGATTTAGGGCTTGTATTGAGGAAATTATCAGAGCTTTGGGCATATATATTTGAATAAAAGTTGTGCTGAGCACTATTTTGAGATGATTTCGTATATTAAATGACCTCACAAAATCTCTTGTTTAAATTTTACGCTTGAAAAATATAAAATAATGTAGTCTGCACCACTAAATAAGATCAGATCAACCCTATGATTTATATTGCAGGACCATAAAATCAAACTAAAATAATATCTGTTATATTTGTCATTATTTTGATTTTATTATGTAGTTGGTTTTATAACCTGTAATTAAATATTATCATTACTTACAATGTGGGTTCTTAGTCATTAGGATCCTCGTTATATATATATATAAAATATTGCCTTGTTCATTACGTGCTACTCTTTGAAAGAAATAATTATTCTTTCGTTTTATTGACTTGTCTCTAGTGTTGTGTCGACTTGAAAGGGAACGAGTCAAGCCGAATCAAACCGAGACGTTAAGGATCAACTCAAGTCAATACATTGTAAAATTGAAAATACTTATTTACTTCTGAAGCCCTCTAACAATATATTAATATAAATTCTATAAATTGTGCATTACGGAAAAAGCCTTTTTAAAACACCTTTACTTCATCTAAGCAGGAACAACTCCGTTACAGAACTCCAATCTCATCAATTTATACAAATAAGTCAAATAATTAGGATGAAAGTATAAATTATGTAGCGAGAAAATAGAAAGGACTGTACACATTCTCTATGAGTGTGATAAGATAAGTACTTTTGTGCGAATGTGTGAACTAAAAATAAAAGACATACAATATGTCACTATATGAATTTTTTTAAATGGACGCCATTGTCAGCAAAGTGCAAATGATAATTTATTATTGCAGATGCAACATGAAACCCATTACAACAATTTGGAAGGTTTAGTTGATAAAGAAAGCAATACTATAATGGTTGTTTATTCGGATTTAAATATTTGTATTATAAAATGAAGAAGAAAAAAAGCCTGTCACTTTAGTGTCGTTTTGTCATTTCCAAATGAATCTTCTTTATTGGAAAAGGAGTTGTAGCTTATACAATCCCAGGCATACATTGGAATGACGACACTGGTGATTTTATTTGCTCATTCTAGGTCTTCTTTATACAGGCACAAATTGGAAGTATACAAAGTCTAATGTTTGGGTTATCACGGGAAAAGCTTTGTTTCGATAGAAATTATGTGTTATGGACGCGTTTTATAACTTGTGTATGCAAATTAGACTCTATTTTTTTGGTGATATGTTATGGCTTGGTACTAGATGTCTATTTATATAATTGACATCTTCATTTTAGATATTGCATTTTAATCTGATCCTTCTTATTTGAGAAATACTTTTTTATTTTAAATAATACATCCTTTAAATACTCAAAGAGTATTGATTATTTTTTAATTTAATAATGAAAATACTTATGTTGCTGTAAATTCTATATTTTTAAATCATGGAAGACATATTTTTTAATTTTATATATAATTGAATATGAGTATATCTAAATATTTGTAGATATAAAAAAAACGAATTGGATGGATTGATTTTGTTTTTGCTCTATGACCACGAATCAAATAATAGAGATTGTGCTATTCATCTCAGACTTGAGCCATTTGGTTCAAATTGACACATTACTCGATAAAAATCAAGGCATTGTTGCCTTTCTGTGCTTCTAAAAGATTTTTTTTAAATGTAATAATGGCTATATACAGCGAGAAAAACTAAGTATTTGATATCTTGCCGATTTTATAAGTTTGACAACTGACAAAATTATCCCAGTGCATCGCAAAATACTTTGAGGAACGTATAAAATCAATTTTTAAGTGGCTGTTGTTCTTCTCCTAAATCATTTAGAATGTTATAGATTGTATTTTAACTTGTTAATAATATGTCGTACTTTGATTTTCGACATTATTTTGTGTACATTGTTTACGTAGTTTTTGAAAGGTCACTCCGTAAATTTTGTTATTCAAATTCTATTGATAAATTGTTGTCGGTCTCCATAGTTCCGTGGTTAAAATGTGTTTTATATTTTTAAAGCTTATTTTAATATTGAAAGACAAAAAAAACTAATTTACTTTAAAGTATCTCAGATTAATTAAGTTCTTCATAATACGTTTATGTAAAAAAATCACAATAGTATTCAAATTTATTTACTTTACACTCGAAAAATTAAAATGGTAGGTTAGATTTAACAGTAAAATATATTATATGAACAAAATGATAGCTTGAAGGAAGAAAAATGCGGAATATAACCCCAAAAAACAAACACAATCCCCGCCGTCAATCAAGGGGTGTAAACATTAATTTATGTCTCTCTGCTATAAAGAAGAGACAACATCCCCAAAGGAAAATCTTGGAGCTTAACATCTTTCTCTTATTGTGACGGCCTATTCTGCCCTTTCACTTTGTTCCTAATGATACTAAAGAATGTATCGAATTGTCTCTTTTTTTACTTCTACATTGGAAGGCTGTAACACACAATTGTCTCCACAAAACTATAAATGACCTCTTTTTTAGTGTACGCTTAATGTTTAAGCATACTTAAAGTTGTTTTTTGATGCAATGAAATAATTGTGAGATATGGCTCGGCAAAGACATTTAGCGGACAAACGCTAAGAACTTTTTATTTTACTTGAAAAAGTCAAGAAGTGGCGTAGCCCGTTTCCGGTAATCAATCTCATTGGAAATCTTTATCAGTGGGCAAATTTAAAAAATTGGCATGGGATCAATCAATAATTTACTCCCGGGTGTCAAAATATTTGGTTCTAGCCTTCTCTTGTATTTAGTTAGAAATAAAAAAAATGAAATCCATCTTTATTTTCATCCAAAAATTTATTCAAATTAGATATGTAGTGAAAAAAATTATAAACTTAATTATTAAAGATACTTTTATCTTCTTCCAGTAAATACATTTTTCTATCCCTTCCCCCCCCCTTCATCAGTGGCATTGCAAAATCATTTTGACTTCCGTATATCTTCCTAGTAGTACCTAATTTATCGCCATTTTGTTTGCCAAGGAAAACAATAATCAAAATATTAATAAACTTTTGAAAACATTAAATGCAAAAACGTAACTACTTTGTCCAGCGTATTGTTCCAAACGTTTTATAGCATACAACTCTACAAAAAAACTAGTATCAAAATAAAGCCTTTATGACGTCCATTAATTTGTCTTTTATTCAATCTATTAATAAAAAAATATTCTATTTTCATCCTTTTTAAAAGAACATCAAATATGAATATGTATGTTTTTACGAGATCCTTTACATCAAAATTACGGGAAAGGAATGGACAAAAAAAAATCCGTATGATTGACTGTTACAGTATCAAGACCAAAATCGCTTTTCACATTTTTAGCCATCTGGCTTTTGTGCCCCCTTTTTCGAAGAAAAACTTCGTTGCTATCCATCTTTGACGTGCGCTCACACAAAACAGAGTCAAACAGTCACAAAACTGGTATAAGAGGTTTTTTAGTCCGAAATCTTATCTTTCTAATACTATCCAGCATAACCAATTACACTTATATAATGTGAGACACACATTACTACAAGGGTCGTTTGAAAAGTGCATGCAAAGCCCAAGATATGGGCACTATGTGGACATTTTGTGGTTATTTTTAGTAAATAGCATCTTTTGACAGAGCAAACACTAATTTTTAGCCAGAATGACCAATTTCTTTGTGCTTGGCATTCGTTTGAATTGAGGAAGTGGAGTGATTTTCAAATATTGGACGAAAAATTGTTATGAGGACTCTGTACTTTCGATCAGAGCAGTTTATAAGTGGTTTGAAAATTTTCAGAGTGGGCATATGGGTATAAGTAAGACTGAACGTATTGGAAGCCTTGTTGATGTTACTACTCGAAAATCAATAACAAACTCCATGATATGGTGATAGATGAGAGAATAGTGAAGGTGCGTAAGATTGGTAGTGATGTGGGATCTCGAATTGGAACACTCTTTCCATTAATTTTGCAATCACAACGGCTGATGTTTGAGCTGGTGCATTATCGTGACGGAAAAGGACTTTCTTGTCGGGCAATCGTCTGTATTTTTCTTGCAGCTCGGTTTACAAACGGTACAATAACAATGAAGAATATTCACATTTACCCTTTATCTGATAGTCGATGAGGATTATTCCTTGTGAATCCAAAAGACAATCAACGTAATCTTTCAGTTCGATTCCTTGATTCAAACGAATTTCAAACAGAAACAAATGAAACGATCTAGCTGAACGTAGTTGTGTGCTCTTTCAAGAGATGCTACTAAATAAACCTAACATGTATAATTGCCAGTAGTTCCATCTCTTGGACTTTGTACGTTCTTGTTAAACAACCCTTGGAAAGGCATCATTTAGAAAGAAATATAGAGATTTGTTTTACTACAACTATTGTAATTGGTATTAGATTCGTTTTTTTAATAATTTTATGGCACTCTGGATTATAAAAGATTTCTTATATAATTATATTTAAATTGTATACTTCATTACTAAAAATTATCTATGTTAATTGATCACTCATTATTAACAAAATGATAAATAAAATGTTCTATTGATAAATACACAAATCAAAATATTTAAAAGTGTAATTCAATTTCAAAAGATGTTAAAGGATTTGTACGACTATCTGTGAAGTAATTTTATAATAATAAAAACCGTATCAGTATGTTTCACAAGTTTGTTCATCAGGATAAATAAGGAAGGAGTAAATCAATAAGCCTAAAATTTAGCATGTCTATATTTAACTGCGTTCTCGGTAAATTGGTGAAATACAATTGGGACTTTTTTGAATAATACCTTAAAATAGCAATATATTTTAGTTGTAGATCTTTTTCTTACAAATGAACCAAATCTTTTAATAAATGAAGCATAAACAAGTTGATAATTATAGATCCAATCCCCTCCATTTTGTATATTTGAAAATTTTAGTTAATGTCTATTGTTGAATGAGGTCCTTAAAATGTCCTAAAACTTAAAATAACTTGATCACCTTATATCCAACTGGAGAAGTAAAAAATTATTTGTATAGGTCAACGTTGGGAGATATGTTAAATGTTAGAGATGATCTCTTCAAATTTTCCACATCAATTATGAGGGGTGACATGCCTTGGTCATACCATAGAGATAAATTTAAGAAGGCTTCTAGGATTATAAAAAGATTTCAGGATTTCATCAAGCGTGTTTGGAATCCAATTCTTACGCCAAAGTAATTGTACTTGAAATATCGTATCCCGTCTGGAGTCTTTTTACGAGAGGAGCTCTGTATGTGAGAGTGGACAGTCAGTAAAGAATGTAATGAAAAAAATACAGTTTGAAAAAACTTAAGAAACATCATGTCCCAAAAATAGTTTTAGGTACTGCAAGAAAGAAGCCAGGGTATGGAGTCCCAAATTATTGGGAAGCCACGCACTCCTGTATAGTTTTGGGAAAGCTCTTGATCTCGAGGTAATGGCCTCGAAAGTTATATGTAAACTACAATGTTTTATATCTAGAGCACAATATGACAATATTTGTCCCACAATGAGTTTTGCTCGTTCTGCTCTAAACGAGTTTGTATTGCCCAAGGGAAATAGAAATACAAGGTAACACCATAAGGCGTTTACAACTGATGTTTAACTTTCACCATGCTTTTAATATTGGCGTAGATAGAGTAGTAGATGTATGTATAGTCAAAATTTGTTTTTATTGTCAAGCAGTAAGTACGATAGTTTAAATTGAAAAATCTAGCAATTGTGACGTCATAGACTATGAGTGGTTGCGTGTTTTGTAGAAAAACTGCCAGTCTTGTCCAAGAGTCGGTACAATACATCAGATTGAAAATTCGAGCCAGCCTGATTATATGATGGTCGAACCTTGTATTTCTATTAAACTTGGTATAGACAAAGTTGGTAGAAGGGAGATAAGAAAATTGGGTGAGAGAAGGAAGAAAGAAACCATTTTTGACCTGCGTAAACAAAATTTCAATATTTGACTTGGGGCATTCGATGTCCTCAAAATGGTTACAACTTAAAATAACCCAACAAGGTAATATAACTTTGCTATATAATAAAACTTATATTACATCTCTTTAAATCAATTATTTTTCTATGAAATAAAAGCAAAGTTAATAATCTGTCGATTTTTCGGGAAAAGCCATAGTTCATTTTCTCTATTATGGAAAGACATTTCATTCACAGTGATTTGAAAGTATTTTTCCTTTAATTTTCTATGAGCTCTTTCATTTTGTCAATAAATCAAATAATAAGATAGAGTAAAAATTAGCCAATCATTAGATAAAGGCACAGAAACCTTCCTTTTCCTAATGAATCTCCGAACTTTTGCCTTAAAGAACTTGACATACTCCTTGAAGACAACAATAAAAACGATACGGGCAATTGGGAAGGGTTCATAGGGCAATGAGGCATAGTTCTACTTTGCCTGTTGCCCCACCTTAAATTGACCTAATATTCCCTTACATAAACTTCAGGGCGCCATCTACATTAAATATTAACAGAGAGCCATAAAATCACTTAATTAAATTCAAGCAATTGATTTTTTTTTTAAGTTTGATATTTCCAACAGTTTTAATAACATCTTCCTTGACCTATCAAATCTTTTACGACTTGATACTACTATAATGACATTCTCAAAAAGGGATCCATTGATAAGTGGTGATAAATGAAATACATTTCATACCTATGTGTAACTTTAATGAGCCTGAATTATGAAGGATATTGTTGTTTTTGGTTTTGAGAAAGAGTCTTTTTAGTAGCATTGTCACGGTTCGAATATTTTCGTGCCGGTTTTGATACCAACGTTAGTACCCTGTTTTTGATACTTTTTTCTAACAAAATAAAACTGTCATTTAAGGGAATTCATAAGTGTTTATAAAAAAGGACCCCTGTAGGTACTTTAAATATTAAATCATATTTAAACATGCTTTTAATATACATATACTTCAAATATTGTACTTTTAATATACTCTCACTTACAGAAAGTGGGAACCCAAACTTGTAGTAGAATCCCTAAATTACGTAAAACGTGATTTTTATGGAATTGAGAAAAAACCACTGCTTAAATATGTTTTAATTATATATTAACCATATTTTTTATTCACTAAGTTCACCTTCACAAACATGGTACATTATGTACACGCCAGCAAACAGATATTTCAGCTCTTGACTATGAAGGCCGTATACAGGGTGTGTCATACTGTCAGGATGGCAGCTTGGATGATAAAATCCAAATTTGGATGGAAGGTACAGCAGGCAATCTTTTCTAAGACACCAATAACTACAAAGTCCAGGGATTTGAGGACAGGGCTGGGGGAAGGCCACATAGAGGGAGCCAATAAGAGATCCATATGGTTCCTGCAGAAATTTAAGTTCTTCTTGGCTGTATGGGGTTGTAATGGACTACTTGTTGGTGCAGGCAGTCCGGATCATTGTTAAGCAAATTTTTATTTTTCATTTGAAGGCCAGAATTATTAAAATTAATTTTACAACAAGAACTTTTCATTGGGAGGGTTTTGAATATTTTTTTTCAATTTTTTAGAATTATTTTTTTATAACTTCTTGGAAATGAATATACTGATTTTAAGATATAGTCCTTTTAATTTCGACTGAAAGTTATTCAAGGCATTTCTAAATAATATTAATTTCTTGCATCATTTTTATCGAATGGCAATTTTTAAAGAAAATAATTTTTTTTTTAATTAAATGTACATTTTTTGGATCCCTTTTCACAAATTATTTCAATATTTAGTACAATTTTTTTTATACAAAATAGTATTTTTATTTATCTTTATAAAAAGGTATATTTCATTTTTTCACAGGTAATCATTTGAATGGGTTAAAGATCTCTTTGAAAATAACCCAAAATTTCTGACTGACATCCCATTTTTCCCAACTATAACACTCCATGGAGAGTGTCACCCCCTACCACGATGACACCGGCCCTAACTGCAAATACTACCAGTACTCATACTAATATTATATATTTTAAATTTGTCAATACTCCGGTATCATTATTTTACCAGTGTACCGAACAACGTTACTATGAAGGTAAAAAAATTATTTTATTGATCATAAATGTCCTTTCAATTAGCAAACTACTTCACATTAAAAAATAAAGTCAATGCCAAAAGATGATATAATATATATATATATAATTTATATATTAATGTTCATAAAATGAACATCAGATAAGATTTTGTAGGCCTTAAAATATGATTACAATTAATGTCACGTAGATATATATTTTATTATTGAGGACCAATTTGAAGAGAATATGATAAAAATATCTAACTACAATCTTGGTATGTGCAATGCGCATATTAAGCTCATTAATTTTGAAATGTATGATCAACAGGTGATTCATAAATGATCTCATAGTTGAATACTGTTTCCATTATTAGTGGATATTGTTGTACTGCCCTGGATCAAGGAAATTGTAAACAAATATACATAGGATAGTGTCCGTTTTATGTTTCTAAAAAGTAGTTATGGGATGATTAATGGGAATCGGCAATCGAAGAATCAAATGTTTTTATGGAGTCAGAATGGGCGTGGGGAAAATAATGTTCTTTTTAATTTCTGAAACTTATCTCTATATTACTTTTTAAGTTGTGAAAAAAATTTAGGAACGTTTGCTTAATAATATAAAATTAAATATTTGATACTTCATTTAATTTTAAACAATTTTTTCAAAAAATTTAACTTGCAAAATTTCTTACAAAGCAAATTAATTTTCTCAGAAATACTATTTATTTTTGATATTTTCCTCCAAAAAATTTAATATTTGAATTTTTTTCAAAATTTTTTTGTTTTTTAATTTTCTTTTTTCCAAAAAATATATTGTTTATGAATAGCCGTAGGTTTTGAAATTTTTTCTACAAAAAACTTTATTTATTGTAGATAGCTCAGAATTTTGAAATTTTTTTTACAAAAAGTTTAATTTCTTGGGAATAGCCATTAGATATTCAATTTTATAATTGAAAAAAATATAATTTTTTGAATAGTTTTGAATTTATAAAAAAAAAAATATCAAATTGTATATTTAAAATTTTATGTCAAAAATTTATTACCAAAAATTTCAAAAATTTCATTTTTCAGATTTTTTCGTCAAAAATTTTATATTAAAACTTAATTTTTATAGATTTTTTGTAAAAAAAAATTCTATATTCAAATTTAATTTTTCAGATTTTTACGTCAAAAGATTTTAAATTAAAATTTAATTTTTGATATTTATTTTCAAAAAAAATATTTTTCAAATACATTTCCATAAAAAAAATTCTATTTTTGGATTTTCCCTAAAAACAAATTTAAACACTATTCCCCTCCCAAAAATTTAATTTGTGTACCCATAATAGAAAAATAATAGTTTTGAACTATTATTTAAAATATTAATAGGGATCAGAAATTTTACTAGAATCGCATCAGAATCAGAAGTGGGATTTTTTTTTTGGAATCGTCCAATCACTAATAAAAAGTATCTAGAATGTTTAAAAGGACAAGGTTACAACTTCATCTCTGTAATTGTCAGAAGCATCTAAACGACTCCATCGACTTGTTACTGTTGGCTGTGCTCGAGGGAAGGACCAATAGATGTACCTATATCAACAAAACCTCCTCATCAACATCAATGATCAAAGATGAGGGAAGGAAATTACAGGAACAGTATAAAATGGATGATTGAGATAAAGGCAAGAACATAGAAATAAAAACGATTTATTATTGTGTAATGTGGTCTTTAATTATTAAATAATAAAAATATAATGATTTTTGACTGAATTGAAAAATATATATACTTGCGGACCATATGGTAAATTGCGTGACATTTACGCAGTCGGTAAATTGACCTCTTACATTTTGGTCTTTTAAAGATCTTGGCACTTTTGGCTAATTACCAACTTCGAATTTCAAATCTACTTTTTACTGTTGAAACATTCATTTCTTTCTATCCATGGAGATCCTTTCATGTCTTAAAGACTCAACTTAGATCATAACTGGGAGTAAAGTAACAATAGTCATTAATCATTTTGAAACAGAGTCATGATCCCTGATCCGTGACTCATCCTTCCTACCCTATTTCCTAACTATTTCTCTTTCTTTTCTGATTTGAAGCAAAATACTAAAGTAAACACTTAAAGTAAAGTAATACCATATAATATACAAATATCAAAAGGCTGCAAAAAATGCAATGCAGCTAAATCTCCACGAAGCAAAATTACTGGTAGTAAAGACGTTATCAGTAAAACTACTTAGAATCTTTAAAATGCAAAGATATTTTACGAACTATAAAATATTTTAGTAAAAGTAATGTTTTTAAATTGATTATATTTTACCGATTTATTAATAATGGATTGTATCCCAAGTTCTATGTCCAGATTCATCTAGCTGTGACAAAATAAGACAATTTTTTGATGAAATGAGGCGAAGATAAGTTCAAGGTGTTGATACAAATACAAAACATAAAATAACCCTGATCAATTTGTGATGAAGACAAAAAATATTCTTCATTCTGTTGTCCTTTTTTAGAAATATCTAAGAATTATTGCACCAAGGAAAATACTTAAAAGGGTCGAAATCAAGATAAACAAAGATTTTATGGGTTGAAGACAAAAAAGGAGTACTATGCCTGCATAATTCGATATTTATGCAAGAACTGATCTCGAGAAATACAAATATCATTACGCGTTCCACATTAGAGAATTTTGATTTGATGCTAGCAATGTTGGACATCAACCAACAGAAACATGGACCGCTGACCTCAAAATACAGTTTAATTTTTCGTAACAGTGAGGTAACACCACGAAAAGTAGTCATGAATCATAATTTTACACATTAAGCTGGAGAAAATTTATTTCCTAATCGGATTGTCCAAGGAGCTTCATCGCTCCAATTAAATTCATTAATTATTATAAGTATGTATGTTATTAACCTTGCTATAGTAAACATCATTTTTATAAAGTAACTAATGGACTTGTTCAAAAAGATACCGCAAAATGTCACGTTATTAGCTGCATAAAAAAACAGTTGAATGGTTATAGTAATTAATCCATTTAAGTTAGCATAATACCACAGTTAACTAACGGAGAGTTAAAAATTGTGTAGTCAAAGGAATTTCATTATTTTTCCGATATATGGCTAAAATAATGTGTATCTCGAGTTGTATAAGTTCAATTGATTTACACTATATTTCTTAGTGAAAAAAAAGTTTTAAACAAATGTATCATTATTTGACTCAGTTAACTTAAGTTTGCGTCAAAGATGGACACCAAAAAAGAGAAAACAAGTTATATTTGACAGTTTTTCTTCATAAAGGGGAAAACCACATTAGACTTCATGGTTTTGATACTGTTACAGCCTATCTTGTGGCATTTTAGTTTCGTCGATTCTGTTCCTATAATTTTGATGTCAAAGAAGACCAATGTTAGAAAATATGGTTAAAATAATGGACATCGTCGAGTACAACCGTCATGTAAGCACATTCTTCATTGCCATGAGATGAACATTTTATAAAAAATACAAATAATGGATTTTCTTATTCTACACATTATTATATGTTTTTTTTAAATTTTCTATATTAGTCAAGTTATAAGTAATGTTACGCTCTGATTTAGCTGGGGTTCACCATTTAAAAGATGCTAGAACCCCAGGCTTAAAAAGAAACCATCTGTGTACTACTACTTTAGTTGTGCATTAGTCCATGGCGACATTTACATATTTAATAAATCATCACTTGACAATTTATAATATAAATAATAGTTATCCCCAACGATGTCATTGCAAAAAGTAATGTAAATTTGCTTTTATTTGTGAAGAACCCCCCTCTTTGTTTCATTGCTTCTAGTTGTGTTTTCAATAAATGTTATTATTATTATTTTTCAGAAAAAATGATATATCATTGGTAATAATGATTGCTAGAAAAATAAATACAAAAATATAATTGATGATGATTTCAATTATCTTTTTCTATCTATGAACATATCTTTGCTGTACATAATGATTTAATGCTTTTTTAGTTTCAACAATTCGAAATGAAGAATGTATTATAATTTAGTGATAGATCATTTTATTATATTTTGATAAATGTTATGTCATTTTTCAAACTTACGTGCAGCTTATGAATACAACAACAGTCACAATGACATCCTGGGTTTATTTAATACTAAATAAATTAAAACTATTCTTTCGATGGAGCTGTGGTTGTATGACTTAGTGTATAAGATTAATTCATTTAATTGATCAAATATATATGATATTAGGTTATAAATAACAGGACAATAGGCCTTAATAATAAAAAGTTGGGGCAATATAAATGGGACAAATATGATATTGGAAAATGGAGCGAGTTTTTGTGCTTGCAAACTGAACAATGTTTCTTTTTTTTTTCATTTATTAAAAAAAAAGTCCCCATGACAATCTATACAGGATGCAATAAGATAAATATCCGGGAAAATAAAAGCAATTGGTCACTCAACATTTAGTAGCAACAAAATTAGTTTTTTTACTACAATTATTGGCATTGATGAAAAAAAAGCTTTTGTTTGTGGTTGCAAAGGTAATACGTGTTTATTTTTTTCATTAAACAAAGGTCCTCTAATGCTTCTTATATTCTTGAAGAGAGAAAATATAAGTATTAAGTCATCACTAGTACGTAAAAGACGAAGATTAACAAGATTTGTTAGAGAGAGATAAGTGTAAGTCCTTGTTGTACTCAGAGTAGAATTGAGGATCGACCTTGTAGTCATTTGTGCTTATATCATTGCTAGATACGTTAGTTGCTTTTTTTGTTTATGACCTTCGTTTTTAGCTGCTTACACATAATGTAATGAAACGTCACGACAGCTCAGCAGCTCTACATCAAAACAGCTACAATATATAATGATTACTATTTTATATTTTATGTTTTTTTTTAAAAGCTAAACGTAAGTCATAGTTTCTACAACTCTACTTACCATGAAGGTATCTTTTGTTAATATATTTATCTAGTTAATAACTAGGACATGGGATGTCTTTTTCAAATGACATATGTTATTGCAGTTTAGGAACAATGTAATATTGACATCACATGGCCTGCTGATCTAGTAAGACACCCATTCCCGTTCTAGTGTACATGCCTAGCTATACCACCTATGTGCCTATGAAATGAGACTTTTGGCTATTGGTCCCTATGTGTCACTAGTTAGACATTATAAACCGATACAAAAATATATATGGTGATTTCGACATGCGTCACCAATATTTAATTCATTGTTTGTAAAGTTTCATTCAACAGCACAACTGTAAAAATGTATAATTTTTGGCTCACAAACTACGATGCGCGGACATCATTGATTTTCTGTTACAAATTGAAGAAAAATGTTTCTCCATCCCATCCAATGCTTGTTGAAGCTTACGGTGGGTATGCTCTAAGCAGAGCACAGTGTTTCAGGGAGTTTGAAATAATCCAAAGTACGGATTTTGACATGAGACCTTCTACAACCCGGTCAAACCGTTAATGGTGATCGTTACCAAGAACAATTGCCCAATTTGAACAATATTATACGCCAAAAACGCCCAAAATATGAAGCCAGACAACACAAGGTAATTTTCTTGATGACAACGTACCACTGGATCGCTCTATAGCCACCCGCCAGCTTGATGAATCGTACAACTGGGAACTTCTTGCTCATGCAGGTTACTCACTCAATGATTTATGCCTCGATTCTCACGCTGAAGCCAAAAAATTGATCGATGGCTGGTTTGTAGCCAAAGACGAACAATTTTTTTGGAAAGGCACCTATAAATTGCTTGAAAGATAGGAAAAATGTGCGTCTAGGGAAGACGCATACTTTGAATATTTAATTTGTAATCATTTTTACAGAATAAACGTTCAAAATTTTAAAAATAGTCTTAATTTCATAGGTGCATACATGGTATACAGGGTAAACAGTTGAAACAGGTTTTTTTCTAGAAAATCAATAAAGTCATTGTCACAAAATTGTACTTATCAATTGTATAAAGAATAAAATCTTCCAAACTATTTATTGTTATTTTAATAATATATTATTGATTATTTCTCTATCATGACAATATTTTATTAAAATTCAAGCAAATTCTACAAATAATATTATAAAAAATAAGTAGGATATTTTATAATATCATTTGTAGAACAATTTCTTATGATTGACTCCTTTGGTTTATTCAGATGCTTTGATGTTTGAAGCAAAAAAAAAAAAGCCTATGTTCAGTGCAGTGTCCTAAAAGGGTTAAATATCAAAAATTAACACATTCAATAGCATAGCTTTAGAGTTGACAAGTCTCAAGCCAGACAAAAGTCTACAAATGTATATTGGATTTGACTTTATACTTTATTGAAATTGTGTACTTACTAATTTTTTCCACCTCCTACTGTACAGGTTGGCTTACAACTCGACAATAAATCATTTTTGGGTTTCTATTTATCAGTATATCTTTATGATTAATATTCAGTCAACAATTATAATAGCCCAGGATAGGTGAGACAAAAAAAGTTACTTAAAAAAAGAACAAAATACCCAAGGATCCTTAGAGTTTTTAATTTTAAGAAAATTAAAACTCATATCCCCTTAATTGTACTCATACACCCTTATATAATTAGACATTATACAATCAAATTATTTAGAGCTCCCTTCCAGTTACAGAGATTTGACAATTCATTATGTAAATCCATACAAATATTTATAACTAATGACGTAAAGGAATTTATTGTGTAATACGGGGCAATCAAATTGAGAAATTTGATGTACTTTACGTAAAAAATGTAGAGTCAAGGTAAAGTGAACATAAGGATTCGACAGCAAGTTAACTAAAGGAAATGAAATCTTTATTTGCAACACTGTAACAAAGAGGAATATTGAAATCAGTTCGAAAAAAGTGGAGCACTTTTTTTAAAAATAAAGTCACATACAACTGACAAGATAATCATGTATAACTTTTGTCTTATTTTCGTTCTTCAAAAGTAGGTAAGATCATATACATTTCAAATCAATCGCAAATGGATCGAAGGGGATCTTAACATCAAATGAAGGTTCTTTAGTAAAGATATACAATTCTTCGCATAGTTTCTGATCAACGTGTATAAGAAGGGCTTCTATAAAATGTTCAGATCTCAATAACATCCTGACTTTAGAGAGTTATGTGCTTGTTACATATAATGTTATTTATTAAAAATCATCAAATATTCTGATCACATTCATTCGTTGATTTGACATGAAACGATTCTTTGACTTATACCTTATTTTAATAAAAATCAAACCAAACTAACATATGTACGAATAAAACTGTACAAAGCTGAGAAAGAAGGCACAAATATTTCTCGAGGATTGATCAATAGGAAGTCAAAGGTATGACTGGGAAGGAGATATGACCGAATCGAAGTCCGGCTGTTAATTATATGTACTTCATTGGGTTTTGTCTATGTCGAATCCCATATCAACCAACAAAGGTCGGAAAATGTTTCTTACTGCAGGTTCATCTCCATTATGAAGTCTTTGCCTAAAAAGACCAAGATCTTTAATATGCTAATAGTGTACAACTCAGGTCTTTGCATATTTTTATAGATTCCTATTCAAGTCCTTTATTATTTTTATAAAGTATATTTTGAGTCATATCGAGTGACAAAATTAAAATAACTTTGAGGAAATTTTCCTGTAGGAAATATTTTCCATGTATTTAGAATTTTAATGTACCTTTAGAGTACTGTGAAGATTGAAAAGTACAATTTTTTAACCTGTTAAAAAAATAATGATAAAATTTGTTAGAAAAATGCTCAAAAATCCAAAATAATTTGGAGTTCAAGTCAAGTCACATGTCCTCAAAATATGTACTTAAGTCCATGTCGAGTTGCTGGTCTCAAGTGCCAGACCCTCTTGTAAGAAACATAAAAAAATGGCCTGACATCACTATCAAAGACCCAAAGTATGACATGGACTCAAAAGCTAATTGATACTGAACTTAAGAAAAGTTTTTAACACTATGGATCCTTTCTCACAATTATGGACTTGAAATGGGGTCAAATTAAATTTGAGGATTCCTACTGGACTCCATCAAAATATTCAGATGGAAATATTGAAGAATTTGAACTTGTGATTAAAGACTTGAAACTCAAATTGGACATACAGTGTGAGAGCTTTTCCCCACCTCATCGAATAGACTTAATCATGATACTAAGTCTTCTCCTGCATCCCGTACAAAGTAAAATCGTGAGGTTGACTTTAATTGAATTTGGATTGCTTTAGAGTGAATATTTTGAAAAGCTATGTTGCGTTACTTAAGTAGGGACTACTCCAGTTAATAAACGATAAAAAACTCTATATAATCAACATTTTCTTAGTTTTTTGGATGTAAAAAAGCAAAGGGTACTTGATTTGTTCCACGTATAAGGGAGTGTCATGGAGATCATGAAGGTCGTAGTGTGCTCCCAGAGTATTGTTTTCTGGATTAAAAGCATAGTAGCCTCACTTCAATCCATTGATAGATCCCTTTGTTGCATTAAACACCGGAAAATTAGAACCATTGAGTACACAGACAACCAGGATCACCAAAAGTCCGGCCAAGTCGATAAAGCAGCATGCCAAGGCTCTCAATGTCAGTGATTGGACTATAAGGAGGTATGTGAAGAATTTGAGGAAGGTCACATATGTATTTCTACATCGTCAACTGCTTTTAAAAGCAACCAAGGGCAACTGGGTCATGGGAGGCTGAAAAGTGTTAACTTACTTAATGCATAATCACTCAACAGTTCGCATTGGTTCAGAGAATTTTCCTCTCTCGACTATTCGCCTACTCGAGAAGCGAGTCTATGATAACTCTCACCGAAATTTGGATGAGCTTAAGGCCTCTATCGAGGAGCAGTGGGCGGTCATGTCCAAAGCTTCCATCAAGAAGTACTGAAGGGCCTTTAGGGCTAGGATGGAGGCCATCGTAGCAACTAAAGAAGTCTGTGAGTAAGCCTCACTGGTATACTCTGTTTCATTATTGCAAATGCTTACTCTACTCGCTTTTGATAAAAAAATCCATGATTTTACCTTGGATACTGTATACCATATCAAGGATGTGATGTGCAAATTATGAGGAAGGCCTGTCCTTCTTACAAAAGCAGAATTGAGAAGATTATTGAATCTTCAAGATAAGAATGATCCTTTAGCTTCAAAATTAGGTTGGCAATAACTTCTATATGCAATGTACGTTCTCAATGTGTTTTCTAATTTATACATACCTTTTCTAATTAAATAAATAAAAAAATATTAGTAGTTCTCACTTTTCATGTTCCAGGTATGATATCAACCCACCTACACATAGATGTGTAAATACAAAATGAATGCCCTATTGTACGTAATCATCCATATGTACATTAGGGTGGAGCTTATTTTTTAACTGATTAAAATATGAAGTCTCTAAGGCCTTAAAAAGTTAATTTTGTCTATAGATATCATTTACTAATTATGAACTTTTTTTGAAAAATATTAAAATGAAGCTCCACATATGTATATATTAGAGTGTTTCAATACAAAGGCACGAAATACTAAGGAGTAAAGGAAGTTTTATTCTTATTGATAACCCTTTTTCATTAGTTCAAAAAAAAAAGTATGAGCAATTTTCAGCTAGAATAGAACATATTTAGGGGCCTTGAGAAATGATATACCTCATTTTTGTAGCTACACCAAAAATTGCTCAAAGATAAAGTATATCAGTTTTCATTTTTTCAACGACTCTAGCATATGATACAACGAAGAAATTTAGATACTAGTCATACAGTTTTTTTGAAGAAAAAAAACCCAGTTTAGTCACTAAAAAAAGAAAAAAAACTGTTGGTAAGTACGATCTAAATTAATTTTTTGTTAATTCTTTAATACAAAGGTTCTTAACCTCTTTTTATTCAATTCTCTGTATTTTGGTGGCCCAACTCACCAAGCTGACTAAGTGCAACTCGCCAATCTTTTTTTCCTTCGTATGCACAAATTTTAACCCATCATCACATTCAATATCATCACAACCAACGTATACACTAAATAAAATAACTATAAGAACTACATAACTAAGTACTTAATAATGTGGAGCTCTGTTACTTACCTGATATACCTAGGGGAAATGCAACAGGACTGAGTATGCGGGGAGCCACAGTTGACATTTTTCACCTACCAGGGTTCTCATTTTTACCCAAAGCATGCCTTATAATAACTCATTGATTGGTTGTTTCTGTCATTCAATGGTTGTGAATTGAAATTTGATAGAATACTTGGAAAAATTGGTTGAAATTGATGTAATTTTGAAGCATCGTCTTTTCTGTCCGACTGGTCATTTCCCAATTGGCAACTCCTCTATTCCTCACAAGTTAAGAACTACTATTTTAATAGATAGTCGTTCTGTTAACATCTTTACTGAGGAAAATCAAGTGTATTTTTATTTTACTCGTATTTTTTGGAGCTGTTAATCAGAAGCATGAATTTTCTTTTCTTCAGCTGTTAATTTAACTCCCCAGGAGTGAACTTCCTTTCCACCACATTCAATTATAATCCAAAGATGATTAAACATTCGTGTGTGCTCACCGATTGGTCTGAACAGATTTGTCTTAGATCCCACAAAGTGCTGGAGAGATTCAATATAAATGGAATTCTCTCATAATTTTGTTTTTAATTTAATTATTTAGCAGATTTTTTCACAGACGTTATTATCTTTTTTCATTTACCCATACTTTATTACTTATTATATTAATTAATAAATATTATTTTGTGATGAAGTTGCTAAGTGTTTTTGAAATGAATTGATATAAAATTAATTTATAGAGAATGAAGTAATTATGTGATTTAAAAAAAACACATTATATTTGATCAAGATCTTCAAAAAATCAAGGAAAGACCTGTTCGGCTTTATTTTTGCTCCTGTAAATAATTTAATAGCCTTAATTCTACTCCCTTGTATTATCTCAGAAAACGCTTAAAAAAGTTATGTATCCAGGGATCAAAGGGGTGGGAATAGTTAACATTCATTTGACATATTTTTAATGATATTTTTTTTTAAATATTATAAATAGTGCAAGAAATGATCACTTAACTCTTATTTAGTTCTAAGATAACTGACCTGTTGACACCTAGAAAAAATAAATCTGTTCGTCGACGCCTAATGACGCCGGAGAGTGACTCATATATATTAAATGGGTAAAGTTTGGGTGTAATATGAATACTCCTTCTTCAGTAAGCCCTTAATATCTTAGAGCTGTTTAAGTACAGCTATTCAGAAAGAAATAACATGGACGACGTAGCTCAATGGACAAAGCCCTCGCGAGAAATCATTCTTTTGAGCTCAATATACGGAGTGTAGATATTTGTTCGTTCGAACGAATGAACGAAATATATTTAGTGTGTACATATAAACTTCAAAGACCATTTCTAGATCACATGGTGTAATAATATAACGTAACAAAAGTAGATATCGACTTTCTAAGAATAAAATTGATCGAAATAAATTTCCAAAATTTAATTTCAAATAAATTAATTTATTGTAAAAATCTATAGCCTATCAGATTTTTTTTTTTTAATATCTATAGCTTCTGATAAAAAAATTTCAAATAATAAATTTTTATAGAAAAAAATAACAATTCCTTAATTTAGAGGTGCAACAGCTCACCCCTTGCGGACATCTCTTGAGAAGAATTTGGAGATGGGTGATATTTTTGTAAAAGTATGAGATACAAATGTTTGATACGTTCCATCAAATCAAACCACCCTAACAAATATTTATGTAATATTTGAACTTTAAATGTCAAAACTTTCATTCTCAAATCCTCAAAGGAAATAAATTGTTTGGTTCCTTTTACCCAAACATTCTTTTTTTTTTCTCTCATACAAAAAATTGATTATTAAAGTATTTTTTTGATGTACACATTTTATATGTATGACTCTCTACGGTGGTATTTGCAATAACTAATATTAAACTGACATATATGTCATAATAAAAATAAAAAAACAATCGCAAAAAGATGCAGAAACGTCATTCCTGTCGGGGTTTTCTTTTTTTTACAAAATATGTACATTTATTTTCATATGATTATAACAACATGTAACATATGAGGAGAAGCCATTTCTAATCAAGTTTGACATTTTTTGTGTTTGATGTGGATAATAAATATCGTTGTTTTTGAAGGGGTGTCTGTCAATCCGGGGCATATAACAGGGTATGCATAGAGTTGAAAGATTTAACCAGTTGGCGGTATGAACGGTGTTGTTTTATATTCCTTTAATTGGCCAGATAAATAAATATAATAGATTTTTTAGAGAAAGTCTCAGCTCCTGTAGGTAAAACCACTCATGTTTGGGGCTCTTATGAAGAAAACTGCCATTGTATTTGCTATTGATCCTAATAAAAAGGGATACACAGTCATCATGGATAATCTTCATCGTTTAGGAATTACAAATATTGTAGTATTTTGTCAGGATGGACAAAAAATGCATTCCATAATGAAATTATTCGATTGAGTTTTATTGAACACTCCATGTTAAGGTTTTTTGTGTTATTCGAAGGATATTTATGTCAAGACATCTAAAGATGAAAGGATGAAATTAATGCTCTCAGCTATCGATTGGTTGGATCCTAAGTGTAGGAGGCTATTTAGTGGATTTTCTTATGTTCCATTCTTCTAGACAAAAACGGATGAGTCATTGAATACCGCATGGTACATTAAGATCGATTTTTTTTAAATTTAAGACTTCTTCGATATATAATTTATTAATAAACAATAGAATTTATAAATAAATGTTTGTCCCAGCTCAATTGATCATTAATGTACTTGCCCATAGTGGCAATGATGACACTCTGGACAAGCTTTCTGGACAAACTAGTGTGAAACCTCGAGATCTTTTTTGGGGCCCATGACGGATGGATTATGACAAAAAGGAAATTCCTCGAAGGACAATATATTAAAATATAAATAAGAGGCCTCACAGATTAAAAAAGAAACACTTTCATTCCAAAAACTTCGATGAATAAAGAACCATTTAAAAAAAAACGCCATTTCAAGTCTTAAATCTCTGAAAGCTTGTCCTCAAGCTAAAAAGGTCTGAGTTAAAAAAATCTGTAATAAAAATACATATATAAATGAACAGAAACCAGAAGCTTCAACATCACCTAAAATATTTCTTAAGAAAAATAAGCCCAGTCTTAAAATATTTATAAATAATTTTTAAAAGAAAATGAAGAAAACATAAGAATTTTTTGGAATTAATATGTTTGAAACAATTAAAAACTATTGTATCGCCTAAGGGTTACCAGCCCTATGCAAGCTGGACCCGTTTTTTCCGTTGGCTTCATCTTAACCGCCCACTGGGCTTATTCTAGAAATATTGAATGCACGTAATTTCTTGCTTCTCTAGGGGGGTTGGAGTGGCTACCACCCTCCCGTAAAAAAGTGAAACAATTTATCATTCAGGAAGAAAAAATTTAGTGAGAAAAACATTTTAGGATTATTTCCTTCCCTCCCCACTATTAAGAGCCACTATAATTTGTATAGATAAATGGCTCCTATGATTTCATAATGATTACACAATTATGTTAATTAATTTGTCAAATTATTTTCAAAATAGTTTTTTTTCCAAATAATTTAAAAAATAAATACCTCACCTTACTCTGCCTTCAAATACACAAATTAAATTTGCATAAATGGTCATCAATATATGCAATACAATCATTCTTCCATGTCAAGGCCCACGCTCTTTCTGCTAAAGAAAAACGTTGAGGAAGGATTTACATTGGTAATAATTAGTTCCGATTGGAGGGTCGAGAAGTGTGAGAATTGAGTTTCAAATCCATTTTCAAACTTTCTCTAAATTGAGGAATGTGACTGTCGCAAAAACAATATTTAATTTGCAGATGTCACACAGTAACACAGGTTCCATAGTTGTTGTTTTTTTGTGCTTTTTCGTTTGTGCTTCTGACAAAAAAGCAAATATTTATCTATTTTGGGCTTGTGTCCCGATAGAGCAGCGTTCTGTTTCACTAAAACGATATTTTGGGGAACTTTTTCGAGTTTGAATGAATTTGACAACATAGTTACGCATAATTTACTTGAACAAATTGTATTTCTATATACAAATTGTACAAATTACAAGGAGGAATTAAATTTTCACGCTAATGCGAATATTTTATCTTCTCTAATAATGATTAATAAGATTTCCATGAGTGCATTAACAATCTTCATCGGCTCAGATTAAGCAGATTTCTTCCTAGTCTTCATGGAAAACTTTGAAAATCAGACAAAAAAAACCAGTATTGTTTTAAAAACGTTCTCCTGTAGACGGGGATAAAAGTGTATCACTATTTTTCATACCTCATATGTTGAGTACTGAAACTGTCGAGTACCGGGGCTTTAAAGTAATTAAATATGTAAGAGAATACTCCAATTAGTGCGGCTTAGAAGATTGTTTCTTAGTAATAACATATACAAAAATTGGCATTTGGAAAAAAAGATAGTTTGTTGCTCTGACAGTCTGGAACCCTTCGGATCCAAAAACTTTACTCCATCCACGAACACCAGTATGCTTAGATAATTTTACATACACTCTTTACCAATTTTTCCATATGAATTTTTCTGCGTTTAAATAAGCGTTTAGATTTTCTATTGTCCAATTCGGGCAAATCAGTTGGACTTTACAACTTTCTTTTAGTCTTTGTATATAGTTGGAACCATCCAAATTATTGATTTTCATATTAATTAGAATAGTTATTGTCAATACTCTGTACAGTTTGTATCATTCTTTATACGGATATACTGGAATAGGAATGCCAGAATACCTATTTTTTAATACCAGCCCCAGTATCTTAATTGAATTCAGACTTTCAATTCTTGTTCGACAATAAGTACAGTATAAAAATTTCGTAATGTTGTAAGACACATGTAATTACAAGACAATTTTATTAGTGACGTAATAAGGCTACCAGTTCCAATACTATTATAATATGGTATTTTTAAAAATGTCTTAGTATTTCGGTAATACGATATTAACCAACCATTAAACATCTCTTGAAGGGTAATAACTTTTTTTCTCGTTACGTTAAAGGCACAGTGTTATTTGCAAACCAATTTATCTTTTCCTCAATCACTTATTCAAAGGTACCTCATAATATGATAGACCTTAAAATATAATACATTTGCATTTTCTGTATAGTTAATCCATAAAAAAAAAATAACAAGACTCATTGTGTTAAAACATGCCAAATAGGAACTTTATGCACGGTCAATAAAAAATGCCAATCCGTATGTTCATTCTTCAGGAGTATTGGAATTACATGCGTTTTATAAAATTTCCTATTATACATGAAATAATACATTTTACATTAAGCCATATTCTCTTCAAGAAGTAAGATTGAGTTCAAGGTTCGTCTTGATGTTCAGGCTAATATCAAAGTAAATACAACTAGGGTTGTAATCAATAACAAAACCATGATTACGGCACTAACATTACATTTATAATTTATTTAAACAAAAACGGAATAATAATTGTTATTTTACCTTGGTCAGTATTCCTCCAAGTCGTCGTCTGCTCTTGGCTACAATTTTTCAAAATCATAGCTTCGTCCTCCTTTTGATCCTTAAATCACGGTGCAATTATTTTATATTTGCTATAATTAAAAGACAAGAATCAAATATGATTAACAACATATCCTGCCCGTCAGTGCAAAATCAAGCTGAGATTATTTTCTTAAAAGTAAGTTTTTTATGTCTAATTACCTTAAGTTTAGAACAAGCACACACGAAACGACCCCAATTCTTAAAATATATTAACTATGTCTGTACAAATAAGTGCCATAAATACCGATTTATTCGTGACGTAACTATCATTCTATGTTCTTAATCAAAAAAGTAAATCACCAAGTCGTTATAATGTTTGAGGTCTTTAAAAAAACTCCAAGAAAGCTCCATACTTTTTATTGATGCTTTTGAGTCCAGAATAGCCTTTCTTCCAACCTCTTCAACTTCTTACCAGCAGCATTTACCAAATCCAGTTAGTAAGTGAAAAAAACCGGCAAAATGTGTCATAGTTTGAATAAATAATATGTTTAATATGTTTTTCACTACATTTTGTATAATGTTAATATTCGTCCCAAAGTCAATTAACCCATTGCATCTGTGCCGCAACCCCATGTAGGGTAAAGACCCACAAGTTTGGACATCACAAATTCCATTTAAATATCCGTATAATATCCATATCCGAAATCAACAAAATATCATATATCAAATTAATGCTCCCGATCAAAGTAAATATTCTTGAGTATCTCAAACCATCTAACAAATTATAATTTGAAGCTCTCAACTTACCGAAAAATGTCAATTGTTTTAATTAGTAATTTATATTTAGGAAGTATACCTTTCAATTAGGAATTTTACCTATCTTTCATTTTTGTTCAATCTTTATTTTGTGCTTTAAACGATAAAAATCAGTCGGTGAATATAAATGAACATTGACACATTCTAACGTTTTTGATGACAAAATGGAATTTATTTTTTAAGGTGGATGTGTAGATGCTAAGAAAAATATCAGACCATTTACAGACAAGCTACGATCTAAGCATACATAGATGGTATAAAGTATTCACTCTGTCTGCCTACCATACAACATGACATTGGAGGTGGATACATAAGACCACAAAATACGTGAATTAATTTCAATTTTTTTAAAGCAACGCATTTTAAAAAGATCATAAATAAATAGTAATTTTGCAAATATTATTTACTATGTATATTGTGGTTGGAACTGCAATACAAGTCGTTCAAATAATCATTTTTATGACTTACCGTGTTCCACGCATTTTTTTTTCTTCTTGTTGTGAGTGTGAAATGTAAAAAATAACATTTGCAAAAATAAATTAATGCTTTAATTTTCAAAGCATATACAATACATAAACATAAGTCATTTAACGGATTTAAGTCTTTCCGAAACGACTGTGCAGGGTCCACCATAATTCCGGTTCAGCAACAGTTAATATGGAATTATTGAATATATAATCTCAAAAATACACATATATATGAATTGGTCCAAAATACTCTATTCAACTTACAATTTTTTTTTGTACTCCAACATAATACTGAGCTTTTGTCAGATCAAATTGGGTAACCAAAAGTGTTCTGTAGCTGGTTTCTGACAACAAAAAGATCAATCTTACGCAATTTAAAGTTTAATTAATTTTAAGAAAGAATAATTGGGTATAAAAGAGCCTTAGCAGTTCCCTCTATAACAAAATTTACGCCCGTGGTATGTATTTTAATGAGGTTTTAGTGTAACACCTGTGATCCCCAACTGCAATTAAACCAAATTCTTGGCCATCCTTCCAGTTATCAAGGTCATGCATGACACTGTAAATGTGACCGCCAGATAGGTAAGTATATTGAATACCACGTGAAAAACATTCAAAAGGTCATCCTGGTCATCAAGTTCAATATTAGCAAGATGGACAGTGCAAACCTCAAAAGCAGGAGGTACACCGACATTCTGGAACGCAAGGGCAATATCCGAAGGATGTAGGGAAATGTCATTACGCATTAAAGATGATGGAAGGGTGTGGCAAAGTTGGGAAGAGGATTGGGAAGGTGTTACCTGCAGATTACCTGTAGCTTTCCCTAATAAATATGACTTCGATTTTAAGAAGATTTTTTTTTTTAAATGGTGAACTCGGTTCATGATTTATCGTATCATTCATCATGATAACCACGATTTACGGGTTGCAGTTCAGTTATTTTACCTATTTCAAAAAAGTTTTTCCAGTAATCCACTTTTCTTAGTTTAGAAGTTCTAAACCAAGAAAAATGGGGTTGAGTATCCAAAGTTGGACTAAAATATGTGTTTCTTCAAAATGAAAAATAAGGATTATATTCGTATGTATCACTTCAAATAAAGAACTTTAATGAAAAATATGAAATTTAACAATACAACTTTAGAATTCAAAATTCTAAAATTCAACAATATAACTATAAAATTCAAACTTCTGAGCCCTTTACATATAGAGAATATCCTTAAAAATTCATTTTCAAATGGCTAAAAGGTCAAAAAATGCCCTTTAATGACTGAAACTTCAAAAATATTACTTTTTCATTAAAAAACAACAACAGAAGACTGCATCATCCTATCACCCATAAAATTGGACACCCCACTACTAATGCAAAAATAAAAATTTAGCTGACCTTTTTTGTGACTTTTCACCTTTTATATGACCTGAAAACTGTACTTTATAAACGTAAAATGTTATATAACTCTCATTTTAACCATAAAAAGATCTAATTATCACGACTTTTGCAAGTTTCTTATTGTTTCTTTAAAAATAGGCATTCATGTGTGAAAAAATAATTTCAGGGGGATGGGGGGATCACCAGAAATTAAAAAAAATATTTAGGCTAGAGTGCTTAAAAGATACTCTTGCATCTTAATTGTTGGAATAATTTTCATGAATTAATATATTCCCCTATTAGAAGTTCTCGAAGATTAATTATCGTACTATTCTGAAAAGATATTCAAGATTCACAGGCTCACTGTCAGGTTCTGAAACCTATTTAGAAAATATATTTTCAGGCAATCCCTTTGTCGCAGCTGTGCGGCTCGGGAGTTTGATTTACCATAGCAAACTTAGAAGATTTCCATGATTTATAGGGTTCACGATTCAGTTCTTTAATGTATTTTGAATTAAGGTTTCCTGGTAACATGTAGATCTTAGTTGAGTGGTTTGCTAGGGTAATATATCATAGTATCCTTAAGGGAAATCCATCGGTCCGCTTCATTTACGTTTTTGGAGAAACAATTGTCAGGAAATCCACTTTTCTTAGTATATCGCAAGGCTAATAAAAATACAAGGTTATACCATATCGCCTTTACGACTTATGTTGGACTTCCACCACGCTTTTTCATAGTGACGTCAAAGAGTATACCTGTTAATAAAAGAAGCCTTCCTCTGACTGTTAATGTTAGAATGTATGACGTCAAAATATGTATGTCTTGTCTAACAGTCGGTACGGCACATCAAATTGGAAATTATGGCAAGCCCAATTACATGATGGCATAACTTTGTATTTATATTACCTTTCTCATGTTGATCGAAGTATTCTAAAGCAATATTCATAATTTAGGGTCGCGTATTTTGAAAACCCCCTTATCTCAGTTTCGTGCATTATCAAATTGTTCGAACCTGGTACATCACTACTAGTAGGAACTAACCGCTGTCCATATGATCATTTTTCTGCCTGAGCGTGTACCACACATTGTTATGAGTGTGAAATGTTTAAAACAATAATTGCAATAATAAATTAGTGCCTTAGTTTTCAAAGCATAAATAAGTAGTACATATAGACATGATTCATAAAAAATAAAACGCCTTCCCTCCATAATTCATTCTTGAAATACATTCATTTTGTGTGTGTAAAAATACATGTAATGTACCCGTCAGAGAAAGAACGAACAGGGATTCAAAAAATGCATTTCTTAATAGTAAAAACATAAATTAAGTAAACAATGGCTGAATACCATTATGAGAGGCTGGAAGCCTCACCACTAGTCGCAGCCAACAACTCCATAAATATAGTAATAATAATAAATATATCTTATGATAATTTTGATTTATCGTTGTTACTCTGCGTTGTACATTGCATATATTTCTTCTCCCTCTCTCTGTGAGCCCCGCCATGTTTGTTACAATGTCCCAATAAATTTCCCTTCCCCTTCTTACCCAATAAATTTAAAAAGAAAAAAATATCTGTCAAAAAAATTAATTTAATTGCATATATTTTGCAGTTGCATCGAGGACATAAATACAAAATGTCTTGACAGCAGATCCACGAAAAATTACTCATTACTAAATATAGATGAAGAAATACATAGAGCAGATCTTTACCTGTATTGCCGCACGAAACCTTTCCTTCCAAAATAAATACATAACTACGTCGATAACTGTATTACATTACACAAACTTTCTTTTCCAAATAAGGGCAGAAAAAAGGCTTCAAATCAAATGGTTGTTAGCCAATTCTTCCCAACGGCGAAATCATTATTTAACTATCCCACATAATCAGAAACGCTCCGAATTGTTGGGCGTCGACGAACAGAGAAACGTTGCTTTTATAATATAAGATAACTCCCTTAACTAATGGACAATATTACTTTTCGTTTCTATGAACAGGTTCATATGTAGATACTCAATACTTGGATTATTCTCGTCTTGCAATTAAAATAATGATAATGATAACTTGTTAAAAAAAGTTTAATATGACGTAATTACCCAGGTGGTACTTGATCTTGTTGCTAGACCTCATCTAAGGCCACTCTTTTTAATATACAAAGTACTTCCTTTTTTTTCCTTTTATATAAAGTAATTCCCTTTTTTTTTTTTTTTTAATATGAGTTCACTTTATCTCTTGTTATATTTCATTCCTTTTCAGATACCGTTTTTAGGTTGTTCTGTACAAATACTCTCTTTGTTTTTGTTTTTTTAATATGACACGCTGATTCCATTGTATTATTATTTCTTAGATTAAGTACCCACTCTAGAAAAAAACTTTCATTCAGCATAAATACATACAGAATGTGTTTAAATAATAAAGAAAACTGTCGAGGATTGTTCGCAGCTTAAAATTGGTTTATTTTAGTTCAACCAATCAACTTTCAGAACATTGGTTATAAGAAAAGAAATAGACACATATACAGGTGACAACTAAATAGAGTCTATTTCTCTGAATTCGGGAGGTAAACTGTGAGAAACCACAAAAAGATGTGGATTGGTAGTTCAACATATTGAGGCTGTAACAGATTATAATCTTGAGTCTGCAACCATTAACGTCAGCTAAGGTTAGAAACAAAGATCCAAAATTAGTTTGAGATATGTGTGCCACAACATGGTGGTCGAAAGAGCCCTGTAGAAACATTTTTTATATATATTTTTAATTAATTTTCGAATTATTTATAAAAATCTAATGTCTTTCCAAAAAAATTAATTTTCTGTCAATACCTATGGATTTTTGATTATTTTTTAATAATGAAAAATTAATTTTTCAATATTTTTAATAAAAAAATTAATTTTCAATATTTTTTACAAAAAAATAAAAAATTTCTAGTTTAAAAAGATTTCACCCCCCCCCAATATAATCCTACGGACATACTTGCATAATAACCTGACTTAACCCCATCTTAACCATACCCAACCAACCATTATATGAAACCAGTAGCTCATTTATATTCATACAAATAAAAGGCATATTTTTTTTTTTTTTTGTATACAATTCAATTTTAATCATAATGCTACAGATTAGTTTGTCATTACTCTATAAGCTTTGTGTTGATAATTTTGACTTATATTTAATATATTTCACAAAAACAAAAAAGTTTTAGGATATTGCTTGATAATATTTATCATGACCACCTTCATTCATAAAAATTTCAAACTATTCACTTGTGCATACAATATATATGAGCCCACCAAGATTAAACTGAATCATAAGCTCGTAGAGAAATTAACCTTTTAAAATAAAATTAAAATAATTTTTAACTAATTAGGTTGGATATTTTTCTTTGTTTTTTTGCGTAGCCTTAATTTATAGAAAGTTTAACATGAATAAAAGTGAATTATTAATGTATGCCATTCTTTATACATCATAAAGGTTCGATATAAAAAACAGCATTGAATCGGATAAAATTTTTGTATCAGTACATCGTTCATATTAATAAATTTTTACAGGTTCAATACTGCTCTATAATGCATGAATATCTCATTCAATGTCCTTCCCTTTGTTTTGAACACCTTGACGGAGACGACTCCTAATTGAAATACAGATAGTTCGTATAATATCTTCCCAGTAAGCGTTTCTGAGCCTGGAAACTCCCCTTCGTCTATATCCTACATATCAAAGTCATGCAGGGCAATATCAGGTAAAGAGGGATTGTCTTTGCGGTATGGGCAGTGGGCCAAGCCCCACCCTGGAAAAATAATTCTGACAAAGGGTTTACGAAAAGTTAAAGTTAATGGTATTTTATTTTTGAACCACCCTGTATACATTCTTCATACCTAATATCAGCAAGTAGTTATTCAAATATTACTTTTTCCATTGGAGATATTGTTTTTTTTTGTGTAATGGGTAGTTCATTTAAGCGTATGCAAACTTCTCTGGCCTCATTCTATCCCCCAACAATATTTTTTTTTTAAAGACAAGCACAAACTAAGGCTAAATAAGTCTGGTACAAATTAAGTCCTACCATGTCATTTTCTCATAATGATTCCCTACGACAACATCCTGCTTTAAATCAGGAACAAAAACGTTGTGTAACTTTGTACATTTTGTGCAATTTCAATGGTAAAATATACATTTATTTTTGGGGTAAAGCTGTCAAATATAAAACTCGATTAATCTAAGAATTTAGAAACCGAGTCGAACAGGATAATATGGACCCCTAGTGGCCTTGGGATATTTGGGAGGATGTTGTGAACGTTTGGTCCCAGCTCATGGAAATTTTATTTGTTGAATGTCACGCTATGCTGCCCACTATCTTTCAGCAGGACATGAAAGTCAACAGTAAGGTATATTTCTGTTGTTGTTGTTTTATTTGCGCACCTGGATCTGCAATGTCACAAAAGACCGACTTTGGATCTTGCAGCAAAAAGGGGCACTCTGTTACACCAGCAAAAGAACACTCGATTTGAATGTGATGTACGAACCCCTTAGTTTTGACCTTCTAACTTGCAGGAATTGAATCCTTTAAACTATTTTGTCTAGGGTAATGTAGAAGGGCTTTCCAATCAAGGTAACAATATCACCGCAAGATCCCTGAGAGCTGACATAAGGAGGACATTCTTCACTTTTATATAGAGGGACGTTTCAGGGGAGTTGTGAACGTTTGATATAAGCTAACAGCAAATTTATTAATTAAAATGGTTAAATTAATTAAAATGGTTCAGAAATAGAGTCACAGTAGAGATTAACTTTTTTTTGGCTTGCGAACGTTTATATGAGCCATCTTTTAGAATAGTAGTTCGTTTTACAACCAATGGATACCAATTGGAATTTCACAGGTCAATGTTTAAGACCAAAAATAAATAAAGCAACCAAAAACAAAAAATACGAAATAATTTTTGTAATTTGGTGTAATTATAAATCCCTCATTAGAGTGTTCGTAAAACAGAGGTTTCAATTAAGAAGTGAGTGACTATCCCAATTAGTAGAGCAATAATTTTCTCTCATCATTCGTTTAAAGCCAACTACTTTTAACAAAAAACTTTGATGGAATCCTAAGCTGATTAGTTTGTTGCAATTAAAACATAATAATTGAACTTTGTAATTATATTCCTTGGAAGTGTTTTCAATTGAAGGAACCATCCATCAAATGGTGAAAAACAAGTGAAATAAGAAAGGAAAAAAAAAATCAAAATTGGACCTCATCAATCAAACTTGAAATCTTATTTAAAACCAATCATAGGTACTTCATTCTCTGAGCCAAAAGAGTTGATGCCTATCAAAATGCAAATTTGTGTCTAACTTAAATATACAAAAATATGCCTCCAAGACATAATAACTGGTCTATTCCGGATTATCCGGAATTCAATTCATATTCAAAAAAATTTACGAGTGTGGTCTGAAAAATTTCCACCTCAGCGAGAAAATGACCGCACTTGTTAATAAAAACTAGTCACAAAAGATTCAACCATTCTGGAGGCGCAGTTGTTATGTAACAGTCGTTAAAGAGAGATGATGTGTGTGTTTTTGTCAAAATTGACAAGATCGAGTAAAAAATACAATGAGATTATTTTGAAAAACAAAATTGAAAGTATAAAAAAAATAAAAGTATCTTTGCTACTTTGAATACTTTTCAGACCACCCTCGTAGTCTGGAAAGTGATCCATGAAAATATATATTAATACACTGCTCACGATCACAATAATAAAAATTTACAGCGTATGTTTTTGATATTTATTCGACTCTTGATAATAGATTAAGAAAGTTTTAAAATTATTTACTTTTAAGCTGTGAACAATTCCCGAGTAAATGTGCCGATGACGTAATCCCCAAATATATGAGCCAATTACTTTTAAAAAAATCATCCTTAATAAAAATAAAAACAACAATATAAGTTATATTTTACTGAAAAAGTATCTATATTTCTGATCCATCCCATAGACCCCCTCGAAATGATAATTCTACGGATACACCAGTAAGCATATATGAATTACACCAATTGACACTTTTGAGGAACATTTCAAGTCAAAAAAAGATTGAACAACCAATAATTACTACAAGACTACAACTCCTATGAAAATTTTATTTTCTAACAACAATCAAATTGATTTTAAGCCATTCTGCTTTTTGAAGAAGGGAAGGTTGAGTGATAATAACATTATTTTCATATCATGTCCTCAGTTAATCACCTTATAGTTACCATTATGAGAATATGTAAGTTCAAGTCATTATCGAAACTTTAGCTCATTAATACAAAAATATAAATTATATTTTGTCTTTAGCCGTCAAATTGGTTTCTTTTTTTATCTTAATCTGAACGTTGATTGGGTGAATTGTAATAAGATCATTTTAAGCTGTTCCATAGAAAATTATTGAATAATAATTCCATAGTTTGGAAGAATTGTCAAGCTACAAACTGATTTTAGGCCTTTTTTCCTACTTTATATATGAATAAAAGGTTGCGTGATCTAATAAAGGAAATGACGTTCTTAATATATTTTTCTCTGCATAGTTAGACGGTGAATAGAAACACAAAAGTTATGCCATCATATAATTGGACTTTCCAAAATTGATGTACCGTAACGAATCCTAGCCAAGACAGACAGATTTTGACGTCGTCACAGAGTATAACACCGCTACTCTAACGATAACAGTCAATAAAAACGACATATTGCCACACTTGGTTACAGTTATACTCTTTGACGTCACTTTTAAAAGTGTGGTGGCAGTCATATATTAGTCGGAAAGGCGTTATGATATAACTTTATATCCCTTTAAAGGTTGATTGGTTAGTATTTTTTCAAGGACTTATAATAAGGACAGACGAAATTTCAGTACCATATTAACCACGGATACCGTCCTAAAAGGGAAAATGAATGCCACTGCATGAATGTTTGCAATTAATTTCGCAATTTCTCTTTTTCTTTCCAAAAAAAAAAAGAAAGAAGCATTTTTGACAGATTTTTTTTCTCTTATGAATAATATGTACAAAGGAAGTAGTAGCAAAGAGGTTGCGTGTTTTTGTATATATAAAAGACAAGTCTGACTGTATGTTTATTCGTTTCTTTTGGTATAATAATAATAATAATAATAAAATAACTAAATAGTTCAAATAATAGTTTTTTAAAACAAGAAGAGAGGAGAGGTTGGGTGGGTGGGTTATTATAAAAATTGAAGGGATGCCGTCAATCACACACTATGTCAAAAAGTAGTGTTGACGTTATAAAATAATAATAAGAGGTTATAATCCTCACAAAATATAATATATATATAATGAAAAAAAAAAAAAAAAAAAACATTTTGAGAGGAGGGGGCATGAAATTGATTGATAACAAATTATTCCGTTTTTATTTTTCTTAATTCATCATTCAACAGAAAAAAAGAAGGAAAATAAAACTCGGTGATTGAAAAGGTAAGCAGACTCAACATTTGATTGGTCCTTAATCAAAAAGTTTTGTTTTTTTCTTTTTGAAGAAGGATCTCAGATCGATTACATAAAAATAAAAATATATGATAGAACGGTATTTGTTCTTTTTTTTTTTCCTTTCCTAGTTCCTCTCCCTCATATTTCTTTTCCTAAGCAATTATATCACTTCAAATCAATCATATTAAATAAAAACAAGAAAAAGTTATGTAGAAAAGAAGTTCAAAGATTGCGGGTCGCAGATATTGTGAAAAAATAAAAATTGATAATTAATTAGTCCTGGGTGATTTTGGGATGGGGATGTTTGCATGAACCAAAAAAAGAGATTTATGGTAGGGAACCAGCAAGACGAGATCCGTAGAGAGCATAGAGAGAGGATGGCGAATAGGCTCCACTTAGTAGAGATGGTGGAAATCCCGCAAGTCCAGGTGGAATTCCTCCAAATATCGAAGGTATCCCTGGAGGTTGAATAGGTGGAGCTTGATGCGCAGAAGGCTTTCCATAGGGCTGATACCTTGAAGAGGAAGAGGATGACGAAGAATTAGATGAGGTTGATGACGAATTTGAGCCTCCAGAATTGTAGCCTCGACCAGTGGGATGTAAAGGACCACCGCCACTTAATAAGCTCGGGTATAAGCTACTGTTTTGCAGGGAAGAACTCTCTGTATTTCCTCCTCCACTAGCCCCAGCTGAGAGGCTAGTATGAGTTTTCAAATGCTGAAGGAGCTCTTCTGCAGAGGCATGTCGTTTTCCGCAGTAGCCTTCACGTCCATTCATCCAATTACAGACATAAGGGCCACTAGAGGATGATAATGAAGGACCATTAGATGAGGAGGCTGTTGTTGTTGTAGTAGAGCCTCCACCACTAGATGAATTTGATGATGAAGGGGCATGGAGTTGAGCGAACCCAGGGATCATGGCTGATGTAAACTTTTGCTGAGCCTGTAGAAGCTCAGCGTACCCCATAGGCAGCCCTGCAAGGGCTGATGCTAATTGCGCATTGTAAATAGCTGTGGGGCACGATGGATCCCGGCAGTATGGATCCCTACAAACTCCAACACCAAAAGGAGGACGAAACGCGGGATTAGCATAAGCAGAAGATGGATCTTTGGCGCCAGATAAAATTTCCATACCAGATCGAATCATTGGTAAAGCAGCAGCTGCAGCTGCCGCAGATGAATTTGGAGTATGCCCTGGACTAACTTTGGAGGTGGCAGAATGGTTTGAGGCCGGACTTGAGCGTGTGGATTTTACTTTGGGAGGTGAACGTGCCTCAGGACTAAGACTAACAACTTTGGGTGATGGTGCTTTGGAATTTTCGTAGGGCTTAAAGGACACAGGCTTTGGATCCGTGACCACTAATACCGGACTTCGATTAGAGCTCTTTTTTAAGTCATTGTGATCGTAGGGATTGTGTCCTCCAAGGTGATGAGGTGGAGGAGGATGATGGGATGTGTAGTGGTGATGAAGACTCGAATGATCCTTGGAATTGTTATTCTTTTCATTCAATAGTTTGTTGCTCATAGGATCCGCTCCGATTTGTGAGCAGGTCTGCGCCAGTAATTGAAGTGGTGATTTACCAGTTTTCTCCTGAAATAAATAATTTTCCTTTAATTTCAGATTGATCATTTTACATTAGTTTGAAAGATATTCACCAAAAGCGTAAAAAAAAACCAAAAAAAAACCACACAAAATAAAATTCTTACCGACGAAGGAAGAGGAGCAAGATATTCTGGAGTAATATAACGATCATTCATAGCCGATATCATGCTATTACTCGAAGAACTTGTTGGTGGACTGGTTGACGAAGAGCTAGTTCCACTTTCCGATATCGTCATTTATGCACTTTTTTATAATGATCCTAAAGCGATTTACGATCAATAAATTGCTCCTGATATATGAGTTTCAATAATAATAATAACTTTTTTTTCGCTGTTTAATAATATTAAATAACTATAACAACATTAGACAAGATTCACTTGAGCAAGACTCTATCACATTAGTAGCATAGAGTGTCACTTTGCAAACTGAAGTCATTCTTTGAATTAAAAACACTAAAAAAAATAAAAAATGTTGAGACAGTGCGGGACGCTATTTTTAAAGGAGAAACCGTCCGTCCCCGGCCGGTTTTTGCCATCGACGCAAGAACGCGCACTCCTGCGGATTTTTTTTAATATCCATGTTGTAATTGTGTTTTTTGTTTATTTCTGCACCCTTTTTTTTCTCTCTGAACAAGCGATTACATGTTTTGCGAGGATTTTTTTTTCCTTTTCTGCCCCCTCTCACACACACAAACCACGTGCAAATATTCGACAAGGGGAGAAGATGGAAGACTACATGTGTATTTGGTTCCTACTTACACTCTCTTTCATAGTCTTCAAAATAAAGAAGAAAAAAGAAAAATAAATCAGACAACTTGTCTGACAAGTGACGTCAATTTTTCCTTTTTTTTTTTCGTACTATAAACCTTGTTTGTTTATTTTCAAAGAGTAGTTGTCATAACCCTATCGTTTTTGACAGCTTTTTATTATCTTTATCTCGGATTAACATGAGAAAAGAAAGAAATCAGATCGGAGTGTGTCCTTTGATACTCTTAAAAGGTATACATTATCAGATATAGTCCTACAACTGTTTTTTTCTTTACGGAAGGATCACTTATGGAAACGTTTTGATAGCAGTATCAAATGTCCCTTCCAATAGGAAAAAGTTCTAGGACCCAATGCAATAGCTTATGTATGCCTCGATTTGTTTCTAACTGTTTTTAATAATTTATTATTTTGCCAAACTTGTGACATGTAAACCTTATCATTTTACCACAAAATGTTAATAATTATATTATTTTAACAGGGCAAAAATTGACATAAATCATTATCATGGTATAAAATCTCACACTGTGATCGAATATATATATATATGTTTTCAAACCTTAGCCACACTGGGTTGGTATACTCCCTTTTTTTACGAAAATAAAGAAATAAGTAGTAAGATTTTTATGATAAGGTCACAGGGGGTTTCTGAAACATACAAAATAAGTTAAGTAAAAATTTCTGAATGTTCTTTTTTGCGTTATTTTGACAATAAAAGTTAGGTTAATCCAAGCTGAATAGAAATACCAAGGTTATACCATAACGCGTGTACTACTGATGTTTGACTTCCACCACGCCTTTAATATTGACGTCATAGTAGATGAGTGGTTGCGTGAATTGTCAAAATCTGTTTGTCATGCTCAGCAGTCGGTACGATACATTAAATTGAAATTTTTTGAAATAGTGACGTCATACAGTTTAAGTGGTTGCATGTTTTGTCAAAATCTGGCTGTCTTGCCCAGTAGTCGGAACAATATGAATATTCTAGCAAGCCCAATTATATTATGGTGTAACCTTGTATTTCTATTAACCTTGGGGTTACCCGGTTTATATGGTTACAAACGGTTTTCTGGCTAATTTTCAGTTCTTGGCAATGGAATATGACTATCTTGAGACGACGCATTTTCCAGCAAATGGTCCAATTAAACAAAGCAATGGATTGCATTTTTTTTTAGACTGGGTGAATTATTAAAAACATAGAGACAATAAATATAACTGACTTTAAATTGATTTTCCCAATTTAAGTATTGAAAATACAGAATTTCTATAGGAATCCCCAAAACACATATATATCCGGCAAGTCATATTTTATACAACACTAAATATTCAGGTTAAAGTTATTTTATTTTACCATAAATCGAAAAAGTGATTTAATTTTTGAATTTTTAAGATATTATAAAAAAATTATTGACTATGTACTTATGAGTCAACGAGACAGGGTAGTAATCAATCCAATGTGCCAAAAATTGAGAAAATGGCAAATTAAATCATTTTTTAATATGTATATACAGGGGCGTCCGCAGTGGGTGGGCTGAAGGGGCTGGAACCCCTCCCATGTATAGGATTTTTTTCTTTTACTAGAAAATTTTATATTTTAATTTATTTTTTTAATAAATGTTCATTATAATTTTTATTTTGAAATTTTTGTTGAGAAAATTTTAATAGAAACTTTTTTCAAGAATACATATATATATATGTTTTATGCAGAGTAATAAATCTGCCGGCAAATTCAGCCTCTGGGTCATTTTATTATTAAGTGATGTTTCTTATGGTATAGTGACATTGAATAATAAATAATGTTAATTGAAATTTGTCAAAAGAAACAAAATTCTGCACTAATGTTCATTGCTTCTTCTCCCCCCTTCTCCTCCCCTTTCATTCTTCTTCACATCCTCTTTACAAAATTATAAATCACTTCTCAAATAGATTGCAGCTTTTAGATTTATGTATACAAAAAAAAAAAAAAAAAAAAAAAAAAAAAGAAGACAGTTGAAAAGACGTGTGTTCTCATCACCTCTAGTTAGTTAGTGTGTTCGTTCGTGAATAGATACAACAATAATATTAACAATATCCATACAGACGCTGAAAAAGATTTACATTCATAAATAGGCCACTCTCATTAACACGTAAAAAAAAGGAAAAACAAGAAATACAAACATTTATCTTTTTCAACAAAACTCTCAAAGAAAAAGGAAGAAGATGGTGTGAACTGTATTTAGTGATGTATCGGTTTAAGAAATAAATGGTGTTCGAAACGGTACTGAGGACACTTCCAAATCTGAAGTTTAAGCCGTTCCATACCAAAATCTTTAATTAATAATGTTATCATAGATATTTACGAGTCATCTCATCATAAACAAATCTTCAATTTTAATATGCCTAATTTATACTTAAATTGTAGTTAAATTTGAAGAATTATGGCAAAATATTCATGTAGTTTTAAGATAACACATAGAATGAAAGGCCCCTCTCTGGCTTAACAAAGAAAACACGTTTATTTTGTTCGTAATTAGCATTTTTTAAATACAATTTAATATTATTATTGTGTATTTTTTCATTCGCTTTATGAAACAAAGTCCCCATAATACCACTGAAGCCATTGCTTATTTTAAATGATATTCTTTCCAGGTTAAGAAGCAGAGTAAAATTAAGGCAATAAATTGTTTTTGATGCATTGTTTTTGAAATAACAAAAAAATGTGTCACACTTAGCACAATAACTGAACAAAGAAATAAGATACTGTCAAGCAACTTTGACAATAGGCTTTTAAAGGTTGGTACTAACCGAAAGTGGGGCGAATTAAATCAAAAATACCATCATTTATATGTAAATCGCGAGATTTACAACCCATGTTTTTCATATAGTGTTACTAAACTAATTTTAATCAAGGTTAATCTAAATACAAGGTTCCACCATCATGTAATTGGGCTTTTAAGAATTTTCAATCGGATGTATTATACCTACTGCTGGGCAAGACAGGTAGATTTTGACAAAACACTCATAGTCTGTGATGTCACTATTTATAGAATTTTCAATTTAATGTATCGTACCGACTGCTGGGCAAGAAAAACAGATTTTGACAGAACACGCAACCGCTCATCTACTATGACGTCAATATTAAAAGCGTGGTAGAAGTCAAACATTAGTCGTACACGCGTTATGGTATAACCTTTGTATTTCTATTAAGCTTGATTTTAATGTTGATTCGAGGAACTTTACTACAGGGCGCTTATAAATTAGGGACGTTTGACAAGGATCAATATCAGGGACGAGATCGGACTGGAACCATTTTAAGTCCATATATATTGTGGTTCCGGATTACATGTGGTCTTTTACAAGAACAGGTTCTTGGTTCTTAACAGCCATTATCTTAAACCTTCAACTAACTTATATCTGGTTCTTTTCTCGTAGGTGCTAATTCTACAGATATCCCCTTTGTAATCTCAGAGACGAGTAGAAAAAAGTAAAAAAACAACAACGCGTAAATACTTCCTTCTTGACTTTATAAATTTAAATTTGTCGATTGGAACATTTTTTTTTGTAAATTATCTTTTTTTCACACAATTTTGGAAATAAAGGATTTCTTTAAACTTAAAAATACATTATAACTTATTTTAACTTAGAGAAAAAGTTTTTGTTGAATGTCACATTTCTAATGTTTTATTTGTCAAATTTGACAAATATGAATAAACAAAAACATTGTCAAAATTGTCTAAGATTTTTCAAAACCCCACTTCACCCCCTCCCCCCACGAAAAAAGAAGAAAAGAAAATCATAGCCACAGCTTTTTTGGTAAAGCCGCTTTTATCGTTGTAGGTGAGTTAGGGGATCGACTAGGGTGACAACCTTTATAGAGACTGCAAAGAATCTGCGTCAAATTAGTAATTTGTATTGTTTCACTAATTTAATTAAAAACGTTTTATACTATTTCCTAGTGTGGCAAAAGCCACGGGTAAAGTTTGTTTAAACTAGACGTAGATTTGGTCTAGGCATCTCCCAAAAGCCCAACGTCCGAACCTCATTTTGCCAAGTGCGTAGTCCGAACGTAAGTATTAAAATAACAAATACGAATGATAATTGATAATAATTTTTCGTCGTTTTAGGAGGACAGTAATGAATATATGTTAAGAAATAAAACAGTTAAGGGGTATTTTAATTTTTAAATTAGAAATCTTAAGGAATCTTATTGCTATCAAGAATTTTCATCCAGTAGTACATTTGTGAAATTCTATGAAAATAGTTGGAAATTAAAACCCCTATCATCATCAAAATATCTCTTTTCATCTGTATAGAAATTTGCTTTATTGCAATTTTGATTAATTAATTATCGCAGCTGACATTAAATTAAATTATGGCTTATTAAGAATATATATGTTTTCAGATTGATTTTGTAGCAACATATTTTCAACAATTGAATGGACTAATCAACCAACCTCTTCGGGGGTGTCCACAAGGGGTGACTGGAGGGCAGTAGCTTCCCCCAAATTAAGGTTGTTTTTTTTTACAAGAAAATTTAATATTTGAAATTTAATAATTTTTTCGAAAAAGTTTAATTTTTTTGTGAATAGCGGTAGCTTTTTGAACATTTTTTTCCAAAAAATTGAATAAATTTATATCAAAACATATAATATTCTAAAATAATTTTTTGAAATTTTTTTGAATTTTTTTTTTTTGAGAATAGCTATGGATTTTTGAAATTTTTTTTTTTGGAATATATGTTGATTTTTGAATTTATCTCCCAAAAAATTTAATACTTAAATTAAATTTTTCTGGAACAGCTTTGGAATTTTAAATTCAATTCATTTTTTGAGAATGGAAATTGATTTTCTGAACTTTTGTTTCAAAAAATTTAAAAATTGAATTGTTTTTGAATACAAGTCCCAAAAACAGGACTCCACCAATGTGTAGTCCTGTGGAAGCCCCTGCTTAACTATTATAAACTGAAAAAATAGGCTCGTTTGTAATATCGTGAAGTCATAAACACTTCAAAATATTTTTATTAATATGTAAAGATTCAAAATTAATCCCTTTGCATGAAATTTGATTGTATGGTATTTGACTTCATGAATGATTTATTACATGTTAATGTTTGAAATATATTTAGATCTCATGAATATATATATTGGATTATTTTATAGATTCTCATATTGTGGCCCAAAAGCCTGAAGCCTACTCATCCCGAAGCCCGATATTTCTTAGTACGACCCGCGTTAATTTGCATTAATTTCTTATGAAAATGAGATCAGACAATTGATTAATAATGATAATTCCTTATTTTATGATTAGTCAATACAAATTCACGGTTCACGAACCTGTGCATTTTTTCATAGAGTTGTCGTTATACGTATATTGAAAAAAAAAACCGTTTGCTAGTTACTTGTTCTTTGAGTTTTGCTTTACGAACCGGATCGGACCTGCGATTTATGACATAACTAGTGTGAATTATATGTACCTTAAATATATTAGGATCCATAGAGATCATATCACCCTGTTGTTTTTATTATTTTTCTCTTCTATAGAAGAAGAAAAAACAATAAATTATATTTTTTTTCATGTTCTTTGAAATGAAGAAATACAATTTGTTTTTCGGAAACAGATGATGGATTTCTTCCATTGTAGTGATAAAGGGATTTTTGAAAGAGATAAGAGAAATAAATCGTAATGCACATTTAGTATCTCTTTGCTAGGTAATATACTAATTGGAATGGTTGATCTGTCGTGTACCACCCCATATTATATTGTTTACGGACCATTAATTCGTTGTATTCAAATTATCACTGACTATTGGGGCTGTTTTGTTCTTTTAAATTACAGTAAAATCTGCCCACGGAATCTTTTAAAGCTTTAACACTTAAAAAAAAGGATTGGTAGAACAGGCCTTCCTCTCCACAAGGCCTCTGATTCCATAGTCAAGAACATTGGCATTGTTTGTCTTTGTTTAGGGAGCTTGATCCCATTTTGCAGTATGTTCTAAAAACATTCAAATTAATAATATACCCTTTCTTTATTTATCTTGGTAATGCTTAGTTCAGTAATTATTCATGCATTTCTCTATTTTTAATCAAGGTTGAGTAAACTTTATAACCCTTTTTGCTTTAAAGTCGTTCTTTTGTTTTTCCATTTGATTTCTTGGACTTCTTTTTCAATGCGATAACTGAGGTGTACACGCTAATATGATTTATAATAATACAGGCAAGTTTACAAAACTGATACGCTTTCTATTTTGATTCATAAAACTTGAACAAAGTAATGAGTAGTATATCATAGAAATGTTTATAAAAAATAATAGTTTTTACTATAACAATAACAAATTATATCTTGTTGAGTGCCCAAACTCATGTTACTAATATTATTTTCAGATAATAATTCATTACAAGAATAATTACTGTAAGCATTTTAATTGATATTTAAGAGTGCAAAATGAATGGAATAGTTTGGTAAATGATTCACAATTTTAAATGACGTAATTATTATAATTGTTCAACTGTTTGTAATATAAATATGTTAAACTTTTTGGGGTTCTTTTCGAGCAATTGCTTTATAAAACGGAAGTTTACGAACGGAAGATTAACTACAACGAATCGACTCTTGGGCATTGTAGCGTTGAGAATAAGAGAGGTTTCCTGGATTCAGTTCCTGGTATTGAAAATGATTTGCATTAAGACTGTTATTAAGGGGAATAAGAAATTTTAAAGTTCCTATGGCTGCCTGATTCTTCTGTTTTATTCCATGAGCAATTTGATATTGACAAATAAATTGAATTTAGGATCTTTTGAAGCCTGAACTGATCAAAGTCCTACAATGAACAACTGTACTTTTTTTTAAATCAACTTTAACTCCCCCCATTTCTATCAACCCTAAGAGTGAGTGACCCAAGACTGATACATTCATCATCAATCTTCTTCAATTTCTTTATAGAGGGTGTGGACAGTTGACAAATGGTTTTTCTTTTCTTTGAAAAGGAATGACAAAAAATGAAGAGAGTAAATGACAAGGAACGACTCATTCTCACGTCTGCCACCTTCCATTTTTTTTTGTGACGTGGTATATTTATTACTTATACAATGTATTTAGGTTTTAAGAGGAAAGAGAGACTCCCACTATGCTATGAGTTCCTTACTTCATATCTCTGATGTTTGCTTTCAAATCCCCCTATACCGTCAATGAGTCAGTTGACAACAAAAGAGGATTAATTATTCTCGTCCTTCGAGTTTCTCTGTTGTCATCGTGTTTGAAAGAAATGAGTTTTGGGGGATTTCATTCAGTCATAACTTCATTTTTTTAAAAGTGTTATTATGAACGGAAATGTTTGATGTATCAACGTTAAATAAGTAATGATTACACCCCCCCCCAAAAAAAAAAAAAAAAACTATTTTGAAGCTACGACAATTATAATTATTAATTGATTTTGTTGGTATTTTTGACTTTTCAAAAAAATGGACGTGCACTGCATCAACATAAACTCAATCTGGTACAAAATCAAGAAATGTAGAAAATTACAAATTAGTTTTTTTACTTCATATATAATACAACCTAATATTTCATGGACATCTTTGAGTCAATTATAGGGATTGTTTTCAAAGAGATTATTGTCCATTTCTATTACCAATTTATTTTGATTAATTATTTTGCCAGGGAAAGTTGCACATAGAGTTACAAAAATTCCTTGTCATAAAAAAGATTGAAAAATGATATATCTAGGCTGTATTAATTTTGATAGAACAAATGAAGGTTTTAAACTATAGAAAGTAATTTTAAGTATCTCAACTCATATGAGAAATTTGAATACTTAGTTCATTGTGTGAAAACTATCTATGCCTCCACTTGGGGGGGGGGGGAGGAGGCTGTCTTGAGCAAATGCAGGGTACTTTGGTAGTTTTTTTTTGTTAGATAGCTTGTTCAAACCTACACTTCCTGGAAAAGTGGAATCAATTGACGAATTCGTTATCACGATTATTTGGAAAGGGAACGGATCCCTCCTTGGAATCTGCATCGGGAGCAACAAGATAACAATTACTCGAGCACTGAAACTCAACAAGAACAGCAGGTAGTGGGCTATCTTCCCAAAGGATGTGCCTGTTGTCATGTAAATGAACTTCCCAGTCAACGTCATAGTGTTTAAGGTGGATATCCCCCAAAGGCCGATCATGCTTCCTTATGTGTTACCCTAAGGCTACAGGGTAAACATTGATGCCTACTTGGACGTGTTAAAGATTAAGGTGAAGCCCTGGATCGACATGGTTGCTAATGAGATGCCTTAATTGTTATAACAGGACTTGGCTCCTTGCCAAACCTCGAAAAAAAAGTATCAAATGGCTGCAAGACAATTTAGAAAACTTCATCCGCCGGGCTTTGTGCCACTTAAGGCGCCGGATCATAATCTGATGGTTTTTTTTTGTGTGTGTGGGGCGTAAATAAACCAATCGAACCCCCTGCAACACCAAAGACGAACTTATAAGTATGAAGAAGAATGAATTCCAGTAGTTGCTAAGGGACCAATTAGTGGATGCCTGCTCGCGCTTTTGGTCGCGTATAGGGATTGTAATTGAAGCTGGAGTTGATTTTAACAAATAAAATAAATCATATTTTTTCAACCTTTCAGAATCTGGTTTTATTTTTAATCTGATGCCTGATGAGAAAGAAAATTGCGTTTGAAAAAAAAATCTTTTTAGCGGCACAGATAGCTTACGCACCCTGTATTTATCTGATAAAAATATTTATTTACTTGTATCATATATAATGTGGTTTAAAAAATAAACTAGACATTCCTCCTTTCCTTGATTTTGGCTAAGACTTCTTTTGTCCTCACCCAATGGATACCTAGTTTTATCTGTCCTTCTAAAATATGTACTTCACTATTAGATAAGTGAGTTTGTAATGATTTATGATGATTGAATAATATTTTTATTTTCGAACACATCTATTACTTATATAATGTAATGTTTCCAAAATCTGTCTTTGAAATATTGCCATATTTCTTGTTTGTCACACCAAACCATGGAATGGATCAACCAATAAAAGGTTGACAGAGAAACCACTCTTCACATTTGCTTATAAGATACTATCTTATTGTCATAATACTCATATTGAGGCCTCTTTAGAAATGATTCTAAATAAGTATAATTATTTTTTGTAATAAACTTAAATTGGTATATATTAGTTACTATCAGAAGTAACCAACATTGTATGAAGTAATTAGGCGTCGCCAACAAGACAAATTCTGCTTTAATAATATACCAAAAAAACTCCTTAGATAGTAGTTACAACCACATTAAAAGAAACTGTATATTCTCCTAGTAGAGGCACACAATATATATTTAAGTTATACCCAATCATTAAAAAAATACTTATAATATATTTTTCTGTTATTTTTGCCTGACTTTTTGTTTTTTCTTACCTATTTTTTTAAAGCATGAAATGCTTTGCATAATTGAATTTGACCTCAACAGCCATCATTACACTCCCGTTTCTCAACAGGAGATGATGGCTAACAAAAATACAAGAGAAACTCATTTTATGTTTATAGAAAAACGAATGACGTATGAGAAACCATGTCAAATGAGCTATAAAATTCGTAATCTTACCGAGTGATTCATAAATCTAAACACTTTAAATTTTAAACTTCAACAAGATATATTTTATTAATTAGCAGTAGAATTTCAACATAATTATTACAATAAATGGATGTATGTTGGAGCTCTTTTCATCATTAATGGAGCCGTCCTTAACGGCAATGATGGCTTCCAAGTGGGAGCGTAAGGACTGGCACCCACTGTGGATGTAGTCCACTGTTATGGCGTCCCAGAGCTGACTGACAATGGTTTGAGATCCTACGTGTTTGGATGATTATCTTATCTAGACATACACCCAAAAGCTGTGGTCGAGGTGGTTGACATCAGGCCTGTAGGTGCCAAAAGATTCAAAAAGAGAATTCAAAAGACTCTCCGAAAAGAGTTTTGTAATGAAGGAGATGGGTATCTTGCATTGTTGGGGCCAAAAATGACATCTCCACCCTCACAAAGGTCATTCCACCCACTTTTTTATATTGCTCTCTGGACAATATGGGGTGAAACCCCGTGATCTCTTTCATGGGCCATCGTAGATTCGAGGAGATTTAAATGGGCTGTTTTCTTTCATTCCTCCGTCTCCAGTTTTACATTTTTGAATGATCCTGTTTTGTTCATGCTGACGGCGTAGACGGTTGTCGTAGAGATACCTATTGTCAAGGAGTAAGCGAATGGAAGTTCGTCGATCACTTTCAAGTGTCATTTTCCAAACTTGTACGTAAAATAGTGAGCTTCTGTTTTTTGTTTGTTTTGTAACTAATTGTTTATGCTTTAATGTATCGAAAAATGAATTAATTTCAATCACTCAACCTTCATTAATTGTTAAATAAGTAAGTGTTCAGATTTCAATGGACTACCAGATATTGTGTTAAATAACAATATAATTGAATATTAAATCTAAAAAAGTTATTCAAAAACTTGACTCACACCAAAGAACGCGAAATAAGAAGGGTTCTTAGTATTGATCCGTCTCAGTGAGAGACGGATTTTTTTTTCCGTCTTAAATATTTTTTTCTAGTTCGGTTTGGACAGATCTATCATTTGAAATCTGGGTATTATATCGTTGATTAATTTTTATGAGCAACTCAATGTACGGATTTTTTTTGATGTAATTGAAGAGATCAATTTCCTCGTCAAACAAATTATAAGAGTTATGCATAAATAAGCCCTTGAAAGTCCATATTATGTCCAATACTGATGATAAACCTTACAAACACACATGACTTGGATCAATAATTGATTGATTAAAAACTAAACCGATCTAAACCAAATGTTGTAGACGTTCGATCCAGAACGAACTTCCTTAAAAGACTAAGTTAATTTAGTTAAAGAAATACCGTTATCATAACCTTCTTGGATTATCAGACCAAAACACAACACTAGTTGCTAGATAAGCTACAAACGTTCTTATGCACCTGACTCTCGTCAGTTTTATCGTGAGTTGGGCCAGGGCGCCAATATCAATCTGCAGAGAACTTTGATCTAACAAAAAAATTATTTTTCCATTTTCCTTACATTTATAGAATGATTTATTTAAATTATGTTTTATTTTATATGCAGAATGACCATTTTTATAAAAAGGCCAAGCCTTCGTATTTTTTTTTTAGAATGATCTTTTTTATAAATATAAAAAGGCCAAGCCTTTTCATGATTTTTTTTTTAATATTAGTAATGTCTATATTTTTTATTTAATTAATGGTTATTTTTTAAAAAGGTTATGGAATTTTGTATGAATTCCTGTTAAATAAATTATTTTAAGTATTTTAAACTTTATTAAAAATGGGCACTGTTTTGTAGACTTGTAATAACTCGATTTTAACGATTGTTTTAAATGATTAAGTTAGTATATTCGCAATTATATAGAAAAGTTATAGCCATAAACATTTCGTAGACTTGAAATATCTTGATAAATTTGCAATGACAACAAACTGGTTATATTAATTAATATTTAGCAAACATATTTAGCAGCGAATGGATGTTTCACATAAGTGTCCGAAAATTTTTGTTAATTAGGATTTAATATAGTTTAAAAGTTATTTGTAAATTAAAAAGTCCAAATTCTTATCTTCACTCTACTCAAAAGTGGCTAAAACGAGTTATCACAAGTCTACAAAATAGCGATAAAGTATATCCAGCATAGGTGTCAAGAGCGGGATTTGAGCTAAGTCCCCCCAAAAAATTGGCCCAAAACCCAAAAATTGGATGAACAACAATCATTATGTGATTTATTATATAACCAAATATATAAACTTATAGAACTAAAAATGAGGTTTGCCTGCTCACACATACATTATAATTGAAAAATAATAGGGACTTTTCTCAAGACAAAGATATGGGGGGGGGGGAGAACTGCCCAAATTTTTTATTTATTTTTATTTGATTTTGACATTCCATGAAGTGGAGTAGATGGTTTATAATGATATGTTATGATTATTATAAACTAACTTACTTATTAAGTCAGTGTAAAGGTGATAATTTAAGTCGTCGTTTTGAAATATTTGTGGTTTTTTTTTTCTGAGAGAAGAAAAAAATATCAAGATATGAAAATTACAGGATTCTCACAATGATTTATTTTATTAGTATGTGTATTAGGGCGGTGGGTTCTTTATATTTTTTTCGAACTTGACAAAATATTTTAGAACTACAAAACGAAAATATAAAGTAAGAAGTTTATTTACATTGACTTTATTGACAAAATAAAGAACTTTTAACTTTTTCTATTTTTAATCGAATAACTCGTTTTGTTGCAATTGATAAATTCACTCAAAAACTATATAAATAATTTTTAAAGGTAAGAACCTTGTCTTTCAAAAGTTGTGTATAAAGTAAAAAAAAAAAAACTTGCTTTTTATAGAATATTGTTTGTTTTTTTAAATTAGAAAAATGTTGATCAATGTACCAAAAACTACTTTTCTTATTTTTAATTGACAAAATAAAGAATTTATACTTAATTGTAAATTGTTATAGAACCTCACTTTCTGTTCCATCAGATCATTATAGAAAAAAAACTTTTCAAGTTTTTTTTATAAATTAGAACACTATCCAACAACAATGTTTTATCAAAGTAACAAAAAACTTTTTATTTTAATCTTTAGCGAGAGAATAAAAAATTGTACCATATTTCATAATATATTCGATTATTCAACTTTGCTTTAACAGATAACTTTAAAAAGAAATATATTAAATAGTTTATATGATAGAAAAATGTATTTTAAAAGTGTTTTATACAAAATATCAATGATTACTTTTTTCAAATCATTATTACTTACTAAAGACCTCTTTTCTCTTTTCAAACGTTGAACAAGATGTGGTTCCTCCATTTTGGTTACGGTAATTCCTTACAATTTTCCACTCTATTGGTCATATAAATGTTTAAAATGCTCAAAAACAAACCACCCTAATGTGTACGTAGTTATCTATTTGTTATAAACTTCAACAGAGGTTCTAATTTACATTTCATTTTTTTTAAACTAGCCACTTGGTTCTGCCTAGCAATTATATAATAGATACATAAATGCGTATATATCTGCCTATGTACATAAATTATGTTGGTACGTTTGTAAGGGCCTCGAGTTAGTTTCTTTAATCACACAAATGTCCTTCATATATATATATATATACATATAGGGTGTTTCATATATATATTCGCAAGACAAGAAAAAAAAAGTAAAAGAATGTTTCGGCTATAATTCTTAAGTGATTTTATTAAAATTTTCACATTAAGTCTATCAAATCGCCGTAAGATTGTACCCCACTGTCACAACGTCCCCAGAAACGTCTAACTGCTTTCTTTATCGTTCCACTAGTTAAAGTCCGGAATTTCTTCCTTATCCCAACTCTCAAGTATCTTGTGGTGCTGTTGGTACCTTCATTGGGAACCCCTTCTACATTACCCCAAACAAAATAGTCTAAATGGTTTAATTCAGGTGAGTTAGGACGCCAAGAACTCAGCGAAACGTACATCACATTCCCCGAATCAAGATAATAGAGTGTTCTTCTGATGTTATGACAGGGTGCCCCATCTTGCTCCCAGGTCAAAGGTCGGTCTTTCATGATGCTGCGGACAGGAAAATACTTTGGTGTTCAGAACACTGATGTAGATCTCGGCTTTGACTTTCAGGCTGCCTAACGTGACCCTCGCCCTTAATAATGCCAGTAACCATAATTTGCTGTTGATATTTGGTTTTCATGATCCTTGGGGCGTTATAAATACTTTTTGCTAACCATCTATTGCTTCTCAAGTTATGCTTCTAGGATTGACATACATTTTTCTCGCTTATGAAGAACCTGAAAAGATCTTTCAACGGAGGCTTCTGTTTTATCTTGATCAAAGCCTTGGTTCGGGAGATTCTTTCCTCTCTGTTTGAAGGGGTTAGAAGTTTTCCCTTGCGATGTGCATAGCTGTGGTACCGTAGGTATTCATTGATGGCACGACAAATAGTTGAAAGGGACGCTACGTCGATGTTGTCCGCATTTGCATTAATCTATTGCCTGGGATTCTTCTCATTTTTTATTTTTTTTCCTCAACAAAGCTGGACTTCGGGCCATTTTGACCACTTCATGTCAATAAACTTCTGGGAAATCATCACTTTTGTGTCCTCACCATCCTATCCAACAAATTTCCTGTATTTTTGGACGAATCGAGTAGTGCACTGACGTGGTAATAAGTAATAATCGTACTTACTCTCAATTATTGTGTATTTGTATTTAAATCGGTTTGTAATGGGATGCGATCAAGCCAGAGAAAATTGCAAACGTTTAAAAAAACTGCACTTCATATATATATTTCATGAATCTTTTTATAACATTATGGTTTATTTCATAAACCAGCATTTTGCCGTTCCAATCAGAGATGAGGCAAGGTATATTTAAATGTAATTAACCTTTCATAAATAACCATCCTTTTTTATCACAGTTCGTGAGCTTGGTGAATGTTAGCCCTAAAATAAAGCAAAATGGATTTCATAATAGGGAATCGACATAGACTTACAATTAGATAATTTTAATATTTTATGACCTATTTTATTTATTTGAGACTCGTAAATATCAATTAAAAGTACAAATACACAGAGCCCAAAATATCAGTCCATTCCAGTACCCTCTTTATGGAATATTTCGCTACTGATTCCCTATTAATGTAAATTAATGTATAAAGGAATCACATAAATCATTCACAAAATAATTTACATTTTTTTAATGTTTTAATTTTATTAATTATGGCTTGAAAAGAAAAGACATCATAACAACAACAAGAACTTGAAGAAACAAAAGAAAGATGATTACTTCAAGGATATTTCTGATGTTTAATTTTTTGAGTCTATAGTCTTTACTTTGATGTTCTATTTTTAATTTTTTGAGTCATGTCTTTATTTCGATGTAGATTGATACTTATTATGTTATGATTTAAAAAAAAATTGTTAATGATAACTTACTTGGAGGGAAAAATAAATTTTAAATATAGTTGTATGCGTGTACAAAAAAAAGTATTTAAGTAATTACAACTAATGTAGTTTACTTATAATTTTGTCTTAATTCAGTTTTATGTGTTCGTCTAGTTTTATCTGCAGTAAATTACTGAAAGTTAGCTGTAAAATTATCTGTCAATGACGACTATATATCATCCAAAATGAAGAGGACATATAAAATCATCTTATTAGCATTGATGAAAATATCTATTTTGTTAAAACATTTTAAAACTCATGTTTCTTGAATACTTTGACTTAAGTAAAAATACAAAAGATATTGGACTTAAGTTTTGGAGGGAAGGTTTCAAGCTTAAAGAAGAGAGACATTGTGGAATAGGAATGAAGTTTACTCACGATATTGAAAAGATAATTAGGAGTAATTAACCCCTTATTTCATCATATATTTGTTGAGTTTTTTTTTAGCTGGTAATTGTTGTGGTAGTTATATAATGGAAAGAATAGGACATGAATCTTCTTTGTTGGTTTTCATTTAAAACTGAGTTTAGTTTTATGTACATATGTATGTAAATGATTTGAACTATTTGGGATTTTGTACAAGTTTTAATTAGTATAACTTGCAATTTTTGAGTCTCAGAACGTCTAATTATTCAAATGTACAAAACATAACAACCATTTTCATAGGATGAATAATGTAAAAAAATATCTTACCTATAGGTTGTTGTCTTAAACAGTTGCTTAAAAGGAATGAAGATGCCTAAAGGAATTTCCATTGCGGCCTCTATGTAAATATCATACGCCTATACAGGTTCTGCAAGCCATCTGTACCACGAAAAATATTATTTTTTCAAACTCATATTTATGTCCAGCCAGTTATGAGATTAAAAAATAAAACCAGATGGTGAAACAGAAAAATACATCGACTCAAATTTGGTGAGTTTGAAAGCCAACAATTGGGCGTGATGAATGGGTCGAAGTTGTCTTAGAGCCATTTGAAACTTTTTTTAGTTGTACAGGATGGCCATGTAAGGCAATCATCTCGTTCTAGGGGTTCACCTTGGTCTCCACAATGCCCAAGTAGGGATAAGTGTTGACCCTGAACCCTGGGGGAACACATAAAGAGGCATGGCAGGGCCTTCCGAGCTAACCTTCCCAAAACCTTCAGCCTGCACTGTTGTTGCCTCAAAATTACATTCAGAGGTCTTTTTGAATAAAAAAATTCAAAAATCTACAGCTGTTCACATAAACAATTTCAAAAATTTAATTTTCTTGAATAAGTAATTTTCTTAAAAATTTGGATATTTAGAGGAAGTCCACAGACCCTTCAGCCCACCGCCTGCGGACGCCCCTGACCATTGAACTAGGCACGAATTACTCTGATGTCAATTTTCGATTATATTCCAAATCCAACTAGGACTTACATTTAAATCTTCCTAAGAAATCCCCAATATGCTACTCTGTCATACATGAGCATTAAATAGTCCCTCTTTAAGAATAATAGACTAATGATAACAGTTTTGGAAAAAAGATAAAATTACTAGTCAGGTTACTAAGTATAAAAAAATATTTGTATGGGATTTAGTTCATTTTTTTACGAATCTATGTAGTCATTCAAAACAAATTCAAGCAAGATATAGGGCTTTATCATAAAATAAATTGTATAATAATTTATTCTTTAATAAAATAGCCAATAGCATTTGGTCATATGGGTAAGTCATTTATGCATAACTACATATATAAAATTAGGTTCAATGTAAGTAAGGAAAATAAAAAAAAATAGTAAATACAAACTAGAGCCAATCATATTATTCGTGACTTGATACTTGACCTTGAAATGCACATTGCTAATAAGTAGGTACAATGTCCATATTCACATAATAGTATAGCCAAATTTAGTTAATGATTCATTCTCTCTTTGTTTCTTTCTCTTTTTCTTCACATATCTTCGATTTTAACCATTAGTGATGCATCACAGTCCGAAACCGATTCTCACTTTCATGATTTGTTTTGAGTTAAAGAGCAATTTAGATTAATATTTCGGACGAGACCCCGTTTTAAGACCGGGGAAAAAGCTTTATAGTTTTTAAAACATCTTGAAATACACTTAACATCATAAATAATTTATCTATAAAATCGCTTTACAAGCCAATTTGAATTGACAGCATAATAGACTAAATTTTTGAATATGAATACCTTAAAAATCCAAAAAAGTACTTATTCTATACGTACATCATTTCGTTGTTCCTCTTTTATTGATGTTCAAAGATTTTTAGCCCCAGGGTCAAAGTTGAAAGCAAGTAGCAAAGCGATGATCAAGTGATCAATTTAAGTAAAAACTTGATTTTGTCAACTATATGGAATATTTACCAGGCCGTGCAGAATTATTTACCGATTTTTGTTCAGAACATATCGCAGACAATAATGACATTTCGAATGACTTGAGAATTAATTTATTCATACATTTTTAGAATAATAAAATAGTTTGTGATCAAATTTAATCAATGTAGCCACCATTTGACTCAATGACACTGGTCAGGGGACGTCTGCAGCTGCCACAGACTTGCTGGATGTAATCAGCGTCGATGGAGACCCAGATCTTGTTGACAGCAGCCTTTAAGGCATTTATGTTCTTGTGTCGTTTTTTGCAGGCCTTGGTCTCCACGTGCGCCTAGATAGAGAAGTCCAGTGGGCTCAGATCTGGGCTCTAAGGGGGCCAGTAGTTCTTGGGCCAAAAGTTCATGTTGTCCTTGAGCCACTCCTGAGCTTTCTTGGAAGCGTTGGCGGGTGCCCCATCTTGTTGCAACACCCAAGGAGAGTTGCCGACTATGGATTTGATCCACGGAAGAACCTTGGACGCCAGAATCTTCACATAATCCTCCGCTGTTAATCTGTAGCCAGTGGGGAACCATACCGGCTTCATGGCCTTCCCGTTGGAGGCCACGAGACCCAACATCATCACCGAAGCAGGGTGCTTTGTTGTTGCCCCATAGCGATGCTTATCTTGCACATCTCCAAAGCTCACAACACGGTCATTTTGCCTGTTGAAAACAGGATCTACCGTAAAAGTTTTCTCATCTGAAAAAATGATGATGCGTCCAGATGAGCTCTTGATATCATTCAAGATTTTCTTGGCACGCTCAAGTCTGAGTTCTCGCTGACGTTTAGTTAGCAGAGGGCGTTCAGTACACCTCAGGGACTTTCCTCCAGCCCTTTTCAATGCCCTTGAAACAGTTGATCTCGGCGTTCCCATCTTTCTGTTCATGTCGGCAATGGACCTGTTGGGAATCCTCTTGAATACTGCCTTTACTTGCCTTGTTGAGACAGTGGGCTTCCTGCCGCCAGCCCCAGGGGAATGCTTAAGATCACCTCCAGCCTCCAAGCGCTTGGAAATGTTGTAAATTGTCTTCAACGAGGCCCCAACCTGTTCCTTAATGTTGTTATGAGGCACTCCCGCTCGGAGGAGGGCTGCAATTTCGATCCTCTTTGTTTCCTGATTGGACATGGTCTCACGTGTGGAAGTTGTTACGCTCTCACAGGAAGGATTTTTGTTTATTTTAACAGTAAAAATACGAAACAATCATAAAACTATTATGGATTCCTAATTACCGCAACCTCCTCCATAAATTCACGGGTGAATTCTTCGAAAAAATAACAAATTATATGTACAGCAAATAGAAAACATTATATTTCGAGTAGATGGTTTAGTAATGAGTATCTGACGTTGTATAAGTGAGATCCTTTTACATTAAACGGTGTTAGACTGGATAATATTTATGAATAAAAAACTTTTTGGATAGTTTTGTGATTATTTGAATCATTATTGTTGGAGAATCAAAGTTGGACACTAGCAAACAGAAAGTACAGCATCAATAATTCATATATAAAATCTGCTTTGATTGAATTTAAAATGAGACCGATCGGCATCAATTTTTTCATTATGACCAATCAGGACCAAACTTCCATTTAATGGACCAAATTGGTTTGATTCAAAACGAGCGGTTTTTTTCAGTAGGGATTTTTTGACAGGCGGGTGCGAGTTCTGTCAAATTCATACGTCATTTTTACTAAGTTTTGTTTTACAATTCTTCATAGAAAGATATACGGAATAACAACGTGTACAAATTGTTCCATTGTACTATGAAAATCAGCGTTCTGTGAAAGAAGTTTTTCGCAAATTACGCCTAACTTATGGTCCACATAATCGACCTTCAGAATCCACAATTCGCAGAATAATCGAAAAATTTGAAGGGGCAGCAACGTGATGGGATGTCCTTTCGTCTGGTAGGCAACGTGCAGCTCGTAGAGTAGAATATATTGCTGCCGTAGCCGAGAGTGTAGCCGAAGATCGTGAAGAATCGATTCGCCACCACTCTCAACAACTTGGCTTGTCGTATGCCATGGTAACATACTTTTTGGTACCTCAAATTGAAGCACATGGTCTCCACGATATTTGGTTCCAACAAGACGGTGCCACTTGCCACACAGCGCGCGTAACAATGGACTTATTGGGACATCATTTTGGTGAGCAATTAATTTCACGTTTTGGCCCGGGGAATTTGCCACCAAGATCGTGTGATATCATACCTTTGGACTCCTTTCTTTGGGGCTACGTAAAAGCAAAAGTCTATGTGAATAAACCAGCGACGATTGAAGCATTGGAAGCAAATATTGAGCGAGTTATTCGTGAGATTCCGGTCATAATGCTCGACCATTTAAAGGCCAGTTGCGGCCAACATATGAAGGAGATTATTTTCTAGAAATAATTGTAAAGGATTGTTTTTTTGGTTCAACATATAGTTTTGACCATAATATAATATTTTATGTGTTTTATTTCTACAATCCAAAAACCACTCGTTTTGAATCACCCTTGACTATCGGATTAAAAATTAAAATGCAGTTATTGCTTGTTTTTATGACGGGATGGGGTACTTGCAATATAAACATTGTTGTTCTAAATCTTGAATTCTGCCTTATGGTACGTGATAAATACGATGTGTGGTGTGAGTGTAAGATTGGTGGACTATTCGTTAGTTACAAGCCAATACAGTGAGATTTGGGGCCCTATACAAGTCATTATTACGTTAGTAAGTGTTAGTCTATAACATTATGGTACGAATGAATTTTTCAATATATGAGTACATATTAAACAACATAATCGACCATAACTTTGGAACATATTGCGGTACAGAGCTCACATTTGTGTGGTTATGTAGGATAAAAAAATAATTCATATAAAAAAAAAAATCAATATTAGAAAAATGACTATAGGCGGATGTTTGCCCTCTACAGAGTGCCCATTCTAGTTACCTCTGTCAACGAAATAGAACGAAGTTTTATGTTGTGGCCCTGTTTGGTTTTTAGTCACCAGAATTACTGCAAAAGATACCAATCCATTTCTATCAAATTGGGACAAAGGTTTTATATCGTCACAGTAAAAAGACATTCAAATTTGAGAGGTCAAGGTCAACGTCTAGGTAACATAAAACGTAAAAAAATACATTATCGACAATAACTTTAGAACACATTCAGATGTATAGTTTAATTTGATTTTCAGCAAAGGTTTTTGGACTACCGAGTCCTCATCTAGTTTGAACTTTTTTAATTAATAATACGAGAGAAATGCGATGTATGGCGTGAGATTAATTGGAAAGGCGTGAGACTGAAGAGCCATATTAATAAGTTAGAAATGACGTATTGAAGGATTCGTTTATCAAGTTGAGTTGGAGCCACTTTTTTCAAGTGACCGATTAAGATCAAACTTTGTTTGATCCAATACAAATTATGATGGTATTAGACCGGTCTAGGATTCTCGGACAGGTGTCTAACACTACTAACTACTTATGTATATTGTATATATGTTTATTCTCTTTCTTTCTTGTATACATATATCTATGTATGTTTTTTCCTTGCCCATAAATTAAATAACTTTATGTGAATTACAAATGTTAAAAAAAACAGGCAGAAGAGATGATATACTTCAACGACAATTTATTTGAGGGTAATAACATTCTGTGTAAATTATGAAGATATATTTATATATATGAGTGTCTGAGTGCGTGTAATACTAACGGGTCTTTCTTTATTTAAGAAAAAAGAAGTTGAGATTACATGGTACTTCTAAGTGTATGTAGTAGGTACAACTTCTTTTATTGGTAGGATACTAAAAATTTAGTTTAGCATTAGGGTTGTAGAAAATATGACTTATGACGAGTGTTTTATTTTTATTTTCTTAAGTTGTTATCATTTTACTTGAAGAGGGATCATCTAAGTGTGAGTCCCAGTTAGACAGAGAGTATAATTGAGAATCAACAACTTTATTTTTTTTAATTAATGTTCTGAGCGTTTATTGATTGAACTTGAAATGTTTGTATAAAATATGATAAAGAACGTGTGCGTCATTTCGTTTTAGTTGTCTATTTGAAGAGTGTTTGTATTTTCCTAGACAGTCATTATAATTTTTGAACGATAACATCTAGGTGTGACTCACTGTTGAGCTCTAAGTATAACTAAAGATTACCAACTTATTCTTATGGTAGGATATCATAAATTAATATGAGCATTAAAGTTGTAAAAAACATGAGGAGGTATTGCTTTTATTTTCCAAAGTTTTTATAGTTGTTCTTGAAGAGAAAACATCTAAGTGTAAAAAGTGAGAATAAACAACTTATTCTTATGGTAGGATCTAAAAATTAAGATCAGCATTAGCTTTGTAGAAAATATGATCCAATACAATTACAAAACAGTGTTTTATTTATTTTTTTAATCTGTTCTAATTACTTTTTAATAGAGAAAATGTACGCGTCCGTTCCAGTTGGACTTAAAGTAGTATTGAGGATATACAAATTATTGTAATGGGGATTTAATAGAAACTAAGCTTAGTATACCCGAGTTCATTTTCATTTTTATTTTATTTTAAATACTGGTTATTTTTTGGTTTGTTGCTTTCCCCTTAGAGTCCAGGATACAGAAGGAATTAGGGTTAGTTTTAAGGTGTGTCGGGTGGAAGGAAAATTTCTTTTTTTAAAGTTTTTTATTATGAAAATTACATTAATAAAATAAATTGAAAACCTTATTTAAAGATTTTTATACTGGAAGTCTGTATTTGTTCTTTGACTAAAGCTGGTGTGAATCGTATTAATCAGTTAAGTTGTGCTAGATTCATCTCCAGCCCAAGTATTTAGAAAATAAATAATAAATGAAAAAATGAAATTACTGTCGGCTCCAAGTCAATTTACGAGTCTTAGCTTTTGAATTACAAGTCTCAAGTCCAAATAATCAACTCTACTTACTCTCCACTTGAGTTCAATACGACTTGATGTATGTTGTTCGGAAAAAACCCCTCTTTCTTTGACAAATAAAACCTGTATAATCCCGATTATGCAAATTACACTTGACTCGATTTATTAATAGTAAAGTTCGACTCCATATTAATGACTCGAGTCTTTATTATTAATTTAATCTTATGACTCGAGTACCTATCTCCAGGAATTGATACCGTTTCCTTTCAACCAATCAACTGTCATAAAATGCAAAAAAAAAAAAAAATAGTATCTTACTTTTATTTTATTTTTAAATATTAGGAACTACAAAATAGAAGTCCTATGTTACACTCCATAATTAAGTCTGTATTTGGCACACACTCACTCAATTATAGCCTTCACATACTGCAATCAAACAAGAGAAAGAGAGAGAGAGAGAGAGAGGTAAACAACCAAATTATAATTGGTTGTTTCCATTAGACTGCCCCGTTTTTTGGTTAATACTTTTATCTTCCTGCACAAAGATCTTTTCTGCTGTCCTCATTAAAAACTATAACTTTGAGAAAGTTACAGTTTTCTCTGACCATTTTTGGCATGGTACAGACCTTTCTATTTGTATAAATGGTATTTTTGGATAAGAATCGTCCATTTTTGGGCTTTTATGCCCTGTCTCAAATATAATGCTATGAGTAACGACAAATGGAAACTGAATAGAGTACAGAAATTCCCCTCAAATCTTTTTTCCTGTTCGACGAAGCAGTTGTCCACGTTTTTTCTGACTTTGACCTCCCAAATTTTAACTTGAATACTTTATCTCAATATATTCGAAACACTATGGCTGAGGGGAACATCAAGAGGGCTGTGAAGGACGATCTCAAACTACATGATGATCCTCCACCATCCTCTCACATAATCTTTGAAGGTCTGAACGTTTATGAAGTGCAAAAAAGTCATCTCATTGATCAAAAATAATGGGTCCACGTTGAATATATTCTCAGAAAATAAGATTTCCAGAGTCGATCAAATGTGGAACCAGTGTAGTCTACTGGCTGACAAAAACAAAAGAAGTAGTTCAGAGGGTGTACCTAACCCTACAACTATCCCCAAAAAATGATGCTTCGGGTTGTGGCAGCCTATGGCAAACAGATCTCCCTTTTCTTTTTCAAAAAATCGGCGAAAAACCCGATAATACATTATGTTTGATCACAGGATGGCGCACCGTCACGGTTCAGCCAAATTTCCTATGTGTTGTTCCACCAATATTCCCTTATTTTTGAACAAGGACATATACGCTTCATCTTTGCCCGATTTGAATCCACATGACTTCTCTGTGTGGGCACCTAGGAGAGGCCGACTAACAGAACTCTTCACATATGTGTGGACATGCTAAATGCCTCCATCGTTGCTGTGTTACTTAATAAATCCAAAGAGTTTGTAATCAACTCATTTTAGGCTTTTCGAAGCCTTGTTAAGGCTGTAATTACTGCTTATGGATGTCATATTTTGTGAAAAAGTTTGCAAAGGCTTTGATAACATGATCTATTAAAAAAAAAGATTAATTAATTTTGAAAAAAAAAAAAACCTCAGTATTTATACAAATTTAGTCTTTGAGTCCTCATCTTTCATTTTTCGACCCTAAAAGACAATTTTTCCAAAGTAAAATTGGTTGTATTACGTCAAAAAATGTTTTATAGGAGTGTAACTTTGCCAAAAAGAGAATTTTATTATTGTCCCAAGCAGTGGGGTAATTATCCCTTGGAAAATTTTCTGAAGGCTCTTCACCCTCTATCTCTTCCCTACTACCTTCAATCTTTGTTTTCCTCCAGCCCTGCGACACGGAGCACCCCCTGCTATTATGCAGAGGGTGGGGGGATCTGAAAAGTTACCTATCTAAACATTCGTGAGTTACTGTCAACAGATGCTAGATAGATGTGACTGGCTTCTATTTACGAGTACTGCCATCTTTATGTTCAGTGCGAAATCTTTACAATATAAAATAAACCTATTTATATAAGAGTATTGATAATTTTCGAGGCTAAGATATTTGTGTATAGGTAAACAAGCATTAACTTCAGCAACTATATAAATGTATATATAACAAAATAATTGACAAGGCATGCAATCACTCTCCGCGTCATTTAACGAACAAACAAATAAACAAACCATTGCTCTAATGCAAATGATATCGTTACTGCTATTGACTCTAAAGGCAATAATAACAAACAAATAAATATAAGTTACGTCATGTCAATTTGAGTGACAGGTTTGTTTTTCTATCTTGTTTGTGCATGTACCAGTTATTAGACTATTTATATTTGTACAACTTCGTTCTTCCGGATATACCTATGTAGTGAATAGAAGAAATACAAAGTTTTTTGCCTATCACATAAACCATTAATTAGTGGTAATACCTTGCATGAGTCTTTTTGACGAGTTTTATATATAATTAATGTATATAATTATCACACTTGACTGAGAATCCTTGTGCATTAATAACACCCCCGAGTTCCTTCTAGGGGCTAATAAATACCTATGAGGGATATGGGGGAGGGGCTGTTGCAATCACAAACAAATAAGTTTCTTTTGAGTTGTAAGGAAATTAAATGAAAATCTATTTGAGACTAAATTCATGTACATATTTACATACTTCAATACTCAACGCTTTTAACAAGAGTAGTAGGCATTAGGTTTATTTAGTTGGCAATTCTGTGAGCGGTGTTTTTGTTCTTCAAAGCTGTTATCATTTTCTGTTATCTTCAAGGTTTTATTTAAACAATATTTCCGTTCAAATAAGAACATACTTAAACACTAAAGTTTAAAATTTTATATTCTATAGAATAACCTTATTATTCAAAATAAAAAATTAAGTAAAGTGGTAAACGAAAATATAGTATAAGACATACTGTAAAGGCGGTTTACCACATCTATCATCCGTCTAAGTATTTATTTACCAATATATTCTTAGACGTGCACATGCACGATAGATGTGGTAACATATATTATATAGTTTTTATTTTTAAGCCGTAAGGCATATATTTTTTTATAAATAATACATTTTCGAAATCAAGGCAGCAGACTTTTGCTAAAAAAACATTTTAGCTGAAGGACCTTTTGCCAAATGGAATTTCACTGAAGGAAAATTTGCCAAACAGACATTTTTGCCGAAGGAAAAAGTGTCGAATTTACAATTTGCCGAACGGACAATTTGACTAGGACGATTTGGGACATTTGGCCGAAAAATGATGATATGATACATTTTTATTTACATACATTATATTTTATTTCAATTTAAAATTATACTATGACTAATAATTATTATTCAAATGCTATATATGTCATATAGATAAATTATTGAGTGTTCTTTTGTAGAAAAATGTTATATATTCATTAATAAAAATTATATAATCAGAACACGGAAGTGGTTGACTATAAAATGATTGTCGTAAAAAGGTTGCGGACATAACTGTTGCTTGGTCAAATTGCTGTGGGTAATATCATCATGAAGTATCATTTCTGTAAGCAATATAGTGGTGAGTAATTTCATTGCAATACGTTATTATCGTGTGCAATTTTGTTGCAATTTATATTATACTCGGACTATAAATTTATTGTATGACGAAGAACATCGCCATGAAATACTCCATTTCATATCTCCAGGTCCCAAGTTGTACAAATGAAGGGTTAGATCCCAAGGTAGGCCCAATTCATTCATTGCACATACTGTAAGTATCAAACTCTACTGCCGTCGCGTTCCTAAGTAACAGGGTCTCCCTCTGATATGATATGACATATCCCCAGCCCACTGTTTGTGCACAATAAATTTCTACTCAAGTACTTTGTAATATTTTGTGCAATATTTATGTGATGTATGTTTTTGAATAGAAAACTATATACTTAACATATAATAAGACTTAATTGTACTTGTATTCGTTAGTATTAATTGGACTATTGAAGTATTATACATATCCGATTTTAAGGGATGGATTGTGAACAACTTGTGGGTAGGGGTGTATCAAAATATATTAGAAGAGCTCATTAACACAACCCATGGGTTGGGATGTATTTCTAGCATATTAGAAGGGGTCATTTTGTTAAAAATGCGGCACCGTTGGAGTTTAAACTGCCTTGAAGTACAGCACTTTAGATCTACAATCTGAGGGCCGGGGTGTATTTAGGGATATTATGAGGGTTCCTTGATGCTCTGGGATGCAAGTCTGATACCACATGATTTCAAATCCCAATCAAGTCGTGATTCTCATGGTTCTGATTCCCAATCAAGTTGGAGTCATGGAAAAAGGAACTACCTACCAATCACCAAGTGTTTGGAAGCCACGTGTGTGTTAGTATAATATTTATGTTACTTGTCTTTTAACTAATGGTATAACGATATTACTTTGCTTGAAAAGCTCATTTAATAGAATAATATATATAATATTACTTTATTGAATATGTGACTACTTGACTTACTAATCAAATGTCTGAATCCGATCTAAAGAGGAGCAACGGAATGTCAGGTACTCTCATTTTGTTAATTGTAGGAGATTTTATGTTAGTTATATGTAATGTAAAAGTCTTTATTTATTTCTTAAATAATTTAATTACGTCCAGATACAAAATTAAAGAAAATCTTGCTATGTTTATTTATTTGTAAAATGTCGTGAAGAATATGTTAAAATTGTCACTTTAATGAGGCCAAGGTAGAAACTGCTGATTCATATGAAATACTTCATTATTGTTTATACGTTTAAAAACTATTTTTTCTTGTTTTATTTAGGAATCAATGATTTAAAAAAATGCACATACAGAAAATGTAGTGAAAACTAGCTTTTAATGAGTAAGACTGTATTTTAATTAATAAATATTCACATAATAATTATTCAATTTAAGAAACTCGCAGAATTCCTGGTAGCATTGGTTTGATCTCTTAGAAGGATATGAAAAAATAAGTAATATAAAGTAAACTAATATTATCAAACTTGATTATAAGTTATACAACTAAATCAATTTTTCACTGTTTAATATGAATAATAAGTAACCTATTATTTAACTAAGTAATTTTAACCAAAAATGCCAATCACTCCCACCATCCAATTTGGGGAAAAGGGGCTTATATACATATAGCATACACTTCGTAATTCGAGTTATTACTAATTTATGTTGCAAATACAGTTTTTTTTATTAATATGTTTAGCCCATATTCTTACGGTCCCGTCATGCATATATATAATAACGATCATAACAATAAATACAAGAGAAATACTAAAAAATAAGGATCTCTTTATCCAAAGAGCACTTATGAACAGAAGTGTCGCAGTTATTTCATCAAAATCATCTTTGTTCGAGTACATAGAACATAAATGTTTATTTGACTCTTCCGCAATCTTGTTAGATTGCCTCATTAAAATAAGGCACATACAAAAAAAACCTATACTAATACAGGGTGTCACATATTAATTTTACTGCAAATGATATTACAATTTACAATTGAAGTAAAAATGTCGAAACAAAACCATCAAAAATAACAGATAGTGTATTTGATCGTAACGGTCAAATTTGAAGAATTCCTAGTTGGGGTACATCGCCTATGGCGGATCTTCTTCGAAAGTCACATCCTTTGTACCTTGTCGCAGAGTCTGGCTTGGCATGGTGGTATATTGCTGTTAGTGATAACATGGATATACTTGGGTAACAAGTATATTTAGATCACATACACATTTAGCAGTGACACCCAAAGATGTTTCAAACACTCGAGTCAAATCCAAATTTATTATGAGAGTCTAGTATTCAACACCCCTTTTTCCTGATAGACTTCCTATGAGTATTGATAGAGTTTCCTCTGACTTCAAATGAAGGATCACTCCAGATCGTTTCATTTGCGTGAGAATCAAAACTTTGAAACATGTTTAAATACTTACTAAAATTCAGCTAAAGTCCCACATTTCTAGCCGAAACAAGAAACGGTGAGAATGACCGTATTTCTGTCGTAGTCCAGCACCGAAAAGATATTCTCTAGTGCACAAACCCAGAACATATAATTAGAACACTCCCTAAAAGTACTTTTCTGGACCATCCAGCTGATCGAAAAAGGCATGAAGGATGATAAGGTTATAGAAGAGGCTGTCTACGATTTACAAGAAGCTGGTGAACTTCATCCAGATGTGCAGAGCCATCAAAAAGAACCAAACGATGTCTGTGAAAAGAATGGAATCATGTAATTTTTTATGCCAAAAATTTACTTCGGCTCAAGAGCTTGGATTGAGGTCGTAAATTCGGATCCCAAGGCAAATGTTGACGAAAACTTTGATGTAGAAACAGGCCGTACGATGCAGGTCAATTGTTTTTTTAAAATGTTCCTTTAATTGGTCAGATGGAGTTGCACTGATTAAATATATGTAAACCTGAAAGTATTACAATGTCGCCATCTGACCTAAGAATTAATATTAAGTATATTTCCTTGTCTAGGAACGACAGAGTATCGAATCTACGCACATTGAGTTCAAGAGGATTATGCAAGTCAGTCTTAAACTTTTTTGAAAGAAAAAGATTAAAATATCTTTATAATTGACCAAGTCTACAACTAATGTTGTGATATATATCTGACATTATCCACAAGGGATGTTGCAGGTCTTTATCGGGAAAAAGATCCCGCACAATTCCTTGTTTTCGGGGTTATTGTCTTGGGCAAAAAGAGGATGCCCTCTATTTAGCCATTGTTCTACCATTCAATCAACTATCCGTTGTGTCTTTAGTATAATTGGAACATACCTATAATATATCATTTGAAAGCTGAGAGCTTTAAAAAAATGTGATACCAATTGTTTTGTAAATATGTGTCACCCTGTGTTACCAGACGAGATTTCATACTATTTTTTTATATTTATTTTAGTGAGAATCGTAAAAAATTATGTTTTAGAGTATGTACATACTTAAATACAAGAAAGATTAAGCAGTTTTCCCCGTTTGGTTTTTATGATGTAATGATGTGCTGCTTTGAGTAGCTTTGTATGTGAGTGAAGTAAATTACTATGAAACATAACAATAACGTAAAAAACAAAGGGCTCTTTAGATAGTTGACTGCTTTCAGGACTGAAGAGTTGTTTTATTAATGTTGTGTTGACTTGAATTGATAGATATGAAACGGAAAGACAGAAAGAAAAATATCAGGAACCAAAGTACACATATCTCAAGTATACAGTGTGCGTGAGCAAAATTGTTATACTTAACCCAAGAAATCATGGAAAGTATGGTAACACCAATGTTTTTTTAAAGATAATCTAATTAAACTACTAATTATATTCTTAATTCATAATGGGACCCTCCAGAAGTAACCATAGCCTCGACACGAGGTCCGAAGGCCTTACAGACATTTAAATCATTGTCCCTTGGCCTGTTGGTATATTCATTCTCGACAGTAGTTTTGAGGTCGTCCGCATTCAGGAATAGAACAGGGCCTTACCCTCCACCAAGATCCATATTCCATAGACTAAAGATAAATTTTCTGGTGAAGATAGAGGCCACTTTGATGCTGAATATTATCTGCTAGCCGCTTTCAATATAGTTGCTCTTGTGGCTAGGGACACCATTTTGTTACCATCAAAGTAGATCCCATCAAAATTGGCTCCAATCTACGGCTTCACTATGTTCCTCAATCCTCTTTTTGCTTATTTGGGCGTGGCAGGGTTTACTTTCCCGTTCCTTTTGGCCTCTTCCATCGTTTTCCTCTGTTGATTTTACAATATTTTGTTTGAAGAGGTTTAGAGAGCTTCAGCATTATATTCAGACCAAAGTTTTTACACAACACATTTAGGTTGTCAGATTACATATAACTTTTGTAATGTACGCACGGTATATGCTTTGATACTAGAAGAGTTGCATAAGAAATTGCAATCACTTAGAGAAAACAGTGCTACAAACTCCAAATATTTGATGAGGTTTCATAATAAAAATAAGTTACTTGACTCATTAAAAAATATAAAGTCAACTCGATTTTTTTATATTCCTTTATTCGTTGAAATAAAACTGTACAGATTAAATAAATGAAAACTTTATATTATTAGATATACTCAAACTGACCTAGGAATGATCTTTGAAGTCTATATACGCAATGTTAATTTATCTTTCTAACAGCGACCGTGAATCAAATCTACAAACATTTAGTTCAAGATAATAAGTTCTCTCGAGCAAATTGTCAACTGAGCTACGTGCTCCATAGAGATTTTTAAATTTGAAAATCGACTCATTATTGGAGACAAATTGAAATATTTCCCACTTTGGTAAGTTGAACCAAATTGGTAGTGGGGCGAGTCAACACAACACTAGTTTTTTTTTTAGTGAAATGTATTTTTTAAATATTTTATGTAATCCGTCAATACCTTCAATCGTTGACCTATTTTGATACAGCTTATTTAAATGACCAAATAGGGGGAAGGGCTAGTTGATACAAAAATACATTTTTTATAATATATGTCAACTTGGAAAAGTCATTATGTGATGCTCAATCTTAAAAGTCCATTACGAAGAATATCGTATTCCCATTATTAAAACTAGTTCAACTACGGTTGAAGAGCAATACAATTATATAACTAACTATACCAAAACGAATATGAAGCTAAAAAAAGTATACTTAGTCGGTTGCAAATTCGATTCATGATGCTCAAGATCAAATAAGAGTCTTTAAAAAAAACCAGTAAAGACTCGAGTACTAAAGCTCACTTTTTAGGTCAAGCAATTGTAAATTATTTCATTAAGAGTTGACTAACTTTCTATCAGCACTGATTTCTGTAGATTATCACTTATTTTCGAAAATAAAATGGTTGAATTAATAAAATTAATTTCATTGCTGTGATGGGAATAGTTTTAGACAAAGAATTTAGAGTACTTTTAATGCAAATTTTGCTATTATTAAGTTTTCCATGAATGGTGGAAATGTTAATGATTTACTTTTTAACTACTAAGATTAAAATGGCTGATAAATAAGTATTATGTTCCAAATTATAAAGTGTAAATGCACTGGTTATATTTCTTGTTAAAACAGACTGACTTTGCACTTTCATTAGATCACCCTAAATGATTGCTTCAATGTATAGTTAGTATTACATTGGTTAAAATGGCGGAAAAACGTAATTTTTTTAAATTGTACAATCTGCTTGTACAAGTTACAGCTTGTACACAACAGATATAATGTGTTGTAAAAATGAATAAATTATTTTGTATGAACTTTTTTTCCATATTTTTCTATTCATATTTGTCTCCTTAATGATCAAGGCAGTCCTTAAATGACAGTCGGACTTTGACGATTTCTACTATTTTATCCACACTTTCGACAATTGGCCTCTTATCTTTGACATCAAAATTACCGGAACGGAATTGATAAAACAAAAAAACTACGCAATTGGCTTTTACAATATCAAAACCATATAAACTACTCACATTTTCAGCCGTTGCGTTTACGCTTTGTTCAAAGAATAACTGTAAAATTTAGCATATTTTTTTAATGTGCTTTTATTAAAATTATCATACAACAATATATATATTTAAGTAATAATAAAATACATCAAGAGGGATTCCATTAAAGTTAAAAATAAATGAATGTTATAACTTGAAATCAACCCCCTTAATCAAAGTCTAACCCTGCAAAATTAACAACTTATATATTTTTTAAACCATACAAAAATATAATAAAGTATGGTTGCATAAAATATGAAAATGATACAAATTAAACAAGCAACAACGATCTTCTTGTTTTAATCATCAGGTATTTACTTATAACACATTTAAGGCTTGAGTAGAACTTACATGACTATCGTGGGAAACATTTAACAATGTCTGTAGCGTAGTTTGATTCTTTTTCTGAGTAACAGGGGGGAATCGCTAAGGAAAAGGCTGCGTATCTTGCTGGAGATGCAATGAAAATTTCCTGATAGAGTGATAGCTTATTGAACGCCCAGAAGTGAGCCAGCTAGCTATGTAACTTTAGTACTACTTTTTCTAGCGCCTTCGAACAAACGTGAGTCAAGCAATTATAAAACTGTGAAAAGATGTTTGACAGTAGGAAATTTTATCAATTGAACGCCATCCAGTGTAAACTGACTGTATTTATAGAACGCGAGGTACTCATTCCTAAAGTCATTTATAGGTAAAATAATCCTTAAACACCTTCAATGGTGCAAATCCCAGTCTTAAAACAGCTGATCTAATATATTTGTATACATTTGTTTTATACTTGAATTAAATTTGAACATCAAATGTGTATCATTATTAAACATACTTATATTATGATGGCAATGCATAAATTTTCCGTTTTGATGGATTTCTATTATATTCTTCACTTCAACCATAATCTTTTATATTCTCACATAATTATCATTATACTATGATAATAGTTATATCTGTTTGTATAATCAACATCATTATACAGACCTTATGAATTACACACAAAAAGATAATAATAAAATAATAATCTCGTAAATTTAAAAGACCGTGAAGGAACTCTCCTCCTCCCTTGTCATGATTCTTGTACAGGGTGTTACGGATAAATCCATACAAAAAATAAAGCCTTCTAAACCCTATAAACATTAAATAAAAAAACATTGTAATTTTTATAGCAATTAATTTATAGCGAATTCACAATTGAAGAAGTATTCGCCCTATTCATAAAAACTTGCCGACTTTATCACATCCCTCTCTTGACGCCTGTTTTGTACCATCAAGAAAATTTTACTGATGCTTGACAAGGTTGTTTCATGCAAGGTCTGGACCATACGGTGCATGCAATACAACTGTTCATCCAATCCTTAGGATATGTGTGGCCTGTAGTTACGTTTATGGTTATTTTGTATAGAACAATTCTGTCTGCTTCTGGTCGATCTCCTGCTACCATCTGGTTTGTTGTTGACAAGATAAGTCTGAATGGAGTGTTTTGCCCAATGGGTACAGCGCATAGTGAATTATTCTTTTACAATCCCACCATTACAAAGCATAATCTTATTGACGCGTTAATCTGGGCGTGGCGATCGTTTGAGCCACTTCACAGTGCTTTGACTGCTATCTTTTTAGGCGGTTGTTCTCTTATGAGACCCACTTTTCATTGCCAGTCATCATATGCTTAAAAATTATATCGATTTTGTGACGTGTCATCAATGAGTGGCAAAGATAAATTCGATCCAAAAGGTTATTTTGCATTAATTCGTGTGGCACCTATACGTCGAGCTTCTTCTTAAAACAAGCCTTATGCAAATGGTTCCAAACTGTATTCAGGCTAATCTTTTGTTCCGTGGGAATAGAATAAGTTCTCAGAGGCCGGCCCAACTCTACAATTTCCATTTTTGTAATCCACAGTTTCGATGATTGGCATACCAGAGTATGCCCCATCTTCGACGTACATATTACCAAAATGGAAACGTTGGAAGTCCTACTTTGCTGTTGTATTTGATACTGTATTGGGTCCATAAACAGGAGGTTTGTTTTTGGCAGCCTGCTGCACATTTTCGCCTTGGATGTAGTGATACTGAAAAATGTATCGAATTTTCTCTTTTTTTATTTCCAAATTGGAACGCTGTAACACACAGCTGGCTTCCCCTAGCACAAAACTGTATATTTTTTTCAAGTGGACTCTTCACCGTTAGACACTCTTTAAGTTGTTTGTTTTGGATGCAATCGTGAGATATAGCTCGCTAAAGACATCAAGCGAAAAACGCCTAGAGCTATTTACTTAACCTAATATAACTAGTGTTGGATCGGTCTAAAAGAACTAAACAGACTTAAGTCCTATATGTCCGATCCTGAAAAAAAAATTCAGTCATAGGACAAGTCTTTTTCAGTAATACAACAGTTGTCCGAACATAACCTCTTTCATGTAACAAGATAGTGGAAGTTTAAATTAGAATATGTGTGGCTAGAACCATTTTATTATACGTTCTAGCTATCATTTATTATTTCTTTTGTTTGTACATATATTAGTCAATCCGAGCTGTGAGTGAAGAATACAATTAAAAAGTGTTGTAAAAAGACTTCCATTTTTTTTCAATATATGGCCTTAGTAATATGTATCTCAAGTCATTAATGTATGATCAGCTTACGCTAGATAGCGTTAAAATGTAACAAATATACTAAAAAAACTACTATCACAATTTTGTGATTGTTTGTCTGAGTACTGTCTGAACGCGTGTCAAAGATGGACACAAGAAAATACACATTTTGTTGATACTGTAAAAGACAAACAAATTGTATTTTGGTTTGGTTGATTCGTTCCTATAATGTAGATGTCAATGCTTGAAGGCCAATTGTCGAAAATGTGGATAAAATAACAGAAATCATGGAGTCTGACGGTCATGTACGTTCTATTTTGATTTGCAAGGAAATAAACATTAATGGAAAAAAAGTGATTGTGAATAAAATAATAGAATTTGTTTTATTCGATTTTTTTTTCAATTAATGTTTCACGGCAATCAAAACAGTGCTTACAAATTTTGACAATTGGTCTTCCAGAGCATTGTGTATCTTTCACATCAAAATTTCGCAAACTGAATTGGCGAAACTAAAATACTGTGTGATTGTCTTTTAAAGTGTCATAACCATAAATAATATTAAACGATTTATCCGCCTATCATGTGTTTTCATATTGTTCGTACAAAAACTCTAAACTATACAGGATTATCCTTTTTCTGGTGTTCATATTTGAAGCTCGTTCAAACAATAATAAGTCAATCAGTCACTAAACTATTGTATAAGCTTTTTAATACAAAATCTTATCTTTCTAATCCTATATTACCTAAACAATTGCACTAATATAGCGCCTAATACACATTACTAATGACATCTATTAGATAGATAAATGAATTCTTATTGCTACACTTATTACAAGACGAAGTAAATAAAAAAACCTATATTTCATTTAATTGTTGTAGATTTTAACAAAGCAACAACATATTATAGTTAGTTAGAACCAATATTGAAGCAGGACAAACGATCAAATCAAAGGGAACCTGTTTGTATTTTAAGGGTTAAAGTGTGTGTGCTGATATATCAGCTACACCCTGTACATTAAAACTATTACTTTATAATTTACAATGCATCAGAGTGAGACATGGTTTATTAATATTAAAAAATAGTAAATCAGAGATCAAGGAGTCCGTAGAACCTTGAGAATTAGCAGAAAAGAATAAGAAAATAAAAAATAAAGAAGGTAAACTATATTATACACACATTCACTTTGTTATCTTAACTATCCAAGGTGCGGAGAATTATTTATGAAGGTAATTAATTATGGAATAATAAATTTACTAGGCCCGCGCACGCCCCTGATATAAATAAAATTTAAAAGGGAGAAGAAAAAAATTAAAAAACTTATCTTTTAAACGAAAATTTGCGAGATAATTCACCTTTTGTTGTTTTTTAGAAGTTGTGTGTGTTTAACCAAAGAATTCTCCAGTATGGAACATGCACTTATGTTCTCCCGTAGTTGGTCCACTTTGTCTTTGTAGTCAAATATTATGTAATGCTCAAATTCCAGCTTTTCAATAAAATCCAAAAACCCAACTCAAAACGAGAGGCAGCATGACTAATTCACAAAAAACGTGATTTTTATGGAATCAAGAACCGACAACTCAAAATTAATTTGTGATATGTTAAAACACTATGTTAAGCTAAAATTTTTATTCAATATATTTTACTTCTTAGGAAATAACAGACTCGACAAGCCGGCGAATAGATTGACAGCTATTGACAATAAAGATCGTGTCCATTGCTTACCACGTAGTCATGATTGCAGCTCAAAGTGAATCCCAAAATGGATTGGAGGTGCAGTGAACATTTTTCACCAAGATGCTTTTATCTGCAAAGTCCGGAAGAGTGGATGTCAGGGCTGGAGGAGAGCCACATGGAGGCAGGCCAGAAAGCAGCCATATTGTTTCTACAAGTATTTCGAAATGTTGTAGGCAACCTGGATGGAGATGCTAACGGTATCTGTTGCATTTTTAACTTAGACACATCGAATTAGAGGAAATCTTCTTTATTTTTGTTTCAGCTGTTTGTTTCAACACATTTTTGGTCCCCGCTCTGTATACAGTGAACGCTATGGCTCTTACTTTTCTTACTTGTCCCTAAAACCTCAGTGGACTGTAGAATCATTTTTGTACCCATCAATTTTATATGTTCAAAAAAGAAACTCTGCTATCCGAATACCCTTTTTTGATGCTTAGAGTCAGTTAACACATGTATTGCAATGTTATTAATAATAGAAAACTCAAAAAGTATATAACGATAGTAATAAATAAAAATACATAAGAATTGTAATGGGAAATTAAACATTATTTTCCCAACGACGATTCCAGAAAAAACAGCCCACTCTTTAATTCCAATCAATCGTCTCGTTACTAAAAATTATGTTAATCCTTCTCCATGTATTATCTAGATGGGACATAGAGGTATGAGTTACTCCCATATTGATCCTCAATTTTGTGGACGACATTGAATATTTGAAATGGAAACTCATTGCTTAATACATGTACAAAGTTTAGTTAAGGTTGCTTCCCTAGTTTTCCAAATTAAACTTGTTAAAATTATGGATTCAAATGTCCAGTATATACCGATATTAGTACAGGAACGTCTATAAAAATATTATTTCCCCAGATCACTACTGCCCCAGCAGATTGAGGCAATGTTAAGTAAGAAATATATATTTTGTACTAAACGTCTCATCCTCAATGGCTATAAATCTTAATTCATTCTTTGTATGTAATAAAGATGTACATTATATAGGTAATTACCTATAGAATAGCCTTACAACAATAACTTTTTGATATTTTGAGCTGTCACAGTAAATGTCCAAAAGGGGGAGATATATACATTAAATATATTATACATACCATTCAATTCTCAAATGTCAAAACTGAATGTGACCATCTGAAATAACTTAAAGAGCTTTTATTCGATAATAATATGTATACATAAATACTTTTAATGATGCTTTTAACAGAGAACAATACGTAAGCTTCATCTGCATCTTGTTCCTTTTATTGTTGCACAAGATTCATATAGGCATTAAAAGAGGATTTATCTTCACATCAGTTGGAAAACGTGAGGTAGGTCCTCTATCAGTTCATGGAAGTTTTATGAAGAATCATTTCTTTGAAAAGATGTGAGTAATAGGATAATGATTGGACAACTAATATCCAATCAGGACGCACCATTAAAACAAAAATCCCGCTTTAAGAATTTTATTAACCTTCCATTAATTCCCTGGTATGTGTCCAGCCAAGAGACTGATATCTTTAATGTAAACTATTATTTTATCATATACTTCATGTATCCATGTTTTGGGAGATGGTACTTCAATAGTTTTGAACTTTTTAATATATCTTACAAATAATACAATGGAAGATCACACTATTTTTGTAATTGGAACATATATTGTTTTTTTAATTTTGCTGATGTCCATATTCTTGAAATGAGAATATATTAGTATAAAGTTTATTACTAGGGCGGCAAAGAGTAAGAGTAACACTGAGGGTTAGTGGCAGGAATTATGTATATGTGTAAGTCCTTGTAGAAGATCGACATCATTGTAATGACATCCTAAATCATTGTAAGATAAGGAGTAGGACTTTTTTTTATTTCCTTCGTGTCATGGCTGATTGGAGCTAGTCTAATAAAACGTCATGACAATTAAACTACTCTTCTTCTAAATTATGAATCTGTATGAAGTATCGAGGTTGTACAAAATGATTTCCAATGCGTTCTTATTATTTAACTACTAGGTATCTCTTTCTGTATAGAACATGTCTTGTTTGTAAATAATTATTTATTATTATAGAACAAAACTATCTTCGATAGCAAGGGCCTTTAACCTTTTTATCACATAAATTGTTTAATTATTTAAAAAAAATTGCAGAACGATATTTATTTGTCCAAATCATTGCTGAAGCAATGGTCGTATTTCGAATTTAGGGCTGTCGATAGCTGGCGTGGGGATAGCCCCTTAGTTTTTCTATATAAGATATTTTTGAAGTTTAATTTTTACATAGTGATTATCTTTATCATTTCCCTCATTTAACAGCGTGTCAATAGACCATGCAAATTTCATTTATTTAATGAGTAAAGACGTACTATTAGTCTTTTATATATTTTACAAAGAAATCACTCTCAAAAATAAATATTTTGACTAATAATGAATATAAAATGAAAGCTAATGGCTACTAATGACTCGCAACATTGTAATTTGGGGAGTCCTAGTTCTAATGTCTACATAATTTAACAATGTTTCCTCAAAATTACGATAAGGTATACATTTATTGAGTTAAGAAAATAAAATTTGTCTAAAATAAAAATCTAGAATTTTTGAAAAAGCAGAATTGATACCAAAACAACCACATTTTATATATATATACATATGTAATGAGCTTTTCAGTTGTAAAGTATTACTAGAATCATACTTAATATATATTGTATTGAAACTGTGTAGTTTAAGTAAGAAATTTCAACTTCATAATACAAACTATCCGACGCTACATTGTCGAATATATTTTTCTATAATTAACAAATGGCTATAAATATATATTATAGACTATTTCTAATAGTGTTGAGACTTGCAACGTGAGCAATTTACAATTGCTGGATCAATCTGAAACGGTAAACTAAAATTTAATTGTTATTCAAACTTCTTGAACACTTTGAAGATATAGAAAGGACTTTGATAAGTACATTATTCAGTAATATGTCATAACCATAAAAGAAACGTGAGCACATTTGACATGTAAGTATAAATAACCCTTTTTATGGTTTCAAAAATTATCTGGTGGCTATACAAGTAAACTTTTTGGATTTCAACGTTATTGCTATTTTACTTTGTTATTTAAATCTGTTGTATTTTTTTGCTATCCCATTATGTTGGATCCGGAAACCTGTACACTGAATTTTCTTTTCCTTAGCTACTTTCATTATTACTTAATTCCTGAGCTGAGAACTTCCTTTTCTATTACAAACAAGCTATCATTGAAACCTTTGCGTGGGATCATACACGATGGAGAGTCACCCTGAGGATTGGATCATACACGATGGAGAGTCACCCTGAGGATTTGTTGTGGAGTTATAAATGTTAGTCCCTGTTTAAAATTGGAGCAGATTTGAGGATAGACGTCCGAGTAACTCTTGCAAGTTTCCTTGTTTAGTCCTTTCTCCTATTTCTTCTCATCAAAGCTGCTAGTAGGCCATAATATGAAGCATTATACCCGCTAAACATTTTTTTATCTATCCAAGCATTTGCTTAATGAAAAAAAACATAAATAACACCTTCATGAAGAAATATATTATACAGATTAATCATATTAGACGTCATTATGCAGTGGTTTAATATATCTTTCCACACTTTAAAATGCAGGATAGACTTAATACAATTTTTTTCAATATATCTAACCAATACCAAACACCTTAAAGAGCCCAATTAGTAATTCCATTCAAAATTATAATCGATCCATGATTTCCAAACCTATCTCCAACACTAATATCTTCATTTATGCATAATTTGTATTTTGCCACAAATAAAAAGACATTCAATCAACAAGATGTATTAGCTAATTTAAATTGAGATTCAAATTAAAGCTCTCACTAAAAGATCTATAATTTTTATTTATCCTAATGTTTATAGATATAGTTATTATTTATCAAAGTGGAGTTATCGTACGATTCGTTGAATATATCATTAAGGTATATCCATTCAATTTTTACATTTTAAAAGAATACATATATGACTGAGATTTGTCTTTTGGTAGTTTGATTACTCTTTAAGGCTTTGAATTAAGCAATACAGGGTGAGAAATATGTTCGAAAATATATTTCTTGTAGTTAAAAAATTCAATATACATTTATTAATAAGCATAAATTTTTGTAAAAATGATTTAATTGTAATAAAAATTTACTATTAAAAAACTTTTGTTAGAAATGTCCTTCCTTTGCCCGGATTACAATGGACTTGGACAGAAGAAGCACGGACAAAGTGTTTCATTGTTGAGGGTATGTACTACACCCAAAATGATTGTGTTTTATTACAAAACGATTGACAGCATCTCTTAGGAGCACTACATCATCTCTAGGTAACAGAATTTGCCTAATGTCATGGTCTGGGCCGGTATTTTATCAGATGGGAAGAAGAATCTTTCCATTTTCATTCAGGAGAGTGGGAAGATCAACCAAGACGACTACAATGCCATGTTGGTACACAAAATTTCTTGGCTTTTCGACACATATGGTCAGTGATAAAGATCCAGTGTATTTTTAGCTGGCCCGTTAATTTGTAATTAGTTGTATAAACAACGAATTTTATTTTCCTTAGCAGTTGTCATTATTATTTAATTCCTGAGTAGTGACCATCCTTTCCTTAATAGATTCAATTATATTCAAAACCTGATTAACATTCGTATGTACCATACAAGACCGAGTGTAACCCTGCTGATTTGTTTGGAAGTTATAATTTTATGTTTCTTCTTCCTCCTTCATCACAACTGATTGTAGCTGATCTAATGAACCCTCATGAGGATTATTCTTTCTCTTCTCCAAAACATTTTTGGAATTATCAGGGTTACCATACTGATTTTCTGTTTCTTTTTTTTAATTTGTTCATATTAATTTATATGTATTAAAATTGGATCCTTCTCACACAAGTTTTTGCTAATTCATAAATTTATAAGTTAAAGTAAAAATTCCCGAGCTTATACCTCACCTTGTAGATAGACAAATGAATAATTTGAAATTAAGTGTCAACATCCCTTTGATTATGATTAATGATGTTCGTAAATTAGTTTATGCATCGACTTCATTATTCCTTCAAGTCTATTATCCTAGGTGCAAACAATGATTTAAACATATATGTAAATGATGAATATTTATCATCATGTTCAAATGAGGTTGCAGAATGTATCATTGACTAATAAAAAATAAAGTTATTTATACTTATAATTAATATTTTCCTAACTAATATATAATTTCCGTGTAGATTTTTTAAGCTTTTTAAATCTTTGTGGCATCATCAATTACTACAAAATTCCTAGTATCAAACGTTAACTTATATAAATTTTACGATAGCAAAAAGTGTATGATACACCCTGTGCTCATCTCTTTAACTTAAAACACCCAAATCATTCTGATAGAAAACCTGTATTCGGCTGTGTCATTAATAAAACTATTAAAACAAGGTTAGTTAGCAACAACTTTCAGTTCTCACTTAAACAAGCTTCACTGAGGACGTCATGAGGACTCTAAAATTAGGAATAAAACTATGGAGAATAGCTGAAAAACCTAAACATGGCTCAATCAATCGAGAAATAGAAATGAAGTTACTACATTTTTTCGTTTTATGTACTGTGTGGTCCATTAAAATCTGAACATATTGAAATTTAAACTTCAGCATGATCTAATTTATTAGTTAACAATAGATTTCAACATAAATTAATACTTTAAATAGGTGTGTCTGAGTTCTCCTCATCATTAATGTAGCCCCCCTTAGCGGCAATTATTACTTCCAGGCGGCGTTGTAAGTCATGGCACCCGCTGCAGTTGTAGTAATCTGTCATGGCGTCCCAGTGCTGGGTGATAGTAGCTTTGAGGGGCTCAGCGTTTGGATTACCGACACTGCAGGCCTTCCCCTTCACATACACCCAATGTGTGTAATCAAGGGGTAGGTATCAGGGCTGTAGGGCCCAAAAGTTTCAAAAAATAGTTCAAAGGAACTCCAAATACTTATTCAAAAAAGTCTTGCAAAGGAGAAAATGAGTTTCTTTCATTGCTTGTATCAAAAATGGCATGTCCATCCCCAAAAACCTCTTTCCACCTACTTTTTTATAGCTCTCTGGACAGTTTGGTGTTCATGAACCCTCATGAACTTAAGGCAATTGAATCCAGTTTCCCCTTTTTCACTAAGCCTTTCTTCCTCTCCAACTTTTCGGTCTTCCTGACAACGTAAACGGTGGTCTTGAAGATGCCCAGCGTCAAAGAGTGCGCGAGTGGAAATTCGCCCATCACGTTTAAGGGTAATCTTCTCGACTTGTATATTAACTAAAGGGCGCTCAGGTTTGTTCTGTTTTGTAACTAATTGTTTGTGCTCTAATTTAAATAACTCAACCTTTATTATTTACAACTAACATGGGTCATAACATGCTAAGAATGGGACAATTCCGGGCTCCGAGTGCCGTTTTTTGAAAGTATAAATGAGTGGAAATAAGACATTTTGTAAATTTTAAGTATTTTGTAGCGTACAAATTTTCTTGTTGTTGGCAACATAAACAGCTTTACATTATTTTCTTGGTGTGTGTGTGTTGTTTTTTCACTCTTGAGGAGTAAACATCTAAGAGCAAAGTCTAAAACCTGATTAAACATTCCTGTGTGCTCATAAAAGACGGATAGTAACCTTCAGGATTTGTTGCAGTGTTATAATGGTAAGTCTTCGTTGGACTCCAAGTAGAATTAAGGATCCACATTGGAGTAATTCTTGTCCATGTCCTTGTTTATTTCTTTCCTACCCCACTTGCCACTGCTGATTGTAGCTGATGAAACGTCATGATCATTATTCTTTCTCTCCTCCAAAACCTTCTTCAAACTGTTAGGATCCCCATTTTGATTTTTGGTTTCTTTTTTCTTAACAATCCCAAAATACACACGACTTTCATCACAAGTTATAGGTATATTTAGTATGTATTTACCTTAAGGTACGTAAGTACTACCTGAGAACCCTAGTTCAGCTACATGCGTCAACTCAGTTCCAAAAAGAAAATAATCGACATCCATCTTTAGGTCAAAATGAAAGTAATGTTAAATGTATTGCATATTTATTTGGATGTGCAAAATGAATAGAAAAATAACATTTTTAGGATAAAAATAGAGAAAATAGTTTTTGTTTTTTTCATTAATGATGAATTAATCCCTCGATTTGGTGTATTGAAAAATAAAAACATAATCATGTAACGACTCTCCTCTTTTTATTTTAGTAATACTTTTTCTCACCTTAGAATAATATAACAGTCATCTGATGTTAGCAAGAGTCTCAATTCAGTAGTACCAAGAGTCTAGATTCCGCCTTCTCCTTGGGCTTTCCAAAATGTCGTCTCCTAATTAGGAGTAACTGATATGTAGTTGGAGAACCCTAGGAGAATGCCTGGATCGAGAGTTATGGCATTACTTTACTCAGACCCTTTTGAACATCAGTTGACTGTGATATGAGTATGAGAAGAAAGTAATTAAATATAAATAGGGCTGGGTTCTTTAATAGATATTTTTAGTGCTAACTTAATTTACTGAATGATTCATTTCTGGCTATTTTTGGCGGAATTAAAAAAAATGGAAAGTAAACTAACAATATATAGTGTTCTTAAATAATTTTACAATACTTTTCCGACATTAATGTAATTTTAAATGTTTATGTTTCTTCCTTTATAACCATCTGCTGATGTTACGAAAGGTTTTAATTATCTTTCACTCCCCACTTCTTCTTGTACTTTACAAAATTCCCATTGCTACATATAAACTCAATATAAAAATAACTTTGTTGCTTATTCAGTTGGCAATACAAAATCTGTATATGAATGTTTTTGTCCGGGATTGACGGCAAAACCAATAAATGAATTTTGCTAAAAAGGCTCATAAGATGGGTTTGCTCAGAATCAGTTTACCTTTTATGGCCATGGCGGCCTTAAAATAACATTTTTCTTTAAAAAAAATCCCAATAATAAGAAAATTTAGCAAACGAAAGTTCAAAGGTCGGCGCTTGAATATTTTTTCTTCTCGTTTCTTTATCATCTACTTTAAAAAAAAAGTGGTTGAAGGGGCCTTATCAACTTGCAGTCAGAATAATTTTTTGAAATGTTAGAGTATTTATCTATTTAATATATGGAGCAGAGGAGTTGAAAATTTATTTTAATTTCTTAATGTTTGTGGAAACGTCAGGCAAACCAACTCCAGTTTTATTTAGAGTCTCCATACAAGCTTATTTTTGCAAACAAGTAAGTACTGAATTTTATATGGATATCATCAACATATATTCTTAATATATACGTTATATTAAAACATGTCAAGATATCTTATAATTTTTTACAGTGATGGGGAACATCCTGTCATTAACTCAACACCTACGAGACCCCATTAATTATATCCACTACATACCATTTCAACATATCAGTCATCTCCTACTTAAACCTCATTAAAATCTATCTTTCTCTCACACTCTATTCTTATTTTGTATAATGATACATCTTTATTTTTTGATCAAAATTGAAGAATCAACCGTGTGTCTTATAAACTCTCTGATATCACAACTATTTTTCATAACTGGCGATGGATTAATTATTTAATACTACATATAACTTTTAATCTACATTCAACATTTATTAATTAATTTCTGTCGTCGAGAGTCACTTACTTAATATTATATAAAAAACAGAAAAGTATTTGTCAATTACTTACGCAAGAGTCTAACTCGAATGGAAAGTGTTGTTCTATTCAAAATGATGCCTTCGAAAGATAAGGGAAATATTGTGTAAAGTTTAAAGTCTACACTTAAAACTTTAATTAATAATGTTTCTTCAATTCCTGTTTTTATATTCAATTTGTAATTTTTGGCACTCAAAAATTGGGTTACGCTTGGAATTTGTCGTTTTGCATTTACAACAAAAAGTCTGTATAAGTAGTATTTAGTCAAAATATTTGAAAATTTTATATGTTTCAAAATTATACAAGTATGAAAAATAGAAAACAAAAGGACCCTCTAACATTTTTTACAATTTTTACAAAAAATTAAAACTTACTTTTAATGGTTATGATATAAAATTACATAAAATCATTCAATTTTTTACTAAACATTGTAGACCAGGGTTTAATTAAAAAAACACTCTGGCGCATTTTTTCAACTTTTATACTAAGAGAGAAAAGAATATTTTTTGTTTGTTGTTTTAATAAAAATTATATTGATTGATTCATGTTTTTTTTTTAAAACGGAATATTTTAATTTAATTTTTAGAATGACTTTATTTAAAAAAGGTGAAGTCAAAACGGCAAATGAGCAATGAAGAATTTCTATTGTTCATCCATAATTGCATTTTAGTAAGCTATTTGAACACGTGGCTTCCTCTCCATTGATGGAAAATCCAAAATGAAGAAAATGATTACACACAATTATATTTTAGAAATGGCCAAAAATCCTCTCTTCTTGGCTATGTTCCACTCAACCAGTGATCTGATTTATTCATCCAGGCTAATTATACCCGTTGTTTTCTATATCCTTTTTAATTTAAATTTTTAAGGTTTTTCACAATTAAAATGGATGTAATGATAAATGAATAAAAAGAATCAGAAATTAAATTTAATTACATTATGAAATTAAAAATTATAGAATAATTGATTATAGCTTATAAATGTAGATAATTATATTTGAAAAAAATAAAGAAAAAAATGAAAGTTAGCCCAATGCTTTTTTACAAATAATTAGTCCATACTTTTTCCAACGAGGTTTTTTTAGAAAATAGTTTTACTTTTTTTTTTGAAAGTGTCCTTTATTAAATAATATAACATTACATAAAATATATTTCAGTTTTTTTGGCATATTATAAATACAACATAAGCTGTAATAGTAGTTGTTGAAGAAGCCTATGGCAGGCCTTCTGTGAATAAATCACATTTTTATAGGTGACACAAAAGTTCTCTTTGGATGGGGGATTTCACTGATATTTCTAAGTGCTAACACATACATTTTAAGTCTGAAACTATCCCTAATTTTCTAATATTCAGAGTTTTGCATTTAACAATTATTTTTCTAAAACATGAAACCATTTTCAAAATTATAAAGGCCAGGGATGTCAAAATAATGTTTATAAAATATCAAATAACTAAATAAACTGTTTTTTTATTCAGCTGTAATTTTATAATTTTTTTATTTGACCAATAGGGCATGAACAACCTAAATAAATATATTATCCAGTGTTGTGAGGGTATGAATCTTATTGTTTAAGGAAAATGGTTCATACTGAGAATAATTTTCAGAGCGCCCTCTACATATGTAAGTAGTTTACACTTAAATTTTTCATAAAATAAAATTTTCAATGAAAAAATTGTATTATTTTGTCTCAAACAGGGCCACTATTAATTGCTTTGATTACAAACCAATATAAGTAAATTACACTTAGTTAAAAAAATACGGATAAAATTGACTTGCCCACAAAAATGGCCTTTTACATGGAAACCCATTAAAAGACCATCTTAATCTTGCAGAAAAACATTGAATCCTACACTGGCGCCATGAATAGTTGAATGAGTAGCAGCTGACAAATATGGTTCTCGACTAAGGCTTTAGCTGGGTAGATCCTACATCCTTACTAATGTAGCATCATTAAAAAGAAACTTAAGCTCATTTACATGAGTATGAATTGGCCTTGTAGGTCGTATGGTTTTCAAGAAATATCCATTTGTATATGGAAACTTAAATTTTCTGGGTTTAAAAAAAACTCAGTTTACTTTTGATTTTACGAAAAATCAAATATCTAGGTTCTAAATAGCGGCGTAAACACGTTAGTAAAGGGTGCTCAACATAAATTGGCAAATCTTTCAAGGGTTATAACAAACAAACTAGATGGGGTTGAACCTTAATTTTTTAATTATTTGAGAGCAGCACATAATGAAATTAAATTTTTGATAATGAAATCCGCCTCTCATCAAAAACTCGGCCACACAGCGTCGGAAGATCGCCAGGTCCCCAGGGGACCTTTTGCGGTTCCAGCTCTTTCCTTGAAAAGGAATGGGCTTTCTTCCGGGACTCCACAAAAGAATGATACATGGCACATACCTTTTTCTTGACAGCCTTCTAGTGATAGAAATCACATTGGTTCATGTTTGAGCTGTTTGCAGGCCAAAAATCCAGGGTTCCAAAGATACATTTTGTGCCCAAAACACCTTTCATTTTTTTGGCTTTGTGGACCAGTACAATGCCTTGGGCTACTCCATCCCTCCAGGATCCTATTTATCAAGCACCTTCAGCTACATGTCGGCTTTCTCTGTTTCGTCCTTTTAGAAGAAAGTGGGGGAGGTATATAGAACAGCAGCAAAGAATGACATTTATTTCTAAGAGTGATGTTTAAATAATATCACTTGGACCATTGAAGTTCTACGCAATCGTAATTTTACAAATGTTTTTATTGATTCTGTATAATTTTTGTGTTTAAAAGAAAATCATTCATAAATTAATCAAACCATAACTTTTTTTTTTAACTTTTAAGGTCTTCCAGGCAGTATGTCACGTGTTGAAGAATCGACCGTGTGTCTTGCCGACCTTGAGGTACCACAACTAATGAAATAAATAAATTATAATTGTACTTTACTTATGTAACCAAAATAAAATTATTATATGAAAACAAAGGCTCTGACACCTGACGATAAATGCTTGTATACATATACTTGAGGCCTTTAATGGCATGTTTATATATAGATATATATATACTTATTTTCATCATAATATATTATTTGCAAAATTTGACATTTTTATTCTTTATTATTATCATTTTTGCATTTGTACTGAGAAGCTTCATTCATTGCACTGTTGTTAAATGTTAATAAAAGTTGCAAAAAAAATGTATATTTTTTTATTTAATTCAAACATGACGTCACTTGGAATAATGTTATTTCCACTTGAAAAAATACAAAATTTTTTAGAAATGTTTTTATATTTTGCATGATTCAAATGCAGACATAAGTACGGGAAGGTTGAAAATCACATTAATTCAATTATGGAAATCATGCCGCTCATTTAAATTTGGTTTAAAAATTGATTAAATCAATATATTGCAACATTTACTATAATTAAAACTCTATTAATAAACATGGGGTGTTTTTTACCCCAACCACTGTCATCTGAATATCTTATCTACGAGAGTCAAATTTTTACTGCACTTTCTATCAAAATTATAATTTAACATATACTTTCTGGATCAAATATTTTGGTGATGCTCGTCATTTGATTTTTAGTTATTAAAAAAATCCCAGAATTTATTATGGAGTTTTCATTGAATTTTTGATTGTGTTCTTATACCTATTTATATAATACTAATTTGTACAAAATAAAATATAAAGCAATATTATGAAACTGAACCCTATTATTACCTCAATTTAAAAGTAGTGTGAGTTTTTGCCTTTAACTTGGTTAATAGCACTTTAGTTGTAATATCAAATTGAATGTCGGCAAATTTTATAATCAACAAATCAATAATAATAAATATTTTTTTTAAATATTCCTCAAATTTATGTTCTATTGCCAAACATGAACAAAAAATTCGTCAGACGACTCCCAACAAATACCCCAAAAACATATACCCATAAAAAAATTCAGTTTGTATCATTTTTTGATGTTTGGATATAAATATTTCGGCTGTTTTGTTCTCTTAACGGTTATTTTATGTTTTAAAAAAATCGGATTTGAGTTTTAAGTTCTACTATACTTTCCAAAATCCATCACTTGAATAAAAAGTGGGAAATAAATAAGTTCTTTATCGACCTATTCTTGAACATTAGAAAGGAGCACTGAAATCAACAGGGTTTTAACAGCAAAATGTGAACTGTTGATTAATGTTTCTCACTAATATAGAGAGGCTTAGTATTTATTTCTTCACATTTTGATTCAGTCATCCTTTGTGCATAAACAGTTTATATCAAACATTTCGTCATCTCGTCATCATGAGTTAAAAAAATCCAAAAGGGATCGCATCTCTGATCTCATACATGCTGAAGTTAAGGTGTCCAGGATTATGGACATTAGGAAGTGCTCCTGGTTTTCACGGTGGCCAAGATGACTAATAATGAAGAAAGCTCTCCAGGAATACAGGAAGTGGAGGCAACAATTTTAAGAAGATCTGGAGTTCTTGTTATCATAGAAAAGAAGATCAAGGAAAACCCTACCCAATCGATAAATTACTTCAACATTTACTATCTGTGGCTGGAAGGAACATCAAGAGGGCCGTGAAGGGCGACTTGGGATTGTCTTATTACATAAGAACCACACGCCACCTTCTGAGAGAGACTATGAAGACGAGGAGGCTCCAGAGTCCATGTTTAATACTCAACCCTTTACATGTTCACAAGCTATTCCAAACTTCTTTGCATAGCTGAACAGGAAGACCTTGCAAATGGTGTTGAAGGAATTTATGGTTAAATTCATCAACAGATTGAGGGTTTTAAATCTGGAACAAGTTTAGACCTCACTATATGGGAAATTCAGAAATTTAAATGTATGAAATTGTACTCATCAGATTTAGCTGACAAAACTGTATAAGAAAAAATAGAAAATCTTTGAGAGGTCCTCCGAATACCAAGACCATCGAGCCACTATAGTGTGCCACTCTACCGGTGGTGCGCAATTAACTACATAGAAAATAATGATAGAGAGCTTAAATTGTTATTAATAGCTCCGGTGTCGTGCTATAATTGAATATTAGTGCAGTGTGCCGATACCCGGGTAATTGGATCCGGATTTATTCCGGAAAAATCAATATTTAAGAACATTATGTTATGGGCATATGAAATGTGGCCTACAAAGCGATCTAGATATGAACCCTTTGTACTACTATGTGTGGGGCGTTTTGGAGAAAGAGTTCAGATACAAATGGCACTGTTGACTCCTTGTGGGCTTCCATTCTCCGGGCAGTGGCCAAAATGGACAAGGAGTTACTCATCAATGCCTTAACCAGGTTCAGGGGCAGGTTGAAGGCTGTGGTTTAAGCTAGAGGTGGTTGGTATGAGTGATTGACTTCACTATAGACTCTTAATGTAAGAGCAAAGGATTTGTAAATGCCTAAATTAATTTTGTGAAATAAATTGTTAATCATAATACCCTTAAATTTTCTAGATATAAAATGATCAAATGAGTAAAAAAAAAAATACTTTTTATGATAACCACAAAAAAGTATTCTTATTTGTGTTTTGGGTAATACAAAATCTGTCCAATAAAAAATTTGCCTTTTATATGTTACTCAGTAGAGCTGTTTCTCTCTCCCTCTTTCCATGCTATTTTATAGACGTCAACAGCAAAAATTTTAAAGTTTTTAGATATATATTAAATTATTATTATTTCTTATTTATATGTTTTAAACAGCATGAAGAGAGAAAAAAAAAAACAAATGCATATACACACATTACAAAATTGACAATTGACAGACAGACAGTAACAAAAAAATAAAATATATATTTATGTATAAATCACAAAAACAAATTTATGTATCTTCGTATACACTGTATATATACATGTGTTTGTCATAATTTAGGATTTGTAAAAGCATAAATAAATTGTCAAATGACTTAATACTCTGTATATACAAAAAAAAAAAAGATATTTGTATCATGACAGCTCATTGTTTTTTTTCATACTGTTTTTTTCTACGTATACAAGGACTCTAAACGAATTATCCATTTAAAAATGGGATTAAAAAATAATAGGTAGAATATACACAGACTTGAATAAAATATGACCTTGGAGAATGGTGTATACTATATTGAAATATGAATATTTTTTCGCTTTATTTTGACACTTTAGTTCTCATGACGCTTTACTGGATCAGTTCCACGCAGGCATGCGAGGAAGAAATAAATACAAATCCCACTCCTGATATAGGAATCCCACTGCTGGAATGACTCCGACGTCGATCGTCAATTCTAATCCAAATCCAACAAGGACTAAGTCATCATAAAAATCATTTGCTTTTTTCTCTGTCTTTCACGCACTATTTTTTCTCCAAGAAATATAGAGTAACGATGACATCTTTCTATAATAAAAACTCCGTTCAGATTGCCAAATAAAAATATTCGCTCCCACTTTTTAAAATATATTTTGTACACTCCATACCATGCATATATATCTTTGCACAATGAAATTGTAGCAGACTATAGGGCTTTAAAATCAATGTTTTTATTTATATCGTTCTCACTATTTTAATAGAGGTTGTTTTTTTGAGCCCCCAGGTGCTGTTCATTTGAATTTAGTAGGGTTATGCTATACCCAACAAAAAAAAAACATTTTTTAAATTTTTGATGGATTACAAATAGTGAAAGGGCCGCTTATAAATTGAAAATATGTAAGGTTGGGTGAAAAAATGAATATATATAAGTAAATTAGATTACTTAATCTGTAACAAATATATAACATTAATATGGGAGCCTCTTTATCAAAATAATTATTTGTTTCAACTAGTCAAATAAGTAATAAAATGATACTTATTTTCGGAACATTTGTCACGCAACCTTACAGTACTAATTTCTTAAATATTAAATTTAAAATTAAGAGTTAAGCAACAAAATCACTTAAAATCTACCTATTTTTGAACAGTAATTATTTTAAGTTAAAAAATAAGTCTCTTTCATAAGTTTTAACTATAATATAAAGTAATTGTAAAAAAAAAAAAAAATACACTTCCAAATAAGATCTTTTGTGTTACTCGATTTTAGTACATTTTTTAGAAACTGTAATCTGTATATATTAAATTCTGTTTGTGCGTATCCTTCATTGGTGCCCGCACAGTTGGCCCTTCGAGGGTGAAACTTTGTATGGTTGCCACTTTTAAAACTGATCGTACTTAGACGGGGGTGCTGATTATTGGGAGAAGGCATATAAGGTGGCTTACCCAAAATACAAATATTGTTTTCGGTGCTTAGAGGGACTGCAAGGTGGGTTAAGTTTAAAATCAAAAAGCGTCATAAAATACAATTTTACGAATAAGTACTTTTTATAAATTCAGTCAAATTCATAAAAGTTATGGGGGAAAAAAAAATGTATGGGTTATAATTGAACATTCGTTTATTTCTCGTCCAAAAAAATGGATTTCCAATTGATTAGTAGATTAAATAAAGTTTCTACCAAGGTGAGTAGAAATACAAGGTTATACCATAACGCATGTAAGACTGATGGTTTGACTTCCATCACGCTTTTAATATTGACGTCATAGTAGATGAGTTGTTGCGTGTTTTGTTAAAATCTGTTTTTCTTGCCAAACAGTCGGTATGATACATTAAATTAAAATTTTCTAGGAATAGTGACGTCATAGACTATGAGTGGTTGCGTGTTTTGTCCCAATCTGCCTGTCTTGCACAGCTGTTGGTAAAATAAATCAATTTTAAAAGTCTAGGAAGTCTGATTACATGATGGTCTAACCTTGTATTTCTATGAACCTTGGTTTGTGCAATATTTTCAAAATTAATAAGTTATCAAGGGTAATTTTTTCCCCCATATTTTCCACCATAAGTTTTTTGTTTTTTGAAGTACAAAAGAAATCATGGGGGACCGTGTTTCTTTTTACAATTCCAATATATATATTATATTTATTTATTTGTTTTGTTTAATTAGCGCAAAAAAGTTTTTTCTAATTTTTCTTTGCAAATTGCGATTTAGCCATTTTTTGGTCACAACCCTTTTGATTCTTAAGCAAGTGTGCTTCAGAATGGATTCTGCGGAATCGAGATATTTCAACTGATTGTCATGTCTTTCAGAAAGATCATTTCATAACAATATTTGAGTAGACTTTAGCAAATAATATTACAATACATAATTAAGAGATCTCTGAAATGCTTAGGATAAAAAGTAAAAAGTATAAGTGTAGCCCTTGATGCTATGGAAACTTTTTTCTTTCGTTATGAAAAATAGAGTTTTCCAATTTTTAAAATAAAATAGATCTGAGAAATTCATTGCAACAGTTTAAATTTATCTTCTTTAAAATAAAAATATACAATATTATATTTTAGAATGACATATAGCTAATAAAATTACAAATATCTAACAACCCTTTTATTAAAATATGACAATAATACTTTAAACTCATTTAATATCTACTATTTAAAATTCGAAAATCACCCAACCTTCAGAATTATCCTTCCATAATAAAATATTATATTTTAACTAATTATTGACCGAATATTAAGAAACAGTTAGACATTCCAACACCCTCTTAAAATACTGAGTTAAACCTATGTGATAATAATAAGGGTGGGCATTGTTGCAACTAAAAATTAGTTGCAAGAAAAGTAACTTAGTAATTTTCGCTTCAATTCTTTATAAGAAATTTTACAATCATCTGATTAAGCCAAATATGCCCAGATCTGTTTGATAACTTGTTGACGACAAGGAGAATCCAACTTTATATGACCCTTCTCGTAGATCCCTTGTTCATATTGGTAAAAAACTCGGGCAACCTCTTTTATGGCCTCTATATTTGTACTCCCAAGCAGGCTGGCCATAGACAGGAACAGGTCACTTGGTACCAACTTGGGACTGTAGGTTGGATGTATAAGAACTTCCAATCTGAGCTCCCAGACCTCATGGCCGTCATCAAAGATGTGTGCGACATGGCATTGTCTTGATATATATTTTTTTTTAAATATTTAAAGTCTACATAAAAAAATGGCAAATTTCTTTTTTCGATAAAAATAAATAAATGAACGAAAGATATTGGCACAAATAACACTCAATTAATAACTAACGTTTATTTTGCATATAGTCGTTAAAACGCTTTGCTAACATAACACAGCTTTTGACTATTTACATATAGTTCACTATATGTATGCCAACAAAATGTTTTCTGGTAAGTTAAATAGTAAACTTAATTAATTAACAAGACCCGAATCCTTTCATTAATTGCTTTAGGTGAATAAAGGTAATATTGTACTTTTGTTATAACGGCATGATGTAGGATCTTTTATTGGATATGTCAGAGCGAAAAAGTCATCCCTCTGAATTTTCCTACCAAAAGATGATTCCTCTCCTCCTTTACAACGAAATTAAAAGCTGCTGGAGAGCTTTACAGTTATATAAAATGTGAGATGTGGTCTCTACATCCACCTTACAGGAAAAAACATCGCTCCTTTGGTTTCATGTTAGAAGACACTTCAAGTGTGTTTTTACAGACTTTTAAGTAAATCACTTTTCATCTGGAGACAAAATGGGGTTGGTAAAGCCTCAAACAATTTGCTTTCAAGCCACATTCCGACCTCTTTGTCTCCCAACACTCTCAATTAAATTGATCTCAAATCGTTCCACTTTCTGTGCACTGTTGTTCGTTAAAAATGAATGTTTGTTAAACTTTTATTGATAAATGTAAAAGTATTTTTTTACGCAAATGCACTAATTTGTTAGGTTCAAAAACACATGTTTTTTGTTTTGTTACAGTATATATAATTTTTATAAAAGGAGGTTAATTAACCAAACAAAAAAATGAAATATAAAAAATGACAAATAAGAAATCTAAAAATAGAACCCCCTTTCTAAGAAAAGAAAATAAAACACATAAAGAGGGAGAGATAAATTAAAAACGGAGCTGTCATGTCGAACGTCACAAAAATATCTTCAAAATAAATAAATACAAATTTGTTTAACAAATTTTTACAAGGATTTAATGACACATGCAAATAATAATAATTTAATTGGTATTCAAATACAACTGCATTTTGAATTTGTTTAACAACCAATTAAATTACACTAATTGAAGCTATTTACTTAACCAAAGAGTACGCATAGAATGCACACTTTTTTACTTTCAAACTGATGTATAATAGTTTTTTTATTACTAAATAATTTTTTGGTGTAAAGTTGAAGCCAAAAAAAAATGCTCATGAAATTTTTTCAAAATAAAAGCAACACTTGCTATTGTAAAACTGTATTTTCTTGGAATTATTCATCTATTTTGTCAGTAATAATATAGGTTAGATGAACATGTTCTCTTTAAATCTGTTCATTTGCTTTTTCGATTTCCATTTATTTATTGTATGCTAGTGTAATATCAACTGTTATCTCTGTATATCCCACTCAATTTCATCAAAGTTAATGAGTACTTTGTTGACCCCCAAAATTTCTTAACAACAATTGACATTTTTTATCTCAAATTATATTCATAATGCTTGAACTAAAATAAAAAATTATAATATACGTATAATATTTTGGGTAAGGATATGTGCAACTTCTCTATCAACATAAAAATAGCATGTTCATAACAGAGGTTTAATAATGTTTTAGATGACATCAAATACACAGATAATAGTCATAGTCAAATTTCACTAAGGGAATGGAACTATTTATTGGACCTTGGATTGTTAAAGGCACACAGCATGGTCTGATACGGAATAGATTCAAACCACAATGTAGTTAGCATATTGTTGCTTCTGACGTATGGAAAAAGATTGATTTTTGGAAAGAAATTTGACAAAGGCAAAATTTCTATCAATGTCTACACATAAAAAGTAACTAAACTCATTTTTTTATGCTTTGTCTGTTGTTATAATCTCGCAGTTGGGTCAACAATACCTTTACAGAAAAGAGTATAAATTCATGTTTATTTTTTTACTTATTGAATAAAGCCCAAATAAAGGTTCCAAAATTTCAACCTTTATTAATATGAACAGGAATAGAAAGAGTTAGAAAACAATTACTTAAAAGTGTCATGCTTAACAAAGAAAACAAAGTTATCAGCGGGAAACTGAAAGACTATGAATTTTAGTTAAAAAATGATTTTAGTTTTCTTTGTTATGATCCTGGACTTCCACTTACTTGATTCAATGCTCTCCAACAACAGAGTATTCCTTCCCAGAATTGATAATTTGGAAAGTTGCCAAAGTATTCATCTACGTCCCTTTTAACTTCTTCATTGGAAACAAAATGCTTCCCAATTTGGTAATGCGATGGTGCCAAATTAGAAGAATACAGGGGACATCAATTCATACCCCAAATCCAATGGTTTTCCCGTTTCAAAAGTACTCTTGTGGTCAAGTGTGGTAAATATGATTTTTGACTTTTTTAAGACAAGTTTTTTTCGCGAATTTGGGCATCTAGCTAGCCCATAAAGTTATCCATAAATCTTTGCTTTTAATTGTTTTACCTTTCAAGATAATCAATTACCGGATTCCTTCTTGCATCACAAGACAGTCTTGTCATGACCTGTCTGGCATATGAGACCAACTTTGCCTTCTTTTCATTGAACAACCAGCTTCCCCCCCCCCCACTGTTTGGACTAATGTGCCTAGTGTGTAGTGGTGGACCCATATCTCATACATGGTGAGAAATCCCTGCACAAAGTCATATTGACCCTTTGTTGAATCCGTCCAAAATATATATTTGAAGAAAAATGGAAAAGATGTTTACTGAAACAGTTCCTGTTCACAAACTACTTGAGCAACCCAGTTGAAACTAGTCATAAATGAGTATTACTTTTCCACCCAGTAGTGGACTGGTGCACAATTTCTCTGTCAGGCAAAGAACGGTTCATCTTACTCCAGTATGGAGTATTCTATGCGTTCTTCAATTCGATATAAATTTATTGTATTTATAATGATTTATTGTTCTTTAAATATAAGTTCTTATAAATCATCATTCTTTACCCTATAGAAAAAAAGAAAAGATATAAACGTGACATGTTCTTGACTTTAATTTCTTAAGTAACTTTTTTCTGACTTTTCCCTTTCTGTCATTGAAATGACAAACTACATATGTTTAAATACATGTTTGGATGTACCCATATGGGGAAGAGAAGAACATGGGTCTTCTTTTCTTTCTCTATCCTCTCCATTATTTGTTTCCCCCGGAAGTTGACCATTTTTGTCGTCTATGAAAAGATATCATTAACATACAGATGTTTCAAAGGACGTTTAAAAAGAGGGGAAAAAGATTGATATCATTTAAGATTAATAATAATATGTCAACAAGGAAATGAAAAATGGACTCAGAGTAAATTGTACTTGTATTTATATTGTACATTTGATACATTTGTCCGGATGTAGGCAGGTTAATACAGGGTGGCTTTTTGATTCGTTGATTTTAAAAGACAAATCTTACTTTTGTTATAAAGATTGACAACTCAGTTGATATCATTAAAAATATTTGTTCTAACGATAGAATTGAAGTTTTTATATATCTTTTTCTTATTCAAGTGGACGATGAACGATGATGAAGTGAAAACATGATGCTATACAAACTTGGGATTCTTTCTTAAGATATGGAAATCAAGCATGAGATTTATTAGGCGTTTAAACTCTCTGTTAAGGGTAATCTTTTGTATTGCACGGATTTAGAACTGGATAAAAAATATACCCCAAAAAGGAAAACCTATTTGATTTCATGATAAAACGTGGAACGGGTATAATCAAAACAACATTTGAATTATCTTTAATTTTGTAACTATTCCATCAATTTTGAATCTGTAAATATCCTCATAAAACCTGTCGTTTAAATTTAACTCTTGAAAAATTGAAAATAATAATACCCGTACTTCAAGAAGAGATCAACCCTATATTTTCTCTTGCATACATGAAATCTTTAAAATATAATAAGAAACTCCGTCAAACGGCACATCAAGATTTGACAAATTTCAAATTTACTATAATTCACAGCTGGACAGGTTAAAAAACCACCCTATATATGTATATCAAGAAGGCCATGACAGGCTTTCATGATTTTAAGAAAAAAAACTGTGGTTTTTTTCATTTTTTTCTTACTTGGTACAAAAAAGAATAGCATTTGTATTTATATTTTTTCCATTTATATGGGTCAATGGATGCTAACAAGGGATGATGACAATGGGCCAACCATATGATGTGAACTATATATCCGGTGGATATTAAAAAAACATGGATGGTCTTTTTTTATTTATATTTCATGGCCATACTTTTGGCTATTGGTACAATAATGGCATAAAATGATTTATTGTATTCTTCTGTTCTACAAAGTTCATTACAGGGGATCTCATCTTCCTATAAGTTGCATAAAAATTTCAAATTATCACAATAGTAATATATTTGTCCCAATAAAATTAAAATTGCCGTATATGTTCCACTCAATGTGCAAGTAAATAGCTGTCATTTCTTTACTTTTTTGCTCTTTTTATAAAACATTTGCCTAGAAATGCTCAAAAATGACCAATAACATTACATAAACTTTGTTCTTAAATTTGTAAGAAGGCTATATTCTGCCTTTCAAAGAAAATATATCATAGTGCCATATTTTTAGAGGATTTTATAGAAAAATTATTCACCAAAACCAAATAAAGACAACCAATGTGCCACTTTGTTTCTTTATATTAAATTCAATAGGCCGTAACTGCCCAATTCCAAGAAAATAATTGCCTGGAAACTGCAGGATACTTATACAAAAATGAAGAACAAAATAAAATTTTTCACTTTTCCAAGTTTGAACATGTGGGATAAGATCAGGGCCTATAATTTATATTTAATACCAAGTGTGGTCTATCAACTTCACATAAGTCCTTATGTAATGTTAACATTCTTAAAAATTTCAAATATGGAACGCATATTTTTCTAACTTTACATTTAGATTACGGAGGCTTTTTCATTCTGAATTTGTTTCATTTTTGGAAGTACCTTAATAACATCTGGATTCGTAAACTATGGTACAGGGAACTTTTCTGGGAGGAATATCTTAATCATATTTTGATATAGGAAAGTAGTGGTTGTTTAGATAACCCACAGCAAGGTCTCTCAAAAATATTATCAAGATTGTCAGCTCGAATAAAAAGTTTTTGTATAGGGTTTAGAAGTATTCTGGAGAAACATTGACCAAAACGTTGTGAGTCTTTGTTCTTATAAAAGTGAAAAGGCCGTATTTGGTCTTTTTATAACTAAAAACCAGCTATGTCTCTATTTGGGAATATGTTTTATCACAACAATACTCTATTAACTCTTAAAAATTACCAAAACTAATATAACCCTTGCTATTATTAGAATCCAAGGCCGCATTCGGTCCTTTTTAATTACAAAATTATTACTCCATTTTGCAATCCGTTTTCGCATATAAATACTTAATAAACGGTTAAAAAGTACAAAAACATAGAAACTTTATCATTATTAGAATAAAAATACCGTATACGGTCTTTTACAACAAAATAACTGGTTTTTCCTTACTTTCAAACTTCTGATAGAAAAACATTATTATTTTTACAAATCATCCTTCTAAGAGCTGCGTTGTTTATGTAATGTAATAAAATAATAAGTTGCAACCACGAAATATCATTTATAACATGTCATTTTCAATCTTTGTTCTTTTCTTTCTAGTCTTGTCTTTTGCTAGACCACCCATTCAGCCATCTCACTCCCCCCCCCATTAATACTACAATAATACGACATCTACCTTTTAAATATTCTTCAAAAGAATACATATATTAATATAAGAATTATTTTCTTGTCAAGACATAAAATACATAGAGAAAAAGATTTAAATACATTTATATTTATATCAAATACAAACCTTGTAGTTAATCCAATTAAATAAGACACTCACTTGCTCATTTAATTCTCTTTTTATTCTCAATGGGATTTGTTCTTTCTCTACAGAACTACCGGGAGGAGATAATTTTTTCGCCCATCAGAACCTTCAAAAATAGATGGATTTTTTTAAAATACCAGAAATAAGATGGAGTATAAGAAATTTAGTCTTTAGAGCCCTCTCTAATATTAAAACCAGGGTTTAGATCCAATTCAAATCTTTACAAATACACACATGAATGATACATGAGAGACTAGTAACAAACAAGAACAGAGATTTTGTTATAAGCACAGTAGGGTCTACCGTAATGACAATAGTTGGGAATTTGGTATTGCCGAATATTTTTATTATTTTCAAAATCTTTAATATGTCAGAAAAAAAATTTAAAAAAGTTGGTGTTGTTACATTAAAATTATCGATTAAAATCGAGTTACAGAATATTTATTTTATTAAGTATCATAGATAAAGCATATATCTTGCAAAAATATTAATAGAATGTTTCTTTAACTTGCCTCATAATATGAGTATTTTGGTTCCAAAAATGTTGTCAATAAATAAATATTATCTTTTGGTACCGCGTATTGCGCGCCATTATTTTGATGTTTCTAATCATATTTTATTTCTAAAATCTCATTTTTTGATGCAATGTGTGTTATAAAATATACTTGCGTGGTTCATTTATGTCAACCTATTTGATTAATTTTATAATTTTGGCCTACGAAAACGAATAATTAAACTCTTACAAACATGAAATTTAGGTTATAGTTCTTTAATTTCTAGTGTTTATTGTTTTTTCTCAAAAATTGTGCTATGGGATAAAAAGAGATAAAAATGTTTGAAAATTTTGATGATCCGCATATAACGCGTATCCTTTTTGTTATATTTTCAGAAAGGAAAAAAACAATACTTTTTTTTTTAATTATCTCTTTACCTCAATAATAAAACCTTTATAAATGTTTTTATAGTTAAGAATAATGGTTATCATCAATAACATTTACAAAATAATGTATTTTAATCTTTATTAGCGAATGAAACACTTTTGTCTCTGTCCATCTTTGAAAAATATCTGTTACCATAAGATGACATCGTAGAAAATGAAATATTACAAATGTAATTTTCAAACTTTATGAAAACTTTCGAAAAAAACTTCAAATATCAAACCGGTATAGTGAGTGTTGCATAAAAATTAGAACACTATGAACTTTAAAATTCAACCAGATATAACTAATTAATTAACATAGAATTTAAACAAAACCAATACTATAAATGGGTGTGAGGCTAAGCCCTATTAACCATTAATAAAGCCATCATTAACGGCAATAATGACTGCTAAGCGACAGTGAAAAGGCTGGAATCCGCTGCAGATATAGTCTTTATTCATGACCTCCCATTGCTAGTTGACTTACGGGACATTCTGTTGTGAAACCATGAGATTTCTTGCACTGGCCAAATGGAGTTGAGAGGATTGGCCTTGGCTGATTTCTTATACTTATCTGGGTCCAGTTTGGCCTTTTTAAAGATACCTTCTTCCTTGGACTTGCTGACGGGGAAGACAGTGGTCTCGGAGACGTCCAAATACTTGGAGTGTGCGAATGAAAATTTGGAAATCACGTTCAAGTGTCATTTTCTCGACTTGTACTTCAGCTAGAGATCTCAAGTTTGTTTCATTTTGCAATTAATTGTTTATACTTTAATATATCGAAATATGAATTAATTTCAATTACTCAACCTTCAATAATTATTGAATTTGTAAGCGATCAGATTTCGATAGACCACCCAGTCGACACTTAATTACTCGAGACAATACTGGTTAATACTGCTAGTATTTTAATAAGTGTTAATTTGTTTATTCAACACATCCGGTATCTATGCAGATAAAAAAGTGGATGATGGTTGAAACCACTCAGAAAAAGAAGAATGGATATTATTATAATTTAATTCATTCATTCTTTTCTTTTTTTTGAACGACGTGTACCTTCAGATATACTTATATATTCAATAAAAAAAGATTTTAAGACGATGATTGGGTTGTTTAAGAGACACTCAATCATTTAATTCCATTAATTTAATCTCTTACGGGGTGTTTGTCAATGTATGTATATATATCTATGTATAGAGTTGTACATTAAAAGTAATTTTTCGCGTGCTAGGTTTTTTGTACCTACCGAGTGTTCCATCAAAAAATAAACATTTGAAATTTTAAAATTCAACACAATAAAATTTATTTAGAAAAAAATGAATTTCAACAAAAATGAAAACTATAAATAGATGTCTGCTTCAGTTCTTTTTATCATTAATTTAGCCTTCCTTGGCGGAAATGATCATTTTCAGCCGGTGGCAAATTTTTTGGCACCCCTTGCGTATGTAGTCCTCTGTTATGGCGCTCTTGTGCTGGGTGACAGTGGTTTGATGTTCGGATGACAAACATTGCAGGGATTAACATCAGGGCTCTAGGCGGTCAAAAGTGTCCAAAAAAATTTCAAAAGAAGAGATGGGTTTCTTTCATTGCTGGTGTCAAAAGTGGCCTTTTCACCCACTTTTTTGTCAGGTGTGAACCCCTGAGAACTTTTAAATGTGCATCATGGACTTAAGAAGATTCGACTGGATTGTTTTCTTTAACTCTTCCGGGTGCCGTTTTTGCATTTTTGAAGGATCCCTTCTTCATCTCCAACGTTTTGGACATGCTGATGGCGTAAACGGCTGTCCCCCACACGTCCAGTTGCTTTGAGTGCGCGAACGAAAATTTGTCGATCATGTTCAAGTTTCATTTGATTAAGTTGTACGTAATCTAGGGAAACCAGGTTTGTTTTGTAACTCATTACTTATGCTTTGATTTATCGAAATATGAATTAATTTCATTCACTCAATCGGTAGTTATAGATGTATGTTTAGTGGGATCAGAAACATAGGGCAAAGGAGCCTTTGACCCTCTCTTTTGATTGAATTTAAATCTCATCATTTCAGAAAAAAATTAAAGAGAATTTAAAAAAGATATTTGACATTTATTTTTTTTATATGAAAAAAAGCGATGCGTCATATTTGGGAAAGATAAAAAAACAATTCCGTCAAAATGGTCAATAAAGCTTAACTCCCTAACCTCTTCACCGACAAAAATACTTATTTCTTCCCAGAAAGTCCAATGATGCCCTAGAAACGTCATCATTATTAAATTTTCCCCCTTTCTAGGAAAAACATTTCGGTACCAGTGTTGTAAAACCTGTTTCACTCAGATATTTGAGAATCTGTGTTGGAATAATTTGAGGCCACGTGTCCTTGCTATACCCGTAGTTGCATAAATACGATGACTATTTGTGGCCAATAATTAAATGTGTATTAAAATTCGTATAATGTATTTTTTTTTTGAGAATTATATAATAGAGAATTTATTCTGGTATAAAGTGTAATATAATTACCGAACATAACCGCCATCAGCTGCTATGACACCCTCCAAGCGCCCGCAGAAGGCCTTGCACACATTGATGATGTAATGGTCTTCCATGGCTGCCCATTGATCATTGATGCTGGCCTTCAATGAGTCCCAATTCGGGTGGGGGATAGCACAGGCCTTCTTCTCAATTTGCGACCACACACTCTAGTCAAGGGGATTCAAATGAGGTGATTGAGGTGACCAAATGTTTTTGTTCCAAAATGGCATGTTGGCAGCGAGCCAATCCTGAGTCATTCTAGAGGTATGGGCAGGTCTTTCAGATCTTTTCCCTCCTTGATAAGCTTCTGGACCTTGAACACATTAGTCGGGGATAGTCCAGTGTCCTTGATTATCTTCTTGACAGACCTACCGGATCGGAGGAGAGTGGCAATCATATGACGTTTCGCCTCGTCATTCATCGTAAACGACTTTGTTTGACGTGAGTAAGAAAAACAAAAACAAAGCCAAAAGATTTACGTAGTTACTTGCGCTGAAATGTTTTATTTCCGGTCACGGAACCTCGAGATATAAGCGTTTAAAAATTAGTCCGCGTATATATGCAACTACCGGTATAAGGAGTTTGATTTATGTATTAATATCCTTTTTTTATATAGCTTCCAATAGTTATTCTAATTAATCGTGATAAATACTAAGCTGATCTCACACTTAAAATTCTTCAACTTTCCAGTTTCTTTGATTGCTACATACCAATAGGTTTAAATCTATGGTTATACCATTGTCTCTCCGGTGTGAATTTATTGCTATTTGTTAAAAATAAACAAAGGATGTTTATTTATCAATTTTTTATATTTCGAGATGATTTTGTTAACAAACTGACATTATTTGTAAAGATTATTATATTATTTGTAATAACTATTAAATAAAATTTCGTTTTATATTGCTAAAATATCCATATTGATGTTGGGGAGACTAAACCTCTTAAAGAAGTAATTGCAAAAGTTTTTAAAGCAAAATAAAAGAGTTGTAATAGTCTCAAGGTTATAACTTCTGCAAAGTTACATTAATTACGGCCTACCCTGTTAATAAAGATATTATAATTGACCAATGTAACAAAAATTCTTCCAACTTTGTCTTCATTACCACAATTGATTAATTAATTTATAAAATAATTTATCAGACGTCCATTAAGGTATAACATTAAAGAGAGTCATTAAGTGATAATTATCAATATCGAAGCTGTTGTGTTTTTTCCTAAAATATAAATATTGTTATACAGTCAACATTTTGAAGATAAATAAAGGGAGAGAGTGGTTATTATGTATCATTAGTTAACTCACCAATCAGTCATTAATTGATGAATATACCATTAAGAAGTATTATTCCGACTAACAATTAATTGTTATATAATTACAGTGGTATTCATTTATTTATAAAATTAAATATTCAGTCAATACTGGTATAATACTAAAAAATAACACTAAAACAACCATAGTTTGCCTGAAAAAATCAGCAAAATTAGGGTTATTAGGAGGGGTTTGAAAAATTTATATTATTGCAAGTGTTCAAAAAATTGAAGTCAATTTTTTAAAACTATTCGTATTAGTCAGATGAAGTAGCATCCATTTGATATACGTCAACATTTGAGTACTGCAATTAATCTTAGGAACTTAGGAAGTTGATGTGAATATATATATATTATACAGACACAATTGTCCAAAATGCAACATTTTTTTATATGGTGCACCTTTGTCCCGTTTGTTATATTTTGATCTTGAACAACAAGAACTTATTCTAAGTAATTGTCTATAGAAACTGTGAGCAAAAAATAAGCAAAGTCAACTGAGAAATAAGAGTGTCACAGCCAAAAATATGGAGCAACACAAATTTGCAATTCTGGAACTATACGCGCGTGGAAAAATAACATCAGAGATCTTTAAAGTTTTTGGCAGTAACAGCTCTATTGTGTACCGGGTGACTGTGAGAGGAACGTTAAAAGCTTCCACAATGTCCAGACAAATACTAAAGAGCCCTACAGAATTGGATAAACCAGTTAAAGTACCATTGAAGGCCAATTGGTGGCCAACATGTTCATGTATTCTATACAATTGAGTTTTCAGACCATAATCCGTCTGTTCAAACGTATAATTCAGTTTTCTAATTCTTCCACTGCTTGCTCTGTTCGGAGATAAGATGTTTTGTTGTCCACCTGCGTATTTTTTTCACCTAAATCATTCCTGATTGAAAATATTAATATCTGTAGCATTCGATAAGATCAACCCTGTTTTTGCGTCTTAGGTGACGTGAATTGGAACTTTGATATAATGGGCCGCGAGTAAAAATTACATATTTTGTCTTAGCAGCCAAAAAAATGGTAGAATTAGATGAAATTGTAAGTATTATAATCAATAGGACTGGGAGTTTTGTTGCCTGTAATTGATTTCCGGTTCTTCTGTTTCATTTTATAAGTTACATTTTTTTGAAAATAAATAATAAACAATGCTTTATGATAACATAACCGATTAAAGTATTAGTACCAACTGATATTTTTTTGTCCTTTCTTCAACTCAACTCTATCACAACATCCATATTCATGTGACGTCATCTCTTGAGTATACTATTGTCAGAGATTCGAATAATATGAAATTCAAGAACTTTGTTAAAAGTAAATAGAAATGAACATGGTCACTCTGATAATTTGCAGAATGTTTGGAAGGAGAGCTTTAGCCGACATGACAATTCATTAAATTAGAATTTAAACAAATAAATATATAACCCCCTCCGTAACTAGCAATGATATTGGCAGAAATTACTCCAATATCGATCCGCAATCCGACTCCAAGCCCAACTAGGAACTACACGTATAAATCCAAAACAAATCCTAGTGATTATTTTATACTTTTTGTTCTCTCTTTAAAAAAATGATTACAGCTACGGTAGATAAAAATTATTTTTAGGTAGTAATAGCAAAAACAGGAAAATTTTAAAATATCATATTTTCTATTGTCACGTCAACACAAAAGACTCTTATGCACACCTTGTATATATGACACAACGTCCCAGGCACTCACTTTTACGCAAATATAAATAATGATACATATATAGTAAGAAACTTTCCCTTGGTGTTAGAGCTTAAATTGACCGCAAGTACCCAAGCGATAATTTGAGTCAAACATCACTATAACAAATCAGGGAAAAATATTAATTTTTTTATACACATTCAATCTTTTTCTTCTTGTTTTTTTATGAAATGTCATTTACTTGTCCGTAAAGAATTTAAAAGTGCAGGATATTTTAATACCCAACTATGACACTTCTTCATTCATGATGTCCAGGTAGAAAAAGAGGGGATAAAACGAGAATTTGCACACCCTGTGACACTTATTTGCTAATTTATTTTAATTTTCATTTGTCCTAAACGAGTATATTAGGCGTAGATAAGAGAAGGGGGAATGGATATTATATATTTAATTTGTTGAAAGGGCATTGTGCCTATCAGATCATAGCACGCATGCGCCTATGATCATAAATTCTAAATTGTAACAAAAAAAGTGTATATATTTTTTTGAAACATTCATAAATAACTAGTCCCAAATTAAGTCAGGTTAATTAATGATTTAGTATATAGTTTAAAATACTAGTATTGTTAGACTTTTTTAAGTAAAATTTATAAGTTTGTATTAATATTTTTTTGGGAAAAAGTATTTTCATTTTTTTGAATAATAAATTCTTAGGAAATTGTACATATTTGGATCGTTTATTTGTAACGTCATTAAGAATTATATTCACATTTTAAACATTTATGTTTAAATGTACATAGAAAATGGTTGGCTTTATGTATAACAAGATGGAGTTAAGAAATTCTGACGTATATTTTATCTATTACATTTCATAGCAGATACGTTAAAAAACTTCAGTCGGATTTACGACTAAAACCATATGACTTGATTAAATTTACGTTACTTCTTTGAGATGTTTTTCACTCCAGTGATTGAAATACTTTATAATAAATTGTATCTGTCATAATTTTGCTTCACCTTCTAGTTGTGTTATCAATGTACAAATATTTTCCGACCTATTCTGTTACCAAAATTGATATTGGTCAGAGTGTCTCACATTCAACATAAAAATAATTATTTTGATGATATTAGCTGGATGCTAAATAAATTTGAATATAATCAAGTCTATATCCTCTTTCTCATTTTTGTTCACAGTCCAAGTCATCATGCTTCGGGCCCATAGCAATATAAGTTGGGTTTATAGCATAATATCAGAGGCGTTCGCAAAGGATGGGCTGGAAGAACAGTAGCCCTCGAACAGGGCCAGACCATCAACAGCGAGTAATGCATATTATTGTTGTAGTACATAAAAGATGTAACATTGGACAATCGGAGATAAAATAATTGTACGTCTCGTGCTTTATCGACTAAAGTCCTATATGTGTTTCTCTCTATAAAAAAACAAATGTCTGTATATATTTGCTTACTAATACATATTTTAAGAGTTAGAAATTATTTACAACGACTAGCAGAAAATATAGAATAATTAATTTTAAATATTCATATGAATGTAGGGGGTATCAATGGAAGGGTAACGTGACTCAATCCTTACGAATTCCCTAATAAACCCACTTTTCCCAATCTATTATCAAGTTTTCAGACTCATAAAGGATGTCCCTTTCATGCTATTGGGTTAGGGCCCTGTTTATTTCTCTACAAAAGGCTTAAATTACATGCACCATATGAGTCCTTCTCAAAATTTGTAACTTGAGTTTTTCATCTCAATTAATCATTTTTGTAAATGTTACAACAACGACAATTATACATATATATTCCAATGATACATAAATATGTTTCTTAATAAGGTACCCCCCCCCTCACGAAACCTTTATATAAGTATATATACATTATATTATAGATCGTAACTTATTTTTCAAATATACAATATAAACGTCTTAATTTGGCAGATTTATTTATGACTTCATAAAAATTGAAATACATGTTTCTCGTTTTCAAATATACGAATTGCACTCGAGATCATTAACTAAATTTATGGTCTAAATTAGAGAGGAATAAATGTTTAATATACTAGTATTTTATAACAGGAAGAAATGAGGCCAAAATGTTGTTTTTCGTAGCAATTTGATTTAATCTTACAAGGAGAGAAAGGCTACTTTTAACACTTATAATCAGGAATTGGCTCCACATGGAGGAGGTTCCTCAAAAATAGGGAGAAAATGTTGAGTATTATGACCAAATTACTTCAAAACGGGTTTATTACCATGCATTATACGTGTACAAGTAGGGAAGACAAGTGCCATTTAATACACTTATTGTTTTTGTTTCAATTAATCATAGTTGATTTCGCTTATAAATTGCCAAATTTTAAGAAAACTTATAAACATACATACGTCTGCTATCGTTTGATTTTATTTTAAGTTCATACTAGTCAGTTTTTTTAAAGAATGACATCTGAATGTGACTCGTCAAATGTTACAACATTCTCTCTGGACTGACCAGTTGAAACATTTAAAAATATCAAATTTGAGGTACAGATTTAAAAAAAATAGACTTATTAATATTTTTTGATGAATAAATAGCTAAACTTTTTATATTGTTAAATATTAAATATCAATCTATTAATAGAACAATTAATAAAAATATTATTTATTAAAACTCGTCAGTTTTAAAGTTAGTTATGTAAATCGGGAGATATATGAGCATGTTTAAAAAAAAAACGAAAATCAACAAAGTAACCCCGAAAATCAGAATAATGTTTTAGAGGAGCTCAGCTTAGCTGTCATGACGTTTCATAAAAGCAACTGCAAAGAGGTTTGAGGATAAAAGAGTGGGAGATGGAAATAAAAAAGGGCATAGTCAAGAATTACTCGGATGTCGATCCTTAATTCTACTCAGAATTGAGGACTGATAAATATAACTTTGCATCAAATATTCAAGGTTATTTTTGGTCATTTATAAGCATACGAATGTTCCTTCAAGTTTTGGAGATAATGCAATATGAAAGAGTTAAAGGGAGAGCAAAAAAGGCCCTTAATTTTAATCACAAATTATGTAGAGGATTAATTTACTACCAATCAACTCTTAAGGCCCCGTAACTGCCTTAATAAATATGTTTATTGTGAGTTGTAATATTATAAAATAATACGCATGAAAAATTGATGATATTAATAACCCTTATGGCTACTGATCCTTTTGTACTGGATGTCAAAATACAACATCTGATAGAAAAATAATCAATCGTTTAAATAGTATTAGAATAAAAAAATACATCCCAAAACTGTCTGCATTGTTACGAAAATAGTAATTCTTAAACAACCTAATTTTACACCTAAAAACAGCTTTTATTTAATATATCTATGAAAATTGGACAATTTTTTTTCCCAATAGTTTATCTTATATTTTATTAAATTTTAGTATACATTTCATGATTGTGGCTTGTTTGATGATCGAAAAAAAAGTAAAGTTACAAATGAACACATGTACCGAATGGACACATGTTATTGTAACATGAATCATCATTAAATATATTAATTACTTTTTTGGCAAATTGAGCAAAATGGCATCGGCAACTAGGTTTTCGCAAAAGTGTCCAACCGGTCCAATCTTTATTATTTACTTATCTCTTTTATATAAATTTTGAGAGGTTAAGAGTTATGTTTTGACAATTTTCCTATGACCAATATTGTAGAACACATATTCAGGTGTCGATTGCTAAGAAAAACATCGTCGTAGTCACAACCATGGAAACATTGTAAATTGCCTTTTTCAGGGCCCCAGTGTGCAAATAGTCTCCTTGGGTAATCCTGAGTGGTGGAGCGCTGATATCTCAATCCTCTTCTTGTACTGTGTACTCATGGTGGCGACTAAGACAATGTTTTTCTTAACAATCGATTGTACTTATGTGTTCTAAAACATTGCTAATAGGAAACTTGTATAAAAAGGACTCTTAATATTTCAAATTTTGCATAATAGAGATGGTATATAGATGAAATATTAGCGGTTGGACGGTAGAACTATAATATAAACATAACTTTAGTGATGACAGTATATATTCAAGAACTCAAAGAATAGTTGACTGAAAACATTTACTATAATCTGCATTATTTGCTTACAAACTCTAATGTAGCTTTCTAATGATTCTATCTGTACGGATGTTTTCTAAAAAGGGATTGCTGTAACATTCCCTGGTCTACCCTACTTAAAATAGTGCATTTCAATAGCAAATAACACACTCTTATTTAAAAAAACCGCCTGCTCTGCCAAAATGCCTTAATTGCTCATACAAAAAAAAGAAGTCGTAAATTAGTGATGCATTGGACTTTAGTGTGTGTGTGTACATTATGTGTGCCGGTAATCCGTTCCTAATAAATCTTCATAAATCATAAAACAACTTATTTCATTATTCCTTATAGTTGTCGTTTTTTGCAATTATTTTTATTATGCCTTGAATTAAATTGCATGTGTGTGTTTTTATTTGTTTATTTGAAAACTGTTACTAGCTGTTAGCAAATTTTTAATTTATTTGTTTACTGTCATTCATTCATTATTCATGCAGATATTACTTTCAAGGATACGAATATACATATGTATAACTAACAAGGCTCGAAGATGAAATCCGCGCCCTCTTTTGCATTCGCAAAAATGGATTAAAATCCGTTATTTTGATAATAAATATTAATTGTAACCTCCATCATGGCCTCTGAGGACGATTCCGTGGTTATGGATGTGAAGTGATCCTTGATGGCAGCCAACATACTTGTTTTAGTTGTGGAGGACGTCTATTAGTCTGTGCCTCAAGATAGGCCCAGAAAAATAATCCATTTTATTAAAATCAGGGTTGGTCATGAGGTCGTAGCAGTTATCGTCAAACGATATATATTACTATTAGGACACATGGCATGGTGCAGAGTCTTGATACCAGAACCAGGGGGTGGCCCCTGGCCACGTGACCGATCCAACATATCAGAGTATGCTTATTTTTTCTAGCTAATAAAGTAGACACATAACTATAGTGTATCTCCGTTCCTCATCTGTGAACTGAGTCTCCGGCCGCTCAAAACATCCTGCAGAACATTTATGAAATTAACTGCATTGTGTCTGTGTGTAAAAGCTTGAACATTTAAAAATACCTGGTTTCAAAAATTAGTCTCCCGTACGCTCAGTATTTTAATTTTGCAAAATGAGATCACTTAACAATAGCAAAATGGTAGAAAAATCCGTTGAGATACATGTTGTATAGATAAATCTTTTTACAAATTATACATTGATTTTTTTTCTATAATATAACCTGTGCTATTTGTCATAGCTATTCTGAAAAATTTAAAGGGGTCTAAAGAAAAATACTTTTTTCATGATTTTTCAGCCTGAATTGGAAATATGTCATGTTCAAAACAAGTTAAAGAATCAATTAAACCCCTTTTTAATCATAAAAACACTTTTACAAAAATTGTATTAATCCTACATTGAATTAGGGGATCGTTTTAAAGTAAAAAATGACTCTGAACGACAATCGCCCCAAATTACTATAAACCAAGATATTTCAGAATTTAAATGACTGACAGAAACACTGAGATCAGTTTTGGATTTTGCGCTCATAGATAAATTGGATAAATTTCTAGAATTCCTTTCTACAAAATTTCCCCAACGCCAATTGCTCTCTTGTGTAATTAAAGAGACTCATTCCCCAAACTTTGTTCATTAATAGTGTTCACCTGCTTAATGAAATATAATTTTTATTAAGAGGTCTATGTTTTGAAGATTATTTACTATTTGACAGCAAAGTCAAAGATGTTATAAAAATGATATCACTGCTGGTTTAGTGTGAATAATATTGTACATTTTTGACCTAATAGAGTACTTATATACTTTGGAAAAACATTCAAATATATCTATTATTACTTTAATTAAAATTATATTTTTTAAAAAAATCAATGGAACCACAAAAACAAAAATGTTGAAATTCTTGCCAACAGATGGCCAATTAATTTTTTATCTTTGGTTATTTTTTTCTGCTTTACCTTCTAATATATATATAATTGAAATTAATTAATCTTAATTTATGGTTCGTAATTACTCTTTATAAAATAGCCTCTAGCAAAACGAGCCCTTTTAACAGAAATTAAATATATATATATTTATTAATGTGTATAAATATATTAGGGTGAGGACAATTTGCAAACTTTTTTCAAAAATAACATTTTTTGGTACTGGAGTGGTCCTAATGAACACATCACGAGCCAATTGTTTTAATCTATCCGTTTTAACGCACAAACGTTTAAAGTCTATGGCAGGATCCTGTGTGAACTAGTATGCAAATTCATTGACTATTAATTATTAATTGAAACTCAAATAACCTGTTTTAGTCAATGTGTCGGCCCTCAAAATGTTTGTTGAGCTCCAGGTGATGGAGGTCTTCAAGGCACCTAGATGGAATAGTCTAGGGGTGGAGATCCTGGCTTTACGGCAGCCCAAACTGTTTTTCCCAGTAGTGCTTGAAGTCATTTTTGGGGTTTCTTTACGGTGTGGGCAAGTGTTTCATCATGTTGGAAAACCAGTAGAATTGCCAACAATGGATTTGATTCATGAAATAACTTTGTTGTTGAGACTTTTCACGTACTCATCAGCCTTCAGCCTGTGTCCTAAAGGGCAACATGAGATGCATGAGATGCATGGCCTGTTGGATGCAATCAATGAAGCATGGTGTATTGTGGTGAAAACAAATCGGGATCAACAGTATAGGTCTTCTGATGTGAAAAGAAATAAGCCCACTGGTTCCCTTGAGGTAGTTCTAATTTATTGAAAAAAAAAAATATGTAGATTTAAAACCCAAAAAAATCGATTTTTATAGTTGTTTTTACTTTTTTCAAAATTTTGTTGGTTTCTTGCCAAATGTTAATATCAATATCAGTCAATGAAATTGCACATAAGTGTTTATTTAAATAAGATTAAGCATTATTCGTCAAAACTTAAGAATTTTTTTGGTGTCCTAGCTTCATCCTAATATTTATATATATAATCAAATAACTTAATAGCAAGCGAACTGCAAAATAAAAAATAATACATAAATTTAACTTGATAATATCAGCTTAGATTTGTACGTGAAATAAAGAAGAAAAAAATCAAGTCTGTGCTTGCAATGCAGAGCCACAGGTTTTATATATGTATAAGCCTATATATACAAAGTAATACATAATTTATAGGATATTAAGATATCAACAAAGTTATCTCTGTGTACGTATTTCTAATATGTTATATATTTTATATAATGCTTCCGGTAAAAAGTAACGAAACGGAACATTTCTTCGGAAATGCTAACTTTTTAAAATAGTTATTTTTTTTTTTTGTAGCAATATTTATTTTAATTTCTAGAAACACAAATTTGTAGGTCACTTTCCATACTTGAGTGACAAAAAATATATAGCCAGAAAGGGCATTTTACATACACTTTCAAAGGAGCCAGCGTTTGTGATGTGTAAAGTTGTCACTTTTGTAAGGAGAAAAAGCGTGCAATGAGTAGGAGAGAGCGAGACATACATATGCTACTACTGAGTTAAGAACATGTTAATATCAGGTATCGGTTATATGATTTTTGTGAGGTAAATTAAAGTACTACTAAATAAAAAGGATCTTTATCCAAAATAATCTGTCATTTCAATGAATTTATGGATAAAACCAATCCGAAAAGTCCCGAAATGTCGTAAAGAAAGTATAAGCTGTGATGTTTGTGTCCGATAACTGTAAGTAATCTCAGTAATTTACCCCAGATAAAATTTTGAGACTTGGCCTACAGACTTGCACTAGATATTCACTTGAGACTTGCAACTTGACTTGGACTCGACTCACACAATCAATGACTTGTTTCTTGACTTGGATTCGAAGGTAAGACCTACTACATCAATTGGGATCAAAAGTACTTTTATTTTTGTTGTTGGGTACTCATTAAAGTATTTTTTTATTTTCTGAGGACTTGAACTAATCTCGATAAAAATATTCATGGTGTCATAGTTGGATTTGAGACTTCACTGGGACTTCCAGCATAGTGACTTTTTCTCACTTATGGAAATTAATAAAGCCATTACTGGTTTTAATTGTGATTGGGATAGATAACATCATTGAGTGTGTCACATCAAAACTATAATTTTTTCGTCAAATGTCTCATCAAACTCTTCAGAGTCAAATAATTTTTTTTTTTTAAATCAATTAAATCAACTGACTAACTTAAAGAAGGCTCAATTAATCCAAATTGGTTTGATAAAATAGATGAAATACTGACATCAAAATCAGTATAAGTCTATTGGATCAACTAGTAAGTCAAAAGGTTAGAAATGCCACATAGTCAAATTTTGCAACTAAAGCTTTAGCTAGGCCCATGTCATAGTTTTTGGTATTGTCAAACTATAACAATATGAAAAACTTCCTGCACTGAAGTATTTTCAAGCTAAGATTGCTGATAAAAATTTGCTTATAAAGATTGTTGAATTAAAATTTGGATTAAATTATTTTGGAATATGCACTGAATATTCGAGCAAATTAAAAGCTTTCAAAATATTACGAACAATGAAATATAAGCCTAAAACTGGAAAATATTTTAGACGTATAGTCTTTAGAAATACTAAATCTTTTTTATAGCTATTATAATCAGCTATTCCATAGTCATTGGAGATTATATTCTTTTTACATTGCTTGAAATCCGAAGGTACATGTAGAGGAGTCTGCAAGGGGAGGGCTGGAGGGGGTTTAGCCACCCCAAATCAAATAATTTTTAATTTTTACTAGAAAATGTAATATTTGAATTTTTTTAATTTCATATATTAAATTTATCAAAATGTTTTTAATTTTTTCCCATAAAATTTCATTTTCAGTGAATATCTATGGATTTTTGAAATGTTTCTAGGCAAAAATTAATATTTGAAATTAAAAAAAACTAAATTAAATTTTTTTCTAAAATACAACAACAATATATATATAATCCTGTGGACCACCCTGCTATATGACAGTAACCCTGAGGAGGATGGCAGTCACAAAGACATAGAACAAACAAATCTTTATCGAATTGCATAAATTTGGTCTGGCTATGTATGCAAATACTGAATCATGCTATATTATTGCTAATCATCATTTTGTAAGCTTTTTTCATGGAAGAGTTATAAATATTTGCAATTGTTTCAGCCTGCAAAAGATAGCAAATGAGTTCTTCGTTTAATGTATGGTTTTGTACGTATAATTAGGTTTCACTGCTCAAATTGTCAATATTCAAAATAGAATAATCATGAACTGAAAAGAAAAATACATTAAAAAATGATGATCTTCCCTCATATCTTGAAAGTTTTGTTGTGACTTTTTTCATTTTATGAGAAGTCGTAAAAATTCGTAAATGAGTTGCAAATAATGATTAAGTATTGTAAATAATAGGGATGTGCTATGATTCATACTCTACAATAAAAACTCGAGTTTTATGAGTGTAACAAAAAAATTAAGAAATTTTTGAATTCGTGGGCATAAAAGTAGGAGAAATTTATAGTTATATGAAACTCGTCAACTACTCGAGACGATATTTTTTTCTGCGTTTTATCACATAACTACCGTCCCATAAAGAAGTTGACTGAGTTAAGTGATATGAGGTACGGCAAAATAAAATCCATTTTTATAATGCGAGAGAATTAGGCTGTGAAGGTAGCAAAGGTGTTGGGGTGATTTTATTCTAGAGGCAAAATTCCTAAGTTTTCTTGGAAATACAATCAGTCTTGTTCATGAACTGGAGTAGTGAGAAACGTGCGTTTGTCATGGAAAAAAATACAGGCAAAGAAATGATTTGACTGTATGTTTTTTAATTAAATTAATTGCAATGTATCTCCTGATTTGAAATTGGTGAGTCTTATAAAAATCCGTTACTTAGGTCAATTTCTAATATACAAAAACGATTTTTAATTTTTTTAACAGTTAAAAATTTAAATAATTCTTAAATTGCTAAAAACTCCTGCCGGAGTTGTCGTTGCCTCGTCTAGAGCAAAAATCTCCAAAATGATGGTTCCACAAAGCTCATCCATTTTTGATTTTCTATAGTCAATAATAGTAATATGTAATATGAAAATCAATGGTAACAAACCTTTTGGACTATTTAGTTTAAGCCTTTCAGATTGCTAAAATAATCAACGAGCTACCCCAAAATAAATAAAATTACTGCATATTTGTGGACACACGGTATATTTAACCTTGGAATACACTCAACCCAAGATACTGCCATGGCTCTCAGTCTTTCTTGTTGAGGGTCATCAACAATTTGGCAAATATTTATTTTTAAGAAGCTTCCAGTAGTTTTTATTAATAAAAATACTTCAATTTATTTTATGTTGTTGTCAATTTTTAGAGACTTCATAATTGTATTTTTTCCTTCCTCGTCCATCAAATCATAAATACTGACATTGAAAAATGGCTTCTATACTCGTACGTATATATAAGATATGTATAGTACATTAATGTAGAGATGAATGATAATATATTAATGTCATTTGTGATTGACGATCGCTTCAAATTGTAAATGAAGGATTACCCAGTTCTTTAAAAGCATCAGATTATAATGATAAATAAAAATAAACTTATATATTAAATTTATAATTGTATAACAAGTTAGGCCAAATATAAAACTATATATATAATATTGAAGAGGTTTCGTTGATTTTTAACCTTTGATATCTTTTTAAATATAAACTTATTATTAAATGCAATAGCTTCATTAGTTCGCCTAAAATGTTGATCTCATATATATATATTTTCTACAAGTTGCAAGTTGTACACAAAATGGTGGGATGATTCTAAGAAAAAAATCTTAAGAATTACAATTGCTCAATTGATTCTTTATTAAATGTAAGTATTATCTACATTAAATAAAAGAAGGCGATTTCTCTGCCCGGCAAACTTTTCCCACGGCAAATTTTTCCTACACAAGTAATCTAACGGCAAACTTTGCAAAGGCGAGCTTTCCTTGATTCGTTTTGCCAAACTTATTCCTCTAAAATAAAAATATCTGCACCGACTGCATCTGTAGCGTGAACGCTTTTTTTTTCACGTTTAGCTTGTGTTCAATTTGTTTCTCCTCGGGTTTCGAGAATTTTTTTAATAAATTATTTTATTATAATATTTATAAAATTATACAAATCAAGAAACGAATTCAGAAGGTCCTGACAGATATAAATATATATATATTTTTCATAATTTAGAGAAAGAAAATAGTTAACATACCAGTAATAAATAATAATACATATGAAACAGAATCCTAGATTAAACATTATTTTACAGAACACGATCCCAGAAAAAACACATTACAACTAAGCTGCTCGAATTAAAATCATTATTCAAATTGATGGGGTTGCCATGTTGTTTATTGGTTTCTTTTTTTAAGATGTCCAAAATGCTCTCAATTAGCATCCCCTGAGAATGATTTTTGTGTACAGATTGTGTTTAAAGTTATAACTTATAAAATATAACGTTTATATCATTAGTCCCATGAGTTACGATATCCAAAATTAATGATACTGTTTAAAACTTTTATTGGATTTATAAGACTGAAAATAATTTGTTAACATTATATGGACAATAGTTTGTGGAAAATTTCAATGTAATCCAGGCTCAACCTTGCGAATAATCTATTTAACTTACTTTTGTGTTGACGGACTTTAATTTTTTATAATGAGGTTGTGTTGACTTTTTAACCTTTGACATCTTATATATTTATAGATTTTACAAAAGGAAGAAGAAGTAGTTCTTTTCCGAATTTTAATTCGAATTTACATACAATGTATTATATTTTTGTAAGGCTTTTTTGTACCCATATATTTAACATACATAATTTTATTTCTACTTTATGAATTATAAGTATAGGTTATGTTTGTAACTTTAAAAAACCAGGCAGTAAAGAAATAGAAAACAGAGCGTAATACATAGACAAGAAAAAAATATAATATGTACATAAAACTATAATTATTTTGCAAATTATAGCTTCATGTGGTTGCGTTAGAGCACGCAACATGTTGTCTTATAAGAAGATGATTACGTATAAAAATGATTTATATTTAAGTACATAATCATCTTGAATGGCATAATTGGAGATGATTGTGGGGGCTCTTAATTGAACGTGTAAAAAGAATAATATGAAATGAAATAAAGCCTGCTGTTTGTTTATTCAGATTATCAACGCCAACTTTTCTTTGAGGAATTAATTCGTCTTATAATCATATCAAAATGTACATTATACAGGGTCCATCACTTTGATGCCTATTTAAAATGATTACAAGCAAAACAAGTTCAAAATCATTTAGTTGTTACCCCATGAAGCATTTCAATTCTCATTTTTGCGTATAAACACATTAGGCATGCCTATCGGGTTGTAATCTCGATTGGATTAAGGGCTAAATTGCAACTTCAAAATCAAGGAAGTTAAGTCTTACACAATACTAACTCACACTCAGGGAATCTTTTATGTTGAAAATTCGATCATTTTGAGATTTCAATTTATTCCAAAGAGATAAAAACTGTTTTCAACTAAAAATAATGTTGGGAGTCATGCCTGACTTCACCAGACATAGGAGTTCCTTGCTTTGGTTTACTCTTTTTGTTTGCTTTTGACCTAAATGAGTTGTCTCTTCAGATGACCAGGTCTTTCTTCACAAGTTTGTTATATATTGGATGGTCTATGCCTAGCTCCATGGCGATTTTACAAGGGCTCCTCTTTAGATTTGGACAAATCCTCATTCGTATGATTTTATGTTCTTTGTTGTTCGTGGTCGACCACTTCTTGGTCGATCTTTGACACTATTTTTTTCCTCATATTTGGTCATTGTCCAATTAATGAAGGTTCGGTTAGTCTACATAACCATTCCAATGTCACAATTCCCATTTATACTATATTTTTATTTGTCAGTGGGCAATTTTAAAAAGTCTGAAAAATTCTCAAATGTAACATCATATTTGACACAGTGGTAAAAGACGCCATCAACTGTCATTTTTGACTCGATGATATAATTTTCCCTAACAAAAATACCCTCAAAATCCTGTTACATTGCAAATGAAACATGTTTTTTTAACTTTAACACGTTGTCTATAAAGTGATTTTAAAATTTTTTGTAATATCAATAACGTAATACTTTTAATTTTAATTTTTCAGCATTATTTTTAAAAACATATTAAGTATAAAAATAAATGATAATAATTAGTATATTTCAAAATTCCATTAATACGGGACTAACTTCAATCAGTTCAATATTTAAGAGTATTGACAATGTGGAGCCTATAAGCTCACGCAACACAGGAGATACGTATCTAGTGACCCTTGCATGCAACGTGGTAAAATATCAATTTTTCTTTTGAAGTAGTATAGAGGGACTTGAACAATATTGCCTTTATATAAATCTCTTCAGCCACAAATTTATACAAATTACAATAATACTTTTGAAGGCATTTTTTGGGGGGTCAAAGGTCACTTTTGAGGTATATTTAACATTTTTTCACCTCAAAGTATGAAATATTTTTTTTATATATTGTATCTCACTGTTAAAATTAGCCCACCATTCAATTAAAGACTGCTCTTTTCTTTGTCAGTGGGCAAATTTAGAAATTCCACAAGGGATCAAATACTTTTTTTTCGCCACTGTAGATGTATTTTTGGGACTGTGTTACAAGATGCCTTTAAACTGTTAATCATAATCAAAAAAAAAAAAATCTTAACTGCAATAGCCTGAACTGCGTCAATAATGGGCAGGAGGCCTCTAACATAGCAAAAATCACAGTTTCTACCCTTGAATTTTTGTCTTTTTCCCTCGAAGTAACATTTATAAATTGAAATATACACTATTGATGAATTTATATACCGCACATGTACCTCATTGTTTAGAAAAATATACGGATAACTATGATACTGACGACTACAGATGGGATGTATGTAAAGAAAAAAATAAGTATAGCTATTAGAAAAGGAAAAACAGGCCATTCATGTGCTCTTTCCTCTATTTTCTTTATTACTTAACAAGTCGTGGTGTATTTTTTGTGGAGTGAGGGCGTCCCAGTCTTTCATGATGTATAATTAACTCCAAAAGTGAAGTTATAGTTGTTTTTATTGTTGAAAAAGTGAATATTTGGAATTCCGAAGTTATAATCCATTCAATTAGTGCTGTATAGTGTTAGTTGATGCCTTTTAAATGAAGTTTTTATTCCTTTCTTCAAATTTATATTATGGTGAATCCTTTTTCAAATATATTCTATTAAAGATCCTTGCCTTCTTTTTATGCAACTACTCTTCATTTCTCTTGGCTCATTTGAATAAACACGCATAAGAAAATCGTGAGGGGTTTTCTTCTTTTTTGATTAATATTTTTACTTTTATGACAAGGAAGATGTGAAAACTTTGCGTATTTGTTTTATTTGACATATAGTGTAAAAAGGATCCAAGTTCGCTCCCATTTTTTTAATATTTATTTATCTTTGGTTCCATTTTTGGTGATTTCGCTAAATACATAAAAAGGGGATGGATATCCCCACACGCGAAGGAGGATCCAGAGACCTCACTAATCAGGTTAATGAGTTTATGGTTCTAGAGTTGCAAAAAGATAAAATCGACCAGGAGAAAAAGCTATCAAAAGGATTGTCACGACTCAATCGATGAGTTTAAAAATGAAATAACAGAAATCAACATCCTTACGAATGAAGGTATAGAGAAAATGGTTGAGATGACATTCTTATTCTCAAAGGTGGTTGGACAAAATTGAAGGAAAAAAAAGTTATTCATTCATTTCAATGTGATGGAAAAGACATGCAAAATTCAGTTAATAATTGGTTGAAGCTCTGATTATTCGTCTGTGAAGCAAGTAATGGTAGAAGGTCCTCATTCCAGCAAATGAGTCTAGATAATGTTGCTTACATAGCTAGGGATGCATTATGCCTGAATTTAATGGAAGTAAGATCTGTCACGTGTGAGACACCGCATAGACATGAAATAATTTGGATGAAGCCTCAAAAGCTGAATTCACTGGGGAAAAGAATCAAATTTCCCTTGTTTATTGATCTGAAGGATAAGAAAAATAATTCTTTCAATGCACGAGTTGAATGTCTGGAATTCTCGGACAGTTTGAGTAGAGATAGAACATTCAATATACGACTAAAAAATTCGTTTGTCCAAGTGACCTATGATGAGCTAGATGCCCATCTATACCAATTCCTAATAAGTAGAAGGTATTAAAGTGGTGCAACCGAAGCCCATGGATGCCCATCACATGAAAAACTTCTTGTTATTTCCACAATTTCCCCATCTTTTAAAGCAGCCCAGTTCCTCCTTAAACACTCTGTCAAGAGGAACCCCCAAAAATGTGCCATCTTTTCTACCTATAGATGGAGTGATTTATCAACTAGAGTTTAGTTGGGCGACCAAGCAATGTTCTAAATGCTTTTAATTTAGATCTAGTAGTAGCAAATGCAAGCAATTGATCAAAGGACCAAAGGCGTATTCGCAATCGATCAAAAATAGGATCCACCGCCAGGCAAACAATCATCTTCACGAAAGAGGTAGATTCCTAAAACTCTTCAAGTCTTGACAGACAAGATAATGTTAATGAAAGGCACGAGGAATCTTCAAATCAACACTGTGTATAATAATGAAGGAGTTCCATATTTAGAGGCTGTGAAGAATAAATAGATTAGCATGCCTAATGTATTGTAGTGTGATGATATCTACAGCAAATGAAGCTATGGAAGTCTTGCTCAATGTTGAACCTTTACACCTAAGCATAAAACGACGAGCACTATCAACCTGTAGGAGAATGGAAGAAGACATTAGTATAACCTGGATCCCTACAAATAAAACCAAAGGAGGGGCTTGACTGATCCAAGAAGAGTTGAAATCAATTTAAAATATCTTTAAAGCACCAATAGTGGTTACTGAGAAAAAATTTTGACACTTGAAATAGAACATGAAGGAGGAACGATTAGTTCAAAATTTCTCAACGTTTATACAGATGGTTCAAAAATCGATGACAACGTTGGATACGACCGGTGTATAACTTGAGAAGATACCTGTGCCATGGAAGGCTGTGGCAACTTAAAATGGTACAATACTGTTTTCCAATCAGAACTGGAGGGTATTTTAAAGGCATTACATGCTCTCAATAGTATGGAAAAGTTCGTTCATTTGCTTATCAAAGTATTCCTGGTCGGTTCTTCTACTATTAGTTCTATAGTAGTAAAAATGAAGGCTTCTTCACGGGTCAACAAGTTAGGTTGACAGAAGAAATAAAGTGTTTGAAAAGGAATGTGACATTAACATGGATAAAAGGTCATTGGGATTATAAAGGAAATGAATATGCAGATGCGCTTGCCAAGAATGGCGGAACTATTCAAAAGAATTGGACGAGCAAGTTCCCAAAAATGCAATTTTGTCGGAGATAAATAAGTACATCAAGAAAACATGGAAACGAGAATGGATAGAAGACACAACGTGCCAACAATCAAAATTCTTTTTTGGAGGGACCCACTTCGGAATTGACACTTTTTAAAAACTGGAGAGCATCTATAAACACTATAGTTTGCTTCATTACAGGGCATATTTCCTTAAGGAAGCATCTAAAGGTAATGAAAATAATGCATCATGCAGATTGTGTGAGATACAACTGAGACTCCAAGAGTCTCAGAGAGTATAAGGAGGGAAAAATGGAAGACTGGACCTAATAAATAATAAATTTTACACCACACTGAAGCCATTAAGAAGACTGGCTATTTTAATGACGTTTTTAAAATCGGTTTTGTTATTTTTATAGACAGTTTTAGGGCCTTGTTTTGGCATTATAAATTTTTGTTGTAAAAGATGTGATTTGAGTAAATGAAAATATATCTCAGTCTTAGGGATATGTTTTATATGGGTTGTGCATTTAATTGGCGTTTATGTAGCTTTAGGGGGAGGTGGTTATTCCGTCTACGTACCGTTAAGGCGTGTAATAGTAAAAAAAAAAGTTGTGGGTATGCTAACATCTTCCTCTCAAAAAAGACTTCTTGCTTATATTTGGTGTAAAATGATTTAAAAATGTATAATAAAATAAATGTAATATAATTTCCATAAAATTATGATATTTCTTCTTTTTACAAGTAATTCATTTTCTGCTTTGGAGTCTACTATATAGACAAAGAGACACCTTGCAATGACATCAACACAAAAAAAAAATCGGTTTAAAAAAATTTTTTTTTTACTTTAAATAACTAAGGAAATATCGACAATAATGCGTGCAAGGCTCACTCATTATATAAAGGAGAGGCCCAATTTTGAAAAATTGCACTTCAGATAGAAATAGCATACACTACTCTAAATGAATTTTGCTTTTTAATATATTCTTTTTAATTATTCTTTTATTTTTTAATAGAATAATTTTGTTTATAATTCTATATTGGTTGAATCAAAACATCAACTTATTTTTAAAATACTATTTTTGATAATATTGTTTTTAAATCTGAATTTTGTTTTTGTCTCATTTTTTGTCTTTTTTTTAATTGTTACATTAATGGAATCTTGATTAATCGGGTTTGGGAATTGGAGAATAGTGTGTTTTTTCTTGAATTGGAATTGGGATTGCCATGCAGAAAATATTGTTTATTTTACGATTCCAATTCTTATTAAATACTGATATTTAACTATTTATTACTTTTCTAAGTTAGGAAGAAAAAACAGCTAACAACCCTCCCCTCTCCTCAAAAAATAAAGGAATTTACTCCTTTAAACTAGAAAATTAAAAAAAAAAAACTCAGAATATCAATGAGTTTTTGAAATTTTTCTCCAAAAAACATAATTTTTGGTAAATGTCTGTCTATTTTTGTAAAAAATTTAAATACCAATTTGTATACTTGAAAGTTTTTAAAAAAAAAAAAATTCAAAAAACCAAGCCTCACTTATAATATTATTCTTGGGACGCCCCTGATAGCAAAATGGTATTTCTTAATTATTATGTTAAAGAATCTAAATCAGTATGGGGAATTTTTACTTCAATCCCATCGTAATCGGCTTTGGAAGTTTTTTTGCAATCGTTTCATCACTAGTTTCCAATACTGTGACTGTAATATAAATCAATTATTGTTCATATCAAAGAAGCCCATTTTTTCCTGCCTAAAATCACGTAACAGGCAACTGAATGGACAGTGGTATTAATTCATTAATACCATATATCTTGTTGCTCATTTACAAATCCCATATCTACGTATGATACAAGCTCTTAGATGTCAAAGGTAACTCAGTTATGTAAAATCAATATAAAGGAGTCTAATTTTATAACATTATATTATTATACAGACCTATAAAATACATAACCATATAAGTTTTAAATGATATTGAGTCATACATTTAATATTAGTATGTAGTTTTATAGCCTGACTCAGTTGTGAACAAAGAGTCTATGTAATGTGTATATTCGTATGTAGATTATCGGATTTCATGTCCAACTTCAATTAGTTTACCCTAATTTATAATGAAATATTTAATTTCATTTTTTATTATTATTGTTATTTTATAAAGTATGTAATATAACATAACTTGTACACCAAAATCTATAAGTTTATACTCCATTTTTTATGTTCTATAACCTAATACATATATGTATGTGAGTATATTAGGTAGGTTTGTATTTAAGTTTTTTTTCAGTTAAGATTTCCTTACTTTGGAAAAACTCTCAGTTGGTAAATTAATATATCCACAGCAAATTTTCATTTTTTGTACAATGTTATCTGTAGGTAGGACACATCTTGATCAAACTTTGAACCAGGCAAAAGTTCGAATAAGCCCTGATTCCTACAGCAGGGGCGTCTACAGGGGATAGATGGAGGGGTTGTAGCCCCCCCCCCCACCATTAAGAAAATTTTGCTTTGTTCTATAAGATTTAATATTTACAGTTTTATTTTTTTTTTTTTTGATTTTCTGTGAATAGCAATGGATTTTTGAAATTTTTCTTCAAAAAATTATACCTTCAATTTTTAATTTTTGATATTTTTTGTAAACAACTGTGGATTTTTGAATAAATTTTCCCGTTACAGTCTTCCATTCTTATTAATGACTGACATACCCCTATCTGTCACTGCCTGGAGTTATTTGGCGTCACCGAACAGGCAAACTTTGCTTTAATGTTATAGGAGATAACTTACAAGAAATCATCAGTATTACTTTCTGCTTTTCATGAACAAATTCCACTTAACTACTCAACACTAGGGTGTTCTCTCTTCAAGAATTCCTTGGAACAAAATAAAATATCATAAAAAAATTTGTACATTTTTTTAATTTTTACATCCGGAAAAATTATTAATAAAAGATGCACGTTCAACGTCAACATTTTTGTAGTGTATTCTCTCTTTCTGTTTCACAAAATAACAATAACTTAAAATTTTTTTTAATGTTTTCGATAAGTAAAAAAACAGTTTATTAAAAAAAAACTTTATGCAAAAAAAAAAAATAATATTTGATTTTATTATTTATTGACAACTTCTCCCTAATTCTGTTTCACTTAAGTTTGTTTTTCTGCCTGTTTATAAGCAGAATTATAGACATAATTTCAGTAAAACTTTGTAAAAAAAGATTATATATGTCGACATTAACGTCAAAGTCATAGAAAACTTTAAAAATGCACCATCGACCATAACTTTGAAAATAATATATAATAAATAACCTGTTACACAGTACAAAATTTAGGTCACTCAAAATGTCAACAAATCGTCAACATTGCAGAACTTTGAGTAATAATATACGGTAGTAATGAATGTTAATTTATAGTGAAAATGACTTTAGTCGTAGTTTTGGGCTCTACTGAGAGCTTATTACTATTTCAGACTCTTAAGAGATTAGCAACGACCTACCAAGTGGTCAATTAAAATCTAAACCTTTTGAATTTCAAACTTCAACAATACATAATTTATTAATTAAGGTTACAATTTCAACAAAATGAATAGTACAAGTAGCCGCTTAAAGTGGCAATGATGGCTTCCAGACGCCGGTGGAAGGCATGGACCCACTGCAGATATAGTCATCTGTTATGGCGTCACAGTGCTGACTGACTGTAGCTTTGAGTACCTCGGTGTTTGTATGACAAACACTGCAGGCCTTCTCCTTGATATGTACCAAAAAGGTTTAGTCAACAAGGTTGGCATCAGGGCTTTAGGGGGCCAAAAGTGATAGAAAAAAGTTCAACACTTGTTCAACAGTGTCTTGCAGTGGAGGATATGGGATTATTTCATTGCTGGTGTCAAAAGTGGTCTCACCAACCTGACAAGGCTCTTTCCATCAACTTTATTAACAGATCTCGGGACAGTCTGATGTGAAACCTTCAGATCTCTTGCACATACCCTCATGAAATTGAGGGGATTGGCCGGGCTTGTTTTCTTTTAACTAAATTCAGTCCAGTTTGGCCGTTTTAACAGAGCTCTGGAGATGCTTATCAGCTTGGAGTGAGCGAATGGAAATTCGTTAAAAGTGTTGTTTCTCGGCTTGTACATAAGCTAGAAAGGTAAGGTTTATTTTGTTTTCTAACTAATTTTTTAATCTTTAACTATGACTTAATTTAAATCATTCAACTTTTTTTAATTAATGAATTATTAAGTGTTAAGATTTCAATAGACCACTCGCAACAGATGACATCCTCGATGAATGAAATTTTGCATAGGTTATCACCTTACAAACTGAGGGTTGTTCTGAACTAGTTTATTCCAAAAAATTCGGGAAATTCGAAAAAAAGTCGAGAAACAAACCATCCTACTGTATATGAATAGTTATATATATTAATAATTAACATTCTCTTGCATGCAAAAAAAAAAAAAAATTAAAATAGCATATTGCGGCATATGGCAAGAACAAAAAAAAACAAGAAAAATAAATAAATTCTTGCATAACTTATAACTAAAATGTACATATACTAAGCAGAAATTATGGCTTTTTCTTAAATATGAAATAATAATAATAATTTGTTAAATTAAAAAAACAATTAATAAATGTAAAATAAATTGGTATTAATATTGCTAATTTAGTTTCTTGTTGGAGCCGCAGTATGTATGTTCAATTACTTACATGTGTAAGTACATGTATAAACAAGGGGCTGAATTAAGAGGGTCTGCATACAGTTGTTGGTACTTAAATGCATAGTTAATTCCTTTCAAAATGGGTGCCACTGGTTAGTTACTCATTTATTTCTTATTTCTTTTCTTTATTTATATATATGGGTATATGTGATATATGTTATTGGCTTAGTTAGAAAAAAAAACATTATTCTTACCTCTGCAATTGAGGTGTTTTTTTATATATATTTTATCATTGTCTTTTTGTTAATCACCAGGATTAAAGCAAAGTAATAAATAGATTTTGATCAAGCATGGCACGACAATTACATATGGTCACAGTATGAGGTCATTAAATTTTAAAAAGGTCGAAGGTCAATGCAACGCATAACGTAAAAATGTACAATACATCATAAAGTTTCCACAAATAAAGGAGCCGTTCTAAATGTTGGAGACAGTGACGACGGATAGTTGAAATTCTATTATCGCAATCTTTTAATAACATGGAAATACCTTCGCTAAACGATCCCCACTTTACGAGATATTCGGAGAATTAGTACTTTGGAGGATCATGAAGGTAAATGAAAGGTCTCATAACGTTGAGGAGGCTGTGAGTTTGTCCCCTATGAAGAATTCTGGGGGGAGGCGACTCGGATCTTTCATATATATATATAATGAACTATTACAGTATAATTAAAGGATAAACATAATTGGTATCATGGAGATGAGCTTCTAACTTATTAGATCCATTAACTCGTAAAACAGAATATTACTACAAATAGAAATTCAACAGTACATCCTCCCATATTTTTTCAATAAAATTATTCAGGTCAATTCTGATCAATTGAGTCGAAATCCTTCTCCTCAATTGCCTCGATTATTTGCCAATATTGTTATTCTCAGTTTTACTTGGAAGAGTCAGAATATTGTCCCAACGTTACTCTCATTTTTGTGAATACACCTAGTAAATAGACGCCCATAGTCCATTAGATCTATCGAAGTAAAAAGATTATTGCACAATATATCATAACCAGATTTTACTTAACCTTGATTTAGATCATTTCGATAATTAAATACATAGTTAATTCCTTTTCATCTGAGGGCCACTGTTTGATTACTAACTTATTGCTTTATATATAACGCTCTGTTAGTGAACTAGGATTTGTTCACTTCTAATTAATTGTAAATTATTTGAAATTAAAACTACTTTAAAAGTTAGTTCTCCTCTGTGGTTAAGAGTAAGTTTATTCCTTGTTGCCTTATATATTCCTACACAATCGAATATATTTTAATTTTCAATGGATGAGCTTGAATCTTGTTATGAAGTTCAATTATTGCTCTACTTATTATTTATAGAAAAAATAATTTTATTAAGGGCCTGTTCAACTAGGCAACCCTAGTCTTAAACCTAGGTTAGTTTATAAAACTATCGTTTTATTATTTACCATTTGGAAAAAACTATAATTATAATTTTTTTTTACTTAATAGATTTTTGACACTTCAAAAATAACCAATTCTTGCCGATTCTAAAGCATCGAAAGACCCTGCTTCTTATTTTTTCGTAAACTCATCAAATCTGATGAGGACTAATTTTATACTCTTACTTGATTCTTCTTTTGTCTTAATGTATTCTTTCAGTTTTTAAGTCAGTTTGTAATATTGGGCAAAAAGAAAACGTCTTCATGTAAAGGATAAATATAATTTGTGTATTTTGTTAACATTTATAGGGAAAAAACTGCAATTTAAATTTTAATCATAATTAAAAGTCACTAAGGTACAACAGTGAAAGATTTCTATCGATCCCATTTGTTTTCTTCCTACATTTATTTCCAAAGTAATTTTTCAGGTAGAAATATATCTATTCTCCGGCCATTTGGTCATAAAAAAATAACAATTTTTGTACGTTAAAAAGCTTATAAAATATTATAATTTCATTTGTTTTTAACTCGTAGTTTAAGCACTGCTAAGTAAATTTGGAAAAAAAAATTTAAAATATGCAAAAATACCTATTTATATCTCAATTGACGAAAGTATGATCCAATATTTTGGAAAACTTTATTACCAAGCAGTATGTACGAGGTGGCGATAGGATTTGGTATCAAAATGTGTGAAATATGTTTGAGGGGTGGGTATTCAAAAACTCAATTTGGAGGAAAAGTTGTTTTAAAATTGATTGAGAAAGCAAAACTTCCACCAAATAAAAGAGATAAAATTATTCTCCACAAATATTTACATATAATTTATTTCATGGAATTACTATTATCTAAAGGATATTTAGTATCAGGCACATATAGGGACAACCGTAGGAAAAAATGTCCTATAGCAAGAAAGATTAAATGAATTTATAGAAACGTTAGTCATCCATTTTTGCAAAGATTAAAGAGTACCAACTTTGCAAATATATTTTTCCGTTTGGTAGTGCGATTATTTTATGTCGATTTTTTACAGCCGATGTGTAGATATATCTATGAGCCGAAATTTTGAAAAGTTATGATTCAATTTCTCTCAAAATATACTATAAAGTGTTTCGGAGCATTAAAAACAGATGTAAAATTTTCGTTGATATCAAACCATTTTTTAACTTTCGGCCTTCATAGATTAAAGCATAATTAATTAGTTACAAATAAAATAAACCTGAGCTCTGTAGCTAAATAAACAATTATGCGTCTCCGGGAACACGTTCTACGTTGCAAGTCCGAAACGTTGGCAAAGAAGAAGGGCTGTGTCAAGAAGGTCATGCTGGACCCGGATGATTAATTAAATAAAACAGCCCAGGCCAATCCCCTCAAGTCTACATATGAGGGCCCATATAAGATATCTTGGGGATTCACATAAGACTATCTAGATAACTATATCAAAAATGTAGAGGTGGAGAGATCACTGTTGATACCAACACTGAAAGAAACCCATCTCCTGTTTTGCAAAACTCTTATGGATGAGCATTTAATGAGTCTTTTGAACTATTTTTTTTACAATTTACCCCCCCCCCCCTAAAGTCGTGATGCAAATACTGCTGACGCTTCCTGGATGCTATCATTGACGCTAAGGGCAGCCAGATGAATGGTTAAGAGAGCTCAGACCACCATGTATGATTAATTTCGTTGAAATTCTATTTTAACCTAAAAATATTATTTCATGTTGAAATTTAAAATTAAAATTGCTCAGATTTTAATAAACCACTCCAAAAATCGTGCAACCCATTTCTGCATAGGAGTTTCTGTCAATATTTGCCTATTAACCCTTAATACGACCTAAAATCTAGTACTTTAAGATCTCGAAAATTCCATTTTTATTCCCATTTGCCTCATGGACATTGTTGGATTTTCCTTGATTTACAAGCCCCTCTCGAATGGCTGACAATGTTCTTATGCTCTTCTCTAAAGTTTATTATTTTTACATTTCAGCTATATGTCCCGAATTTTTAATTTTACTATGTTGGAAATATTGTAATTTGACTATAGTGCATCGTCCAAATTAACTATCCATGTCTATTATGGGTTTGTATCAGCGACTTCACTCAAATTGAAGAATGTTATATAATATTTGAAAGCTCAGAGCCCCCAAAAAAGAAGAAGCAATGGTTCTCATGAATTTTATAAATATTAATTAATAAATATTTAGTTTAAACATCTATAAGGTGTTAATAAATATCGGCGACTAAAATTTATAATTTTCTGGCTATTATTTTGTATAATACACATACCCTCATCAAAAACAAATGGGTATTTATTTGATTTATAAAATTGCAATAAAGTAAAAAATGTTTAATTTAAATTTTAAAGAAATTAATACTTATTCATTTTAGTATTTTATTTCAGTTTTATGACAGCAATATTAATTAATATCATAAAAAAATTTAAACATATATATCTATATACATAGACCAAAAGTTTTAAAAGTGGTATTTTAAAACTTTGGTATGATAATTCAAACGTACTCAAAGTTGTAAATTGAATTGTTTAATTACTAAATTCGAATTAAAAAAGTTTATTTTTAATTTTTTTTAAATATTTATATTTTTCCAGCTTTATTTTAATCTAATTCTGCTAAAAAAAGCTTTAACTTTGATGTTTTCTAAGATAAAATAAATCAAAACGTAGTTAAAAAAGTGTAAATTGAATAATGTCAACAATAATTCCCTATTAACAACATGTATTTTGCGTATTTTGAAAAAAATAAAGACTTTTGAAAGTATTCTTCAACTTAAATTTGTGGAAAAATCTTGAAATGTGAGGTTTTCTTAAGTAACATAGTTCAAACAGTTCTCAAAATGTAAATTGAATGATTTAAACACTAATTTCTCACTAAAAACATGTATAACGCTTTTTTTTATTTTAAATATGCACTTTTAAAGCTCTTTTTCAACCTAGATCTGCACACAAAAAAAAAAAAGGCATAAAAATGGGATGTTTTCTTCCGTAGTATAGTTGAAAACGTGCTCCAAAATGTTGTTTAATTGATTAAAATACTTATTTCCAACATCCATTTTACATTTTTCGAAAAAAAAAACACATTGAAAGCCCGTTTTTACCTTAATCTGACATAAAATAGCTTGAATTAGGATATTTTCCTTAATTGCATAATTTGAAACGAGCTCAAATATGTAAGTTGAATAATTTAAACAGAAATTTCTAACAAAAAACATGTATTTTTCATTTTTTTGAAAAAAAAAAAAAATATGGACTTTTTGAGCCTTTTATCAACCCAAGTATCCCAAAAAAGATAAGACGTAATGTTTTCTTTGGTGGTATATTTCGAACCGTGCTCAAAATGTAAATTGATTGATTTAAATACTAATTTCGAACCAAAAACATTTTAAAAGAAAAATCTGCACTTTTAAATCTCAAATTTTCAATTTATATCTGCCTAAAAAAAAGGTAAAATGAGATGTTTTCTTCGGTATCAGAGTTTGAAACGTGCTCAAAAATGTAAATGATTAAACTTTGAATATTTTAAACACAAAATTCCTCCTAAAAATATAAATTGTGCATTTTTTGAAGTAATGATTGAACTTTGAAGGATTTAAACACAAAATTCCCGCTCAAAATATGTATTTTACATTTTTGAAGTACTTTTTTTTTACTTCATTCTAGACAAAAAGCCTTAAATCTAGAATTTTCAAATAGGTAATTATTTTGATCGTTCAACTGTTTATCATGTAATTATTATTATTATTTGTTCTTTTGGGGGAAGGAGGGGTGGGAGGGTCGTAGGTTCTTTTTTACTTTGTCCACTAACTGCGCTATAAGAAGGCTGTTAAGTAACGAAGGGTTACTATAAGAAAAGTCGAAAAATTGACTAGAGACTGTAATTACGTTATGGACTTCTAACTTTGATCATATTGTAGCTTATAACTGCTACATCTATGTTCTACTAATGACCTTCTAAAATGATAATGAAGTCGTAAAAAAGCACATAATAATAAAAGATAAAAGGCAAAACAATTGTTACTGTTATTAGTATACCGTTTGCTATTTTGTTCGTGCTTATCACGTTGTTCTAGTTATTTTTAGTAATTAATAAAGGTATTACTTGTAAATATATATATTATATACAATAAATAGAGCAAATGCTCCATACATTAACGAAGCATTGTCTTTTGTACACCTAATTAATCATTTCTTCACAATAGTAATTTAATGAAAGATACATGTTCATAAGTAGATATTTAAATAATGAGCATTTTTGTTATGTAAAAATATACGGAAAATTATATTAATAACCCTGAAAATTTGTAGAGTGTTTTAAAAGAGGGCAGATTATAAAGACGTTGTATTAAATCAGCTGCAATCAGCTGTAACAGGAAGGAAATAAACATAAATCCTCTCATTATCTATAAAAGACTGTAATTACTCCGTTATTGATCCTTAATTCTACTTTTAGTCCATTAGGGACTAACATTTATTACTCTACAAACAACTCTTCAATATTCATTCGTGATTACACTCTATACTTTAAGAATAAAATAATAACGAAAACAGCTTTAATAAATAAAAAACAACATTAAACTATACTATACAATGTTTATCATGTCTTTATGTAAGCATATAAGGATCCGAAAATTAACATATTAATCATGATAATTTAAATACATTTTTGGGAAAGGATCAGCTTAGTTATAAAGAGCACCTTCGCTATGATTGCTTCAATCTTAAATCCATCCTTAGCCCTTGGATTGGTGGCCACGAGCCAATCGGATTTTTTTTGGCTCAATCCTGTACGCCTCCCGGATCAGTACATGCATCACAGTCCTTACTTGCAATAATAGAATAAATGTCCCGAATTTTCCTTCTTCTTTTACAAAATGATCACAGTTGATTTATTTGCAAATAGGGAGACGACGTTCCCATTTGCTAACCGGAACCACATCTCCTTTATATTCATGAAGGTGTTCCCTATAAAGACACTGAGCCTATTTATCACGTCTTCGTTTGGTGGGAGCTCGAGCCTTTGATAGGGTTTCTTCACTAAAATATTTGAAGAATATATTTCTGAAGTCTTCATTAAAATTCGACGGACAAATTGGGCTTTTAAAGCTTCTAAAAGTATGTAAAATGGAGTTGGTGGTCCATAAACTATAATAGGCTTTCCTATTTTTACTGACACCATTCTTTTAAGAAAAATGAAGTTTGGAGGGATTGTTGATGTCTTGTCTTAGCAATTCAATAGTAGTCAGATGATGTTATTTAAATCGGACATGCCCCGAACATATCCTGGAGTTAAAATTTATTGGCTCATCTGGTCCTAGTGTAGGAAGAAGTACTTTTAGAGTTGAAGTACAAGAGCTTGACATTTATCCCCAATAAATACTCAGCGTTCTCACACATTTTAAGAGTGCGTTTGGTTCCATAGCTATTCTATTTACAAAGTGGTATCAATTTATCCAAAACAAATCTTCAATATTCATGATAAGAACTTTAAAAAATAAAGGATATTATCAAATATTTATACTCTATGTACCATGTCCTCTCAGTATGTAAAAATAAAAGAAACTGAAAAGGAACTTGGCAGCTCTGGCAATTCGACCTATGTTTGGCGTAGAGAGCAGCTTAGCCGTCATAACGTTTTAATAAATCAGTAGAAAAAATACAAAAACATATTTCCCATACAAGGATATATGGGCGTGAATGACTTCGATGTAGACGCTCAATTCTACTTCAAATTAAAAAAGGAGTTAGACGTATAACTTTCAAACGATTACTCAACCCTACTCTCCTTGTTTCATGAGTGTACACACTAGCTTTTCCTTCATATAAAGATATTCTGTCGAACAAGTACTTACATATATTACTCCTCAACAAAACATTCTTACTCAAGAACAAAGTCATTCGTTATTACACATTAGACTTAGATGTTTCCTCTCCTTAAGAATTAAATAATTATGATGTCAGCTTTAGAAATTAAAATACAAACACTTTTCAGTCTGTCAAATAGTAAAAAAACTCTAGCCTAATAGCTGCAAAGGATTTTTAACCCTAATCATTGAGTTCAAGCGAATAACAAGTCCCATTTCTAGTATTCACTAAATAACGTTGTTCCAAATTTTATTTTGTCAACTTGTATTGTAAAAGACGAACCGATTTGATTACGATGTCGATCCATACCCATTCAGATTAAAGTGTCGATTTTTGTACATGGCCAGTTTAAAAATGTAATATCTCCATGAATATCTCATTTTTGTGACCTTTTGTTTTGCTAAGGACGCTTCCGATGATCGAAATAATACCTTATTGCTTATTTACGACTGATTTTTGACTTTCATCACGCTTTTAATATTGACGTCATAGTAAATGAGGGAGTGCATGTTTTGTCAAAATCTCTTTTTCTTGACCAGTGGTCAGTATGTTACATTAAATTAAAAATTCTAGCAATAACTATTTAACTTGCAACTTTGCCCATAAAATATAATAATATTTTTATAAAAATAACAACATCTAATATTCAAAGCTGTGGATTAACCCCACATAACTAAACATTGATAGAGGTGATAAAAATGTATATGACCTCTGACCCTTAAACAGAACATTTATATTTGGAAAACATTACTTAGAACTAGTTAACAAGCAATTATGTTTTTAATTTTTCTTCTGGATAATTATATTTTTGACGAAACGTCAAAAAAATGTTATATTAATTACTCAATAAATGGCTTACAAATGGGAGTCATTGTCATTGGTAATTTGTTTCTTTTACTCTATTGGACCAACAATTTAAGTGTCAATAAAATATTTCTATGGAGGATCAATAATTCAGTTTGGTTTGTACATACTATACTTAAATATTCATATATTTTTCCATTCATTTATTGTTTTCAAAAAAAAAAAAAAAATGTAGAGGCACAATTGTGTTGAATTCTTTTTGTTTATTTTTAAACGAAACAATGACCACGTGAGCTATTTTGTCCAAATTTATCGTGCTACGAATAAACTTTTTCTTCATAAAGTTTTATTTTTAAGGCGCTACATATGACGACACTTTTATCATTTTCTTCTTGACGTATGCAATTTTTTCGTACAAGTTACTTTGTGAATTCATGAAGTTTACATAGTTATAAAATATAATTTGTAACGTGGTCTTCAGGATGAGCCTTGGAGACGTACTAAATATTTTATATTTTTGAACCAAAATCTTTTTTTTTTAAATATAAAAACTAATTAACAAATCCTTTGCGAACTTGGTCAATCAATATGGCCACCATCAGCAGTAATGAAACCCTCCTTACGGCGTCGAAACCCATGGCATGAGTAGATCACACACTCTTTGGATTTGTTATCTAACGCAGCAACGATGGAGACTTTCAGTGAGTCCACATTTTTGTGGGGAGCTCTGTTAGTCCCCCTCTCCAAGGCAGCCCCAACAACTACGTCCCGTTCATGAAAACCTGTAGTATGTCCTTGAACAAAAATAAGGAGATTTTGATGGAATATAACTTATGGAATTTGGCTAATTTGTCATCTTGTGGCCATAGATAATTTATCTTTGGTTAGTTTACCCGTAACTATGGCGAGATGGTGTGCCGGAGTAATAGGCGTTCATGGCGATATTTTAGGAGTGGTTGAAGAAGAAAGGTGGAACAACCCCAATGCCCAGTATTCATACTGGTTGTTTGCTTGGGTACAACCCCTGAACCTTTGATTTTGAAAAAACAGCGGTCATTGCACTGGTTGTACACTTGATCCACTGTGAAAAATCTTCATGTCTGAGAAAATTTTCACGTTGGAACCATTATTCTATATCCATTTGAGAACTTTGATGATATCCTAAAGCCTAATGTCCTTCAAATATTCTGTAAGAAGGGGGTGGGGATTCTTGTGGATGATAACTATCTCAAGCTGTCTTTCACAGTCCTGCTGATGGTCTGAACTCAGAATTCCTTTTCAAATTGTGTCCTCCAATTCCTGCTTTCAACGGTAGGTATTTCCCTTAATTTTTCATAACGCTAATCTTAAAACGAAGGTTCCTAGAGCACTTTACAGTGTCCATAATCTTTTCAACACTTATTCCTGCGTCAATGAAATCAAATATCCGTGCCTTTTTGCTTCTTTCTCATTCATCATCAAGAACTAGTGTATTGTTTATTGGAATATTTGATACACAACAGACCAACGATGGAATGTTAAAATAAATAATTGCAAACCCTCCTTATAATAATGAGAAAATTATATTCAATTACGAGTCCAGTTTTGGTTCCCGGGCCCTGTAAAGTAATTATTGCAACTCACACAGCCCCTAGCGTACAAAAAAGTGTTATCATGTGCAACTAAGTCAAAGTTATATTGATCATCGTTTCAGTACTTACCTCAAGTAGAACATGTATTTGGAAAACGATACAGAATAAGTGTGGATATGAATAGATTTTTCCTATTCGTTAAAAATTAACCAAAAAACATACACAGACCTAATTTTCAGGTCGATCTTTAAGTCTAGTGCTTAATTATATATATATATATGTAAAGGATCTTACAAAATACGATTACAAGTCATGCATCAATAAGAATCAATAATATTATTTGCAAATAATTCAAAAATTCACGCCCTGTCAATTCATTTATTTCACGAGTGAATTAGTAAATATAGATTGATACAATGCCTACGAAAAAAAACCCATCATTATATGTACCACTATGTATTTATATCACCTTTAAGCCACTCATTCGTATAAAACAACAGCATGCTGATTTAGATCCATATTACAATGATGGGTAAGATCTGTGCATCACTGATCTTTTGCAAATAAAAATAAATAAAAAGTTTGTCCATCTATCAATGATATAAATCAATACATGTCAGCTTCAATGAAGGAATAATTCCGTTCTTAATTTTTATTATTTCGAAGTTATGCCAAAACATGTTTTTTGCTAACTCAAAGGATTAACCCATGATATATGACTTCTTTTTTTTCTTTTTGCAATAATTCAATGTCTTATAGTTATGTCGTAGGCAGATTGTCTGTTTTTATAATTGGAGTGATAAAAGCTAAGCTGGATTTATGGTGATGGGTTGTTGATGGGCTTAATCAATTAGATTAGTCAAAGTGTATTACATTTGCAAATGTGGTAAGTGCAAATATTAAGAAGAGGAGAGGTTGATGAATTCATATGTTGGAAGTCTAGTTGGTTGGTCAGCAAAACGTGGGCTTTTGTAGCCCCTGATCTTCATTAACTCTGTCAGAAGGTAGCTTGGTGTCTTTGTTTATAAGGACAGGCCCAAGTTCATCTTTTGACTTGCATCCTTGTTAGGAATGGTATCATTGTAATTAAAAATTACTATTGGATTACCCCCGTGCCATACAAAAGTGGCATCCCTGATATTTTTATTATATTTTTTGTGAATGGCTGAACTTAATTTTGATACATGTTTTTGGTTTAATTATAATTTGAACTGTGATCATATCTCTCCTTAGACTGTTATTACCCTTAAAATGCAGGACACTTTAATGTACGTGTAATAACTCCTAGGTCTTAAAATAATCTGGGCCATTTTTTTTTCTTTTTTGCCTTCATCGCAAAATATTGTTTTAATTCAAAAGTGTCTTCCTAATCAAAACATAATTCATATTAATTTATATTCGAAAGAACAAAGAAATGGCATTAAAATAGAATATTCCAATTTTTTATTTGAGTAGCTAATTACGCATTGAAAAAACAGGATTGAAACTAACTTTTGGAGCTGATTTGAACAAAATTTTGCCTTGGGCAACATTTATTCTTTGTAAATATTACTACTTATATCATCCTATTTATTCTAAAGTAAGCTTTAAGTTTTTGTTAGTATGTTAATAAGCCTTGTAAACGGCCCTATTGACCCAATGATATTATAGGCTTTGTGTTTGTAAATATTTTAATTATAATATTAAAGTAAAGAAATACAAAAACCTGTAGTTTATTAAGTACCAAGAGGTAGAGTTTTGTTCGTATTTAATTGTATACAATTAATTTTTTTAATTATTCAAAATTATATTTTAAACAAAAGGTTTTGTGGGTACATTTACTCTGTAAAAAATAATTCGAAAAAAGTTCTTGGCAGAACTTTTATTCAATATCTGAGCCCTCAGCTATTATAATAGTCTTGTAGAACTTGATTACTTAGTCAAACGTGAGTTGGCCCACTTCTTCTTGAAGGAAATCTATAGAGACTGGAAACGCCTTTGAGGAGTAGTATAGACCCTCTCCTAAAGTTGCGTCTAGATAGAGTGGTTCAAGAGGATTGCCTCTGGAGCACTTTAATATCCAGAAGCTCGATGTAGATATCAGCATTGAACCGCTCCTTCCTCTCTACAAAAATGTGAGGGCAAAATCTACAACGTCCAAGACTTTGTTTCGGCTGGATTTTGTGTTTTAAAGTCAGTGAAGCTGAGACCTTAGTTTTTCTTGGTTTTGGGAAAATTTTGATACTTGATTGCTTTTTCCATAAGTCCCAGCTTGCTATGTTCAGAGATTAGATGTATTTTTGTCCCCCTCTTTGATTTTGCACCAATATTATTCTGGATTGAAAATATCAAATTGTGTACTACTAGATAAAATATACCCTGCACACAAAAATAATAATATTACATTTTTCTGGGACAAATTAGCCATGCCGGACGACCAATAGTACTTCAAATGTGTCAAATGTACCTATCTCATATTTTAAGGGTTAATTCCCTAATATAATCTGTGTCACAGACTTGCTCCATAAGAGTTTTGGATTATCTATAATGTTTTAAAGTATGCCCTATAAAGAATTTATTCACCTACTACGTAATTCTTCGGGCCCCAGCCCTAGTCTCATTTATCATTTGATGAATATATTCCGGAATGTCTGCTATTAAAAAATATGCCTAAATGTAAATTTTACAAACATGCTTCCAAGAAGTAAATAAGGGGATCAGTTTAAAAAATAAATAAATAATAATGTTTTCTGCGTAAAGATACTTCTTAGAAAAATAATACAATATGTAGATGAATGAAAACAATTTGTTCTAAGAAATGACCTCCCTTGTTATAAGTACCTACATTAGTGAGCAGAGCCAAGCTATTAAGGGTTTCCTCAGAATTAATAACTATTTTGCATATTCAATTGGTACACAAATGATACACCTTATTGAAAAAAATATTTTACAAAGAATTGAAGGGATTTTTACTTAAAGTTTGAGTGGGTACTAATCATTTATCAAATCATGAATGTATAATTATTCCTTGTAGACAATGAGGGGTTAGGGATATCTAGAGGTGAGTGTCAATATTGGATCGGAATCAGAAAACGGGTATATCAAGCTAAATATACTTGTACAATATCTGCATTGTATCAAAATTGAAGAAAATACTAAGACATTTCTATATTTGCACCGATATTTTTTATGATACAATCAGAAAAAATAAGTTATATTCTTTAGAGTTGTATGACCTTTTTCTAACAGAAACTGAACCACCTTTCAGGTTTTGCCATAGTGTCTATATTTGGTTACAGAGTAGGCAACAAAAACTTTCTGTAGCATTCAGCTTTGATTTATTAAGAGGTTTCATTATGCAGCTAAACGACAGCTGACCCCCCCACCAAAAAAAAATAGATTCATTTATTCTCCCAACATATCAAGTAGTCCGATACATCTCCATTTATCGAAGAAGAACCAAAACTTCTACACCAATAATATTACTAACTTCCAACCTGCCTTAATGTGCCCCTCCTCCAGGTATGCCTTTTGCCCCTTGGAATTTGTATTTTGAGGTGTCTTGGAGAATAATGTTAGCCGGACCTCTCTTTCAAATTTGGATTCGCTCCGAGCTGCCATCCGTTTACAGCGTGGTACGTCATTAACACTGACTTCATCGTCAAAAGCTGCCAATCTGTTCGTCCGTGTATCGAAGCTGTTATTTCTTATGAAGGAGGACATATTGCATAAAAAAATAAAGGAAAATATAGAACTTAAATATTTCCCAATTTGATTTTTAGTTATTTTTTTCTTGACTACATTAAAATCAAGTTTTTTTCGTAGTTTAGTCATATTACTGCAAATTTTTGTTCAGACTCTGTATGCTATTGTTCTGTACATTGAATATTTCATTTGACTGAATATATATTAATTATAAAGTTACTATTATTAATTTTTTTCCCCAGGAAGATCTTTATATAAATAAATAAACACAAACAGGAAATTTGCCTAATAAAATTATACATTAATAAGCATTATAGTTTCAAATTAATTTTCCATTTAACGACCTAAATTTCTTGGCATTGCCTATCATGTACTAATCATTAAATCATATTTTATATAATTCAAAAAACAAATAAAAATCATTAAAATATTGAAGTTTATAATAAAATAAATTAAACTATTCCAGGGCTTCCGACTTTAAAACATTAAGACTTGCTTCTTGTAATAGTTAATAACCCATTTGAACATTTTCATATGCCTAGCAGAAATTGATGCGAAGTTTTTATTAATCCAAATGCGTACCTCCACGATGAATCGTTAGATAGATTCGGTATCTTCAGTTTAAATGCAGTATACCTTGCTGCAGCAGATATCATAATTGCTCTAATGTGAGCAGCATCAATTAGTTCTTTTTCTATATTCAGTTGGTCAATATTAGGTTGTGACATTTAAAATATTAGGACTGATAGCTTTTTTTTCTGTACTTGAAAATGTTCTTGATATCATGCCATATAATTTGTATGCCTTTGCAAAATTTGGGCTAAAATTCCGAATGAACTCTTGATTTACAATGATAAAACTCTTGACAATGCATAAAACAGGTCAATTGCTAATAGAATGCATTATATTGTTAAACGTTATCCCACAGTCCTTGCAAGGACAATAAAATCGGATAAGATTATTACATATTTAAAATTGTGCCATGAATTTTCCGCTATCATTGATTCCCACTAGATAATGTGCAATCACCCTAGCCCAAGATGGAGGAAGGCATACCATTTTTATAAAAGCTCCAATGATTATGTTAACTTCGGGATATTCATTATTCCTTGATTGTAATTTCATATGCCATGGAGTAAGAGGCAAGTGTTTTAGAGCTGATCGCTTCAGAGGGAACATAAATCTTCCCAGTCTTTAAAAATATTTCTGGCGATTTTTTTTAAGAAGGTCCTGTTTTTGAGTTTTTATGCACTATATTGACAATATTATTTGAATCATAATGAAGTGCCAATTTCCATATAATTTGCTGGATCCCCCCCCCCATTTCGTAGAAAAGCAATTAATAAAATCAATCGAGAGATCTGTACCAAACATAAAGAACTTAAAAACGTGTGATTGATTTATGAAATTCCTACATTCTTTACTACGGTTAGTAATTATATCAGGAAAAACTTTTATGTGTATTCTAGCTAAAATGTTTTCCAATAAAGACAAGCGTCCATCTAACCCAGAAAGAGGTATTTTCAGCGCTCTAAGATATTTACGACTAAATAAAGTGTTAAGCCAGTTTTCTTCTTCCTCAATAGCTCTCTCCCCGATCGATGGGAGTGCAGATGTGACATATATCATTTGAGATATAAGTTTAGTACTCTATAGATCAATCCTTGTCTGAAGCCTTAGCGTTCTCCAGGTTTTTAAGCATTTTCGTGCTTACCAGAGCAGAATATTCCAATTGGTATCTGAAGCTCCATTACTCTACCACTCTATGCCGAATATATTTATCTACTCCACGACGCTATAATTGTTCATTTATTATTTAAGGAATCTTTTAAAAAAGCAAGTAGAGTCTCGATTCTCTTATTATTTTTTCTTTCTATTCTTACCCCTGGAGCATTTGAGACGATAAAGCCGCCCCAAGGTCAAAGGAACTTCAACTTAATAACACAACTCCTGAGTATAGCATATACCCCAGAAGTTGAGGTATATTCCGACAGTTTACGATTACCGTCAAAATCACAAACTTCTATAAAACATCACCAAAACGACCAGTGCCAATAATTTTATAAAAAAAAAAATATATTTTTTGTTCCATTGCAGATCTCGACAAAAACCCCATATATTTCTCTTCACGCTTTCTAGGACATCACCACTCGTTATTAGATCTAATAGAGATTTGGGTTCATCTCCACTCAATCTGCATGAGTCATCCTCCACCAAACTCATCTTCTTTAGATGTTTCTTCAAGGAAATATGTCCAGTCATGAAACTTGAAACCTTTTTAATTGAGGTTCTTCTCTCTTGTTATATTTTCCATCCCTCTTAAAGACGAGGAAGAAAGTACTTTGTTTGCCGATAACTTGGATCACCACAACACTCGTTATACCAGACAACTTTTTTTTTTATTTCAGTTTTTACTCTAACCAGTGGGATTTCCAATCTAGATTTTTCAGTGATTTTACATTCCATCGTTTCTTGTTGTCTAGCTAAGGTTCCTCCTTTTTTGACA